>NC_059090.1:3958049-4329352 GCF_020497125.1 Mauremys mutica | reverse complement strand
GTACCGCAGGGCCTTTGCCATGAATTCTTAAGTGTCTGTGATGGTCACATGGCCCAATCTGGTTCTGAATCCTACTCCTAGCCCCATCAGTATGCATTTGCACTGGCGTCTGAGTCATCACTCTGCATTTACACCATGGGACTCAAATCAGAATGAGGCCCTGGGCCTTTTAAGAGATTCCTGTTTGAATGAGCAGGCTCCTCTGACCTGGTCCCATCTCCCCTCAGGCCACTTCCAAAGCATAGCATAAGAACATAGGAGTGGCCATACTGGGTCAGACCAAAGGTCCATCTAGCCTACTATCTTGTCTTCCAACAGTGGCCAGTGCCAGGTACTTCAGAGGGAATGAATAGAACAGGACAATTATTGAGTGATCCATCCCCTGTTGCCCATTCCTAGCTTCTGGCAAACAGAGGCTAGGGACACCATCCCTGCCCAGCCTGGCTAATAGCCATTGATGGACCTATGCTCCATGAATTTATCTAGTTCTTTTATGAACCCTGTTATAGTCTTGGTCTTCACAACATCCTCTGGCAAAGTTCCACAGGTTGACTGTGCATTGTGTGTGAAGAAATACTTCCTTTTGGTTGTTTTAAACCTGCTGCCTATTAATTTCATTTGGTGACTGCTAGTTCTTGTGGTATGACAAGGAGTAAATAACATTTCCTTGTTTACTTTCTCCACACCAGTCATGATTTTATAGACTTCTATCATATCCCTCCTTAGTCGTCTCTTTTCCAAGCTGAAAAGTCCTAGTCTTATTAATCTCTCCTCATATGGAATCTGTTCCATACCCCTAATCATTTTTGTTTCCCTTTTCTGAACCTTTCCAATTCCAACATATCTTTTTTGAGATGGGCTACCACGTCTGCATGCAGTATTCGAGATGTGGGCGTACCATGGAATTATATAGAGGCAACATGATATTTTCTGTCTTATTATCTATTCCTTTCTTAATGATGCCGAACATTCTGTTCGCTTTTTTGACCGCCGCTGCACATTGATAGGATGTTTTCAGCAAACGATCCATATGACTCCAAACTCTCTTTCTTGAGTGGTAACAGCTAATTTAGATTTTATATGTATAGTTGGGATGATGTTTTCCAATGTGCATTACTTTGCCTTTATCAACACTGAATTTCATCTGCCATTTTGTTGCCCAGTCACCCCATTTTGAGAGATCCGTTTGTAGCTCTTTGCACTCTGCTTTGGACTTAACTATCTTGAGTAGTTTTGTATCATCTGCAAAATTTGCCACCTCACTGTTTACCCCTTTTTCCATATCATTTATGAATAAATTGAATAGTGCTGGTCCCAGTACAGACCCCTGGGACACCACTATGTACCTCTTTCCATTGTGAAAACTGACCATTTAGTCCTTCTCTGTTTCCTATCTTTTAACCAGTTACTGATCCATGAGAGCATCTTCCCTCTTATCCCATGCCAGCTTACTTTGCTTAAGAGCAACCCCATTGGCTTATCAGGGTGTGATGGGTTTATAATAATTTATGACTACTGTACGTTTACCTGATTATAGGGATATTTGCTGTGTGAATATATTGGTTTAGTTTAATGGTGGACTGTTGGGAAAACAAGCAGGAAGGAAAAGTGGCTCAAGATAAGGCAGTTCTTAGCAAACACTTCAGAGATGCTAGGAGACAATGCCAGGACAGGAAACGGCCAATAGTGATAGGTTTGAAAAGCAGCACTCTCCTGGCCCTGGTCTGGGGAAGCAGGCTGAGAAACAGCCATCCACTGGAGTACTGAGGAAGCCAGGCCTGGCTAGGTACCATCAGTGGAGTTTAGCCTTTAGATAAGAGAAGTGTGTGTAGACTGTTCATTGTTTTAAAGTCTGTGTTCCTGCTGCTAAAATAACAACACTTTTGCTTTATGCAGGCTGTCCAATGGCTGTAATAATTCATTAATAAATCATTAAAAAGGGGATAGAGAATAAGACTGAGAATATATTATTGCCCTTAAATAAATCCATGGTACGCCCACATCTCGAATACTGTGTACAGATGTGGTCTCCTCACCCCAAAAAAGATATTCTAGCACTAGAAAAGGTTCAGAAAAGAGCAACTAAAATGATTAGGGGTTTAGAGAGGGTCCCATATGAGGAAAGATTAAAGAGGCTAGGACTCTTCAGTTTGGAAAAGAGAAGACTAAGGGGGGACATGATAGAGGTATATAAAATCATGAGTGATGTTGAGAAAGTGGATAAGGAAAAGTTATTTACTTATTCCCATAATACAAGAACTAGGGGTCACCAAATGAAATTAATAGGCAGCAGGTTTAAAACAAATAAAAGGAAGTTCTTCTTCACGCAGCGCACAGTCAACTTGTGGAACTCCTTACCTGAGGAGGTTGTGAAGGTTAGGACTATAACAATGTTTAAAAGGGGACTGGATAAATTCATGGTGACTAAGTCCATAAATGGCTATTAGCCAGGATGGGTAAGAATGGTGTCCCTAGCCTCTGTTCGTCAGAGGATGGAGATGGATGGCAGGAGAGAGATCACTTGATCATTGCCTGTTAGGTTCACTCCCTCAGGGGCACCTGGCATTGGCCACTGTCGGTAGACAGATACTGGGCTAGATGGACCTTTGGTCTGACCCGGTACGGCCTTTCTTATGTTCTTATGTTCTTATGTAGATAATACTTAGTCCTGCCATGAGTGCAGGGGACTGGACTAGATGACCTCTCGAGCTCCCTTGCAGTCCTATGATTCTATGTACACCACTGGTCTTGAAGGGAAGAACTATAGGTGTGTGAGCAGAGTTGGACCTGCAAGGTAAGAACAATGGATACACAGGGTGCTGTAAGCCAGGGCTTGGGCTAAAAGTGGGAGAATTACAGAATTCCACTCCAGTAAAGATAAAGGCCTGACCCCTGTGGAATGCACACAGAGAGACCAGAGAAAGGTCCAGAGATTCAGAAATCTTGTAATCATGCCATGTTACAGGGACAATCACACTGAGATCTGGATCTTCCAGCGACTCGGTAAGGTGAGGTGAGATGCTGCAGCCTGGCTGAATGGAGCAAGGAGTTGCCTCTGGCTCCTGGTGCTGGGTCAGGATCCCTGATTCAGCACAGGCGAGGAGAGCTCACTCCTCACTGCCCGCTGTTTTGCTTTCTGCTCCAGGCAGCCCATTCCCACCCATTGGACCTGACAGGGATCGTCCAGACCAAACTGGAGATGGGCAGGGGAAACACTCACATTGGGATCCTGGCCTTGATGGGAGAAATCATTGGTGTTGAAAATAAGGAGCAGGTGAGTGAGCGCTCAGAGATTTCCCCTTATATCCCATCAGTGTGAGAGCCTGCTGCAGCACAGGGCCCGCTATGCAGCTTCAGGGCCCGTGGGTCTGGCTGCAGGGCCCTGGGTGTGACCTGCTCCCTGTAGCAATGAACAGTCCCCCCCGGGCTCCCATGCTGTGCTGGGTAGACACACCCCAAAGCTCTGCACACTCGGCCACTGAGGGTGAGCCTGCCTGCACCAGGCATGGCTGGGGACAGGTGTGGGTGTGGTGCACCTGCCTGGGCCCAGCCAGCAGGGGGCACTCAGGGGTGGGGAGGAGGGGAGTGAGGACCAGTGGGGGAGCTCTCACTGGGCAGCCTAGTTGGTGACATACATGTACATTGTTCCAGTGTGGCAGGGGGACTCTGTGATCCTGCCCCAGGCCATGAGGAACTAGTCTGTGGCTCTGGTTTAGCAACCCTGTGTGTCTTTGTCTCTTCCAGTTCTGGGACTGGCTAGCCAGAAATCCCTGCATGTGAAAACTGTGAAATCAGTTCTTACCAACGGGACCCCCAGGGTGAGAGAATGAAAGTGCTGGGTGCGGGAGAGGCAGGCAGTGCTGGGTGCAGGAGAGACAGGCAGTGCTGGGTGCGGGAGAGGCGGGCAGTGCTGGGTGCGGGAGAGGCAGGCAGTGCTGGGTGCGGGAGAGGCAGGCAGAGCTGGGTGCAGGAGAGGCAGGCAGTGCTGGGTGCGGGAGAGGCGGGCAGTGCTGGGTGCGGGAGAGGCAGGCAGTGCTGGGGCAGGAGAGGCAGGCAGTGCTGGGTGCAGGAGAGGCGGGCAGTGCTGGGTGCGGGAGAGGCAGGCAGTGCTGGGTGTGGGAGAGGCAGACAGTGCTGGGTGTGCGAGAGGTGGGCAGTGCTGGGTGCGGGAGAGGCGGGCAGTGCTGGGTGCGGGAGAGGCAGGCAGTGCTGGGTGTGGGAGAGGCGGGCAGTGCTGGGTGTGCGAGAGGCGGGCAGTGCTGGGTGCGGGAGAGGCGGGCAGTGCTGGGTGTGGGAGAGGCAGACAGTGCTGGGTGTGGGAGAGGCAGACAGTGCTGGGTGTGCGAGAGGCGGGCAGTGCTGGGTGCGGGAGAGGCGGGCAGTGCTGGGTGCGGGAGAGGCAGACAGTGCTGGGTGCGGGAGAGGCAGGCAGTGCTGGGTGCGGGAGAGGCGGGCAGAGCTGGGTGTGGGAGAGGCGGGCAGTGCTGGGTGCGGGAGAGGCAGACAGTGCTGGGTGCGGGAGAGGCAGGCAGTGCTGGGTGTGCGAGAGGCGGGCAGTGCTGGGTGTGCGAGAGGCGAGCAGTGCTGGGTGCGGGAGAGGCAGACAGTGCTGGGTGCGGAAGAGGCAGACAGTGCTGGGTGTGGGAGAGGTGGGCAGTGCTGGGTGTGGGAGAGGCGGGCAGTGCTGGGTGTGGGAGAGGCGGGCAGTGCTGGGTGCGGGAGAGGCAGGCAGAGCTGGGTGTGGGAGAGGTGGGCAGTGCTGGGTGCAGGAGAGGCTGGCAGAGAGTGGTTAGCTCAGGCAGTGATTCTCTGACCCAGCATAAACCTCACAGGCCCCATTCCCTTCCCAATCACACCAGCTTGACCACAGCATCTCTCCATTGACTCAGTGGGTTACTCTTGATCCTCACCAGGGTGAGAGAGAATCTGGCTCTGTGGGCATAGGGCAGGGTTCTTAGGGGTCCTTAGTGACACCAAGTTAGTGTCCAGTCACTGAGGGGTTAACTACAGCTCAGCTCCCCCTCCCCATATGCAGGTGTCAGGGTGGGGCTATAAACCTGGGGGCAGGCCACAGGTACAGGGACCCAAAGGGAGCGGGGTCAAGATCCAGGCAGGGATATGTGTTGGTTATTCTCTGATCATGTGAAATTTGGCTTTCTCTTTGTCCACACGACCCCCGAGTTGAGACCCTGTTGAATCCTGGCCTTTGCACTGAGTCACCCGCTGCCTTCCACAGCCAAACCCGGCCCTGCTGGGACTCCACTGGCCCAGGCCATGAATTTGGCTCACTGTTCCCGTGAGCGAGGGCAGCAGGGCAGGGCTGGTGTGCCTGATTCCCCACTGATGCTGGCTCCGAGGAGCTGTGGTGCTGAAGGCAGCTCCCTGGCCATGCGCTGCAGGGACCAGGAGGGGCTTGGGTCTGGGCAAAAGATTCAGGCCCTGATCCCATGGAAAGGCCCCCATTGACTCTAGTGGGCTGTGGCTCAGGCTCTCAGTTGGGTTCCAGGGGGAAATCCTGCTCTAGCCCCCTGGGGCAGGGACTCTCTCTGGCCTCCCAGCGGCGCAGCAAGGCAGGGTCTGGCCCCAGAGGCTCAGAAGTCTCCCATCTCCCTCTCCAGTCCAGCGGGGCCTAGTGCTGGTCTGTGAAGGGACAGTGCCCAGCACTGCTGCAGGGACACGCTGGTGCCTGTGTTGCTGCCAGCTGTCTCGCCCTATATCTCACCACCACCAGTGGCAGTGTCTCGTCCTGGCCCTGCAGGCGAGAGAGCCATCCTGTAGGCCATTGGTACCCCTGTCGAATCTAGGCCTCTGAGTTTAATCTCCCTGTAGCTCGGTGTGTTGGCCAACACTCTGGTAATGAGCAAGGTCAGTTCTCCACACCATGGACCCTAGAGTTACTCTGCTGCCTGTGGCCCCTGAGCTCAGGATCTGGCCCGTTGAGTGACGCGATGCTATTTGCAATCAGAGATAGGGCTGAGTCATGGGATTTGGACCTGGATTTGCCTCCCCCATTTCTCCTTCCTCCTGCTGCAGCTGTTCCAACCATTGCCCTCCCTCCCCATGGCATGCGAGTCACACTCCTTTGCGTCCCCCCGGCCCCCGAATGACAAATCAGTGCAAATTGGCACCTCATTCCCAGCATGGAACTCTTTCCCCTAAATCCCTAGCTAATGCCCCTGTTGGATTTACCCCAGATACCCTTTCAGGATCCCCCTGGCCTCCAGGCTATGTCACTGTGCTCATCTCTTCCTGGAGGATCCAATGCAGAGCCTTCCCCTGGAAGTGCTACAGGAGTAAATGGTCCAGAAAACTTGTCTGGACACTTTGGAAACACCCATTGCTTTGGGCAGGGGGACGAGCCAAGTGAGTGATCTGCTGCTGCTTCCTCAGGGCAGGGAGAGCCTGCTGTATGCCTGCTCCCCCATTGTCCCCCACACTCCCGCTCTGTCCCTCGCAGGGGGGTGAACAGCTGTGCTGTCAGGTGTGTAACTGGAGACTGTGGGCCTGATCCTGTTCTTAATTACGCAGGGGTAAATTCAGAGCAATTGAAGTCAGTAAGCCTGATTCTGACCTCACCCCTGTGCAACTCCATCACAGTTACCCCGATTTACTCCAGGCTGATTGAAAGCAGGACCAGGCCTGGGAATTAGTGCACTTACAGCAGAGTGAGTGAGAGCAGGACCAGGCCCAGCATTATGGACCAAGGATTAGAACCTGCTCCCAGTTCCAGTACCCCCACCCCAACCCTCATAGTGCTCCCTGGGGAAGATGCTGTGCAGTGCGGTGTGTGTGTGTGCGTCAGGGGAGTGTCCACAGCTGACGTGAAATGGCTCGGGCAGCCCCTCGTGGAGTGTAATGGGAAAGGGGACCCTGCAGCTCTGGAGGCTCGGCTTCCAGCACCCCCTGCTCTGAGTTACAGTATCCCAGGACCAGACCCTGCTCACTCACTGAATTCAATGGACCTAATTCTCCTTTCACTGACTCACTCTCCCCTCAGCGGAGCCCCATTGATTTCAGTGGAGTCTCAGCAAGTCAGGACAGAACTGGAACTATTGGCTCCCAATCCTGGGCTGTCTGCTGGATCCCATGTACCTTCCACTAACAAAGACTCGAGTGCTGTCTCTTGAAGAAGCATATGTCTGCTGTTTAGAAAGCTACTGGAGAAGCACTGGGAAGACCTGTCCCGTTCACCTTGACTAGTCTAGAAGAGGGAACCAGCCTCCTTGCTGCTAATAGAAAAGGCCACCTTCTACCCTAGCATCATCCTGGATGCTCAGGAGCCTCTCAGAAGTATAATGTCTCCTCAGTGACTTATCCTGCTAAGTGTATGTGCATGTGTTATTGAAATATTGGGTTTGCTTAGCTGAGAGCCAATAACAGCCTGACAGGGATAAGGAAAAATGCTTTATTTTGCAGAAGAAAAGAGAGCTTTGTAATAGATATAGAAGATTTTTTTGCACACAAGTTTTATAAGCTTTTTATACACTTTTAGATAAAGACCATGCCGTGTTAATATTTTATTGTTGGTTATTGAACCCTGTAAAACCATTATTTGGTTAGGAAAAACTGGCTTGAAGCAGGATTTTTTTGCCTTTGGCAGCAAAAGGAAGGTTAGTTGAAAAGTTTAGGGTATTGTGTACGTGAGGCCTTTTGGAGGCTTTTTGCAAAACTATGAAAAGGGCGGGGAGGCCCCAAATAGCTTTTACAGGTTTTTGGGGGGGCCTGATAAACTTAGATTGTTAGGCCCGTTACGTAATTTATGATTAAGCTGAACAGACAGGTATTGGTTTGTTTTACGGACAGCAGAGCTTTTGGTTACAGTATTACATAGACATTTTGCATATTGAATTATTATTTAACTAATACATAGGAAAAACAGACAGAAAACAATTTATTTAACAATTGTACGGAAAAGGCCAGTGAACCAAGACCCAAGGTTTGGGAGGAGGGTTTTAAAACTAAAGGTGTGATTAAGAGATACAGCATGAAATACAACAGCAGCATTTTTAATAGCTTGTAAATTTTTTTTAATTAAGCCAGAGTGATTAATATAAAAGCAACATTTTTTTTAATGCGAGCACAAGCCCCCCCTATTTTAGCATTTATGGCATTTAATACACGTTTATTCTGCAAAGCTATTTTTGCTATTTTATTAATTTTTTGTTGCAGTTTTTGGAAAGCATTTATTGATGTATTGGTTGCTTTTTTAAGCTTTGCAGAAATATTTATAATTGCTTTTTTTAGTTTAGCTACTTTTATTTTAGGAATGAGCGCACGAACAAAGGAATGGAACCCTGTTTGCCTGATAATTAAGGGATTTTTGGCCCGCTTGGTTTTAGTTTTTATGGAGGGGGTAAAAAGCTTGTGAGAATAACTTTTTAGGTTGAGAATTTGACTAGAATTTAACGTGCTGTTAATTTGGACATTAGGCAACATTTGGGCCACACCACATTGACTTTGCTAATCTGGAGGGAGAGCTTTGTAGGCATTATGGCTACAGATGAAATATAAGCCGGGGGTTTTTAAATAGAGGGTAAGGGTATTACCCGCGACTCGGTGGTGCCAGGTTACTAATACATCCCACTGCTTGGGGGTACCTACCATGCGGTTTTGGCACCTTTAATGGGAGATATTTAAACGCCCCAGGGCATGGGTAGCATTTAAGATGCTTTTACAATACATAACAGCAAACAAATTAGCTGTAAAACTTGCAAACGATTTTATGGGCTGTGGACATTTAGACATTTTTTTAAGGGATGGGTGAGGCAACACAATGCCAGAGTAAATATTTATATAAAATGTATGAGTATTATTTATGGGGCCCAGCGGGAGGAACGAGGGGATTTATTTTTTTTGGTGAAGAATGCCTGTTGCTTTTACAGTAAAGGCTTTGTTTAAGAGGCAAGAGAGTTTTGGGCGTTTTTAGAAGTATTTAAAGGGGGAAATGTTTTAGTTTTAATATTAAACTGAAGGGTTTGGTTACAGGCCTTAAGGGGAAGGTAACCTACTTTTTTTAAAAAATTTTTTAGCATTTTTTAAGCAAAGGGGTAGAATATACTCAATTTTAAGGATATTAAAAAGAGGGACCCCCTTAGCTGCTTAGTAATAATTCCAAACTTTAGATACTGTTTTATATTTATTATATTGATATTTTTTTATTTATGCTTATTTGTTTTTTTGTATTACTTGCAAGGAGAGTACTTTGGAAAGATTTGCAGGAACAGCCCACAACTCTATTTTTTTTTTAGAATGAGTTTGGTGGCACAGCCAGCAATTAGACAGGTGTTTTAATGTGGCCAGTTGCTGCAAGGATTTAACCGCTGGGTGGGGGTTGGCATGTACAAAGGGCAAATTGAAAGCAAGTAACCATTGTTTTATTATTTAGAAATTTATTGTTAGTGAAAGTTTTAGGGCTTATTTTGTTGGAACAGGAGCTTTAGTTTTTTGAGAGGCTCAGCCTTTTAGGTATTATTTGCTTTAGGCTTTTTTGGGTTGCGGTGGGAAGAGCTGGCGGGGCTTTTTTGAGGTTTGGAGTTGTTTGCTTTTGGCCCCGGCCTAGGGGCTAGCTTGACTTGGGTGTGATGAATCCAAGTGTTACGTTTACGCACTCGAACTGCAGTGTGAGAAGTAAGGAAGACTTGGAAAGGGCTTGCCCACCGAGGTTGGAGAGGCTTGTGTTTTTATTTTTTTATATAGATTTAGTTTTTTCGAGTAATTTGATGGGCAGGGACATTAGCGGGTAGGGACTGAAACTGAGCTGCGTACCTGTGGAGAGAAGTGAGAGTAGTTTGGAGGGAAATAACATATTTGGTTAGTTTTTTGTTATTTTAAGTGGCTAAATTAGACACAGGTTTTGGATTAGAAAATTTGGTGTATGGCCTGCCAAACAAAAGTTTAAAGGGTGAGAGATGGAGCCGGCCTTTGGGGGCAGTTTGAACTGCCAAAAGAGCTAGAGGCAGGGCCTGAAGCCATTTTAGCCCAGTCTGAGCGCACAGTTTAGAGAGTTTAAGTTTTAGAGTTTGATTTATTTTTTATATTTGCCTTGAAGATGGTGGTTTCCGAGGGGTGTGCAAAAGCCAGATAATACCCAGGGCTTTTGCAAGGGCCTGAATAACCTGGGCAGTGAAATGAGTTTTTTGGTTGGAGTTAATAGACTTAGGAGGGCCAAATCTAGGAATGACATGGTTTAGTAGGCTTTTCCCCACCTCCAAGGCAGTTGCTCGTCTCGTTGGGAATGGCTCAACCCAGCCGGTTAGTTGGCACACAATAACAAGAAGGTATTTGTAGCCTTGACACATAGGCATTTTTGAATAGTTAATTTGGAGTTGTTTAAAGGGTGTGTATGCCCATAACCTGGCTTTCGGGGGGCCTTTAGGTTTTTTTTTTTTATTGAATTTTGCACAGATGTTACAGGTAGCAAGGTTTTTTTTAGCTTTAGCCTAGGGGTCTGTGGAGGAACAAACATAAGTGGTAAAGTCATTTGAGTAGGTAACAAGTGGACCCCCGGGTTGCCGTTATTTTTTATTAAGGATCCCCCCGAGCTCTCTCTGAGGAGTGACCCCATGTCCCCCTCCCATGTAACCACATTCCTTCTTGCCTTGCCCACGCCTCTCAGTCTCTCTTTGTGCCCCTTTACAGGCACCTTGTGTCCCCTAATGACTCACTCCCCCCCCCTGCCCCAGCTCGCCAGGATGTATTTGTATGGCACCAGCACTGCACTAGGTGCTTTAAACCATTGCCGCAGCCCCATTCCCATTGGGGGGTGGGTTGTACTGCCCTCCCCTGCCCCAGGGCAGCTGGCATCCACGCTTAGCCCAGCCTGCCAGGGCAGCCTGAGCAATTGCCATAACCGACACTCTGGGAAGGTACCGTTCCCATGGGGCAGGGGAGCAGGTTAGAGAGACTGCCCTGACCTGCCACAAATATAAAACATCTCCTTTGCCTATGCACACCCCTTGGAAAGAGCGGGCACAGAAGGGATTGGTGGTTCCCCATCAGCTGTTGCGCCCTGCATTGCCCCTCCTCATACCAAGGCAATGGGCCTTTCCCCCAGTTTCGGGCACGAGGGAGGGATAAAATGAGGCGGCCGTCGTTTGGTTCCCAAAGCAAGCAGAATATTTTCCTCAGATCGTTTGGTTGGGTTAATTAGTGATCAGGGGGTTGGAAAAAAACCCTGGGGTTTTGTTTGGGGAAAGCAACCCCCTCCCCCGCTCAGCATGAGAATTGTACCTCCCTGCCCAGAGTGGTAGTTTATTATTGACCAGCCTCTCACCGCTGGGGGGGCGGAGGGTGGAGCAGCCCTGGCTGGATTGGGGGAAGGGGGCTGCAAACAACACCCTGTGGATACAGGGGATGACCCTGATTCCCCGCCTCACGTGATCTGTGTTATTCCACACCCAGCTAGTACACGAGCATTATAATGGGTTAAACCTCCCACTTTGGGGCCATGTTTTTATTATTGACCCAGCATCGTGTGATGTGCATGGCACTGTATGCACAAATGGCAGATCAAAACTCACCTCCAGCCTGCTCTGCATGGGTGGTAACACACCCAGGGTGCCTTATAGCAGGGCAGTTCACCCCTTCCATGTCTCTGGTGTCAGTTTCCCTGTGCCCCACCACCCCATAAGACAAAAGACTGTCCTGTCCCAAGGAGTCTACAATCAAACCCCTTACTCCTGCAGTGGGAGCTGCTGGCGCAGACCCTCATGTGACCAGGCACTGGCTCCTAGCACCTCAACCCAAGCTCCCACTCAGCCACTGAAAGTCTCCCAGTCACTTCCCAGAGACAGGAGACCACAGCTGCACACATCTGGATAGCAGTTGTGAAGCCTGACAGGTATCACACATCCAGCCCGAAGTATAGGCTGGAATGCAAGGCTGGCCATTGGGGGAGCAATCGGTGAAGAACCTGGATGCCAGAGCCTATTTTCCCCAGAGCACGGACAGAAGTGGGCTGGCTGCATTCAGAAGCAGCTAGTTCACAGGAGGCTGGGGCATGGTCGTCTCACAACAGGATAGCTGGGGGCAGAGGGGAATGAGCCATTATTGGGCACATGGTGCCTCTATAAATGTATTTAATTGTTGCTGTGACCTGAACCCCTGTAAACAGTGACGCTCAGTTCAATGACTGCCCACTAGATGGGTGGGAGTTTGGGGCACATAGAGCTTCTCAACCCAAAAGAGGAATATGCCTCACCCCTTGCTCGCTATGATGCTTGAGAAGGATCTTCCTATGGATCTCTCATGGAAACAGCAGAGGGGTGGCTGCAGGGTGCAGCGAGGGAAGAATCCATGATGGTGTGAGTGGTATAAAGCAGGTGATCCATAACCTGTGGGCTGCAACCTGCAGTTGGATCATGTAGGTTTCAGGAGTGGGAGGTCACAACACTCTCTCTTTCCTTTCCTCTCCTTTAAAAATGTATTTCTAGCCCTCATGGTTGCAAAGAGAACCTTGAAAATGTGAGCTTAGCATCAGTGAATTCAGTGATGTCTGCCGGGATCTGCAGCCAGCCTGAAACAATCACTCTTAGATGTGATTGTGAACTGCCCCATTCATCTCAAATCAAGGCCGTGTGGATGCTGCAGCTATGGAATTTGGTGTTTTTGAAATGCCAAAGAATTCAGCATTTCTGTCATGGAATCTGTCCATTTGCTAAAGTCAAGCAGCTGACATTTTATTTTCCATTCTCCTGCCCTGTGGAGACCTGCCTGCAGCTGCCTCTTACTCTCCAGCTTTCCCCACATCCTCCCTGTGCAGTACTACGGAACCAAGCAGAAGGGCAGTTGTGACCACTTCCTTCCCCTTTCTTCACTCTTCTAGGAATCTGCCATTTGTAGCCTGACTTCCCTCTCTGGTGGACTCAGACCACTACACCTGTGATCTACTAGGATATATCAATGGAGTTAGTCATGGCAACTGGCAAAGGATTGTGGGGCATGCATACACTCATTAGAAAGAGAGAGCTCTGAGACATTTGGAAACCAAGAATCCATCTTTATAGACTCATAGACTCATAGACTCTAAGGTCAGAAGGGACCATTATGATCATCTAGTCTGACCTCCTGCACAACGCAGGCCACAGAATCCTACCCATCCACTACTATAACAAACCCCTAACCTATGTCTGAGTTATTGAAATCTTCAAATTGTGGTTTGAAGACCTCAAGCTGCAGAGAATCCTCCAGCAAGTGACTCATGCCCCACACTGCGGAGGAAGGCGAAAAACCTCCAGGGCCTCTGCCAATCTGCCCTGGAGGAAAATTCCTTCCCGACCCCAAATATGGCGATCAGATAAACTCTGAGCATGTGGGCAAGACTCACCCGCCAGCACCCAGGAAAGAATTCTCTGCAGTAACTCAGATCCCATCCAGGGGTGAGCTGGAGCCGGTTCGCACCGGTTCGCGCGAACCCGTTGTTAAATTTAGAAGCGGTTTTAGAACCGCTTGTTAACTAGCTTCCCTGCGAGGGAAGCTTTGATGGGCTCTGCCTGGGAAGCCTGTAATTCCTCCTCCCGGCCGTCGGGGGGCGCTGCGCTGTGATGCGAGAGCCATGTGAGCTGCCTCCTGGCCCTGTTGCTGCTCCTGCTCTTTGGACCTCTGGCCCTGGGGCTCCTGCTGCTGCCCCATGAGTCCCCGGCTGCCTCCTGCTGCTCCCAACCCCCCCCCACCCCCGCGTGAGTGTCTGCGCCCCTCCCCCGCCTTCCCTGCCCCCAGCCAGCCCCAGCCCCCAGCCAGCCCCAGCCACCCCCTGCCCCCTGCCAGCCCCTGCCCACAGCCGCCCCCAGCCAGCCCCTGCCCCCAGCCACCCCCTGCCCACAGCCGCCCCTGCCCGCAGCCAGCCCCTGCCCCCTGCCAGCCCCTGCCCCCTGCCCCCAGCCAGCCCCTGCCCCCAGCCAGCCCCAGCCAGCCCCTGCCCCCAGCCAGCCCCTGCCAGCCCCTGCCCCCAGCCGCCCCCAGCCAGCCCCTGCCCCCAGCCAGCCCCAGCCACCCCCTGCCCACTGTCGCCCCTGCCCGCAGCCAGCCCCTGCCCCCAGCCAGCCCCTGCCAGCCCCAGCCGCCCCCTGCCCCCAGCCAGCCCCTGCCCCCAGCCAGCCCCAGCCACCCCCTGCCCCCAGCCAGCCCCTGCCCCCAGCCAGCCCCAGCCCCCAGCCGTCCCCTGCCCCACCCCCTGCCCACAGCCACCCGCAGCCAGCCCCTGCCCACAGCCGCCCCTGCCCGCAGCCAGCCCCTGCCCCCAGCCACCCACAGCCAGCCCCCTGCCCGCAGCCAGCCCCCTGCCAGCCCCTGCCACCCCCTACCCGCAGCCACCCCCTGCCTGCAGCCAGCCCCTGCCCCCAGCCACCCCCTGCCCCCAGCCGCCCCCTGCCCCACCCCCTGCCCACAGCCACCTGCAGCCAGCCCCTGCCCACAGCCGCCCCTGCCCGCAGCCAGCCCCTGCCCCCAGCCACCCACAGCCTGCCCCCTGCCAGCCCCTGCCCGCAGCTGCCCCCAGCCACCCCCAGCCCCTGCCCGCAGCCAGCCCCTGCCCGCAGCCACCCTCTGCCCGCAGCCCCTGCCACAGCCACCCCCTGCCTGCAGCCAGCCTCTGCCCACAGCCGCCCGCAGCCACCCCATGCCCACAGCCACCCGCAGCCCGCCCGTCTGCATCACCTGCCCACAGCCAGCCAGTGTCACTCCCTGCCTCCAGCTAGCCCTGCCCCACGCCCCTATCTGCAGCCAGCCCCACATCCACTGGTGCCCTGCAGTTCCCAGGGCAGTAACCCTGCACACGTGCTTTAATGAGGGGGGGGGGCAGGGAGCAGCTGGGACCCACACATGTGCACACCCTAGAGTGACCAGACAGCAAGTGTGAAAAATCGGGACAGGGGTGAGGGGTAATAGGAGCCTATATAAGAAAAAGACCCAAAAATTGAGACTGTCCCTGATCACCACCCACACATTTGAAACGGAGCTCATTTCTAGTTCAGCCCCATCTTTTTAAAAAAGAACTTTAGGTAGGGTTAAAATACATCTGTATTTCCCTGGACATGTCAGGCTTTTCGGTTCTTAATCACCTCCTGGGAAAATATGGACGTATGGTAACCCTATTGGTACAAAAAATACATGCTGTCGCACATCCCTTAAATCAGAACTTTTTATAGGGAACCCGTTGTTAAATCAGAACTTTTTATAGGGAACCCGTTGTTAAGATTTTGGCAGCTCATCACTGATCCCATCTAACATCCCATCACAGACCACTGGGCATACTTATCTGCTGCTAATCAAAGATCAATTGCCAAAATTAATTGCCAGAATTAGGCTATCCCATCATACCATCCCTTCCATAAACTTATCAAGCTTAGTGTTAAAGCCAGATATGTCTTTTGCCCCCACTACTCCCCTTGGAAGGCTGTTCCAGAACTTCACTCCTCTAATGGTTAGAAACCTTCATCTAATTTCAAGTCTAAACTTCCTAGTGTACAGTTTATACCCATTTGTTCTTGTGTCCACATTGGTACTAAGCTTAAATAATTCCTCTCCCTCCCTAATATTAATCCCTCTGATATATTTATAAAGAGCAATCATATCCCCTCGCAACCTTCTTTTGGTTAGGCTAAACAAGCCAAGCTCTTCGAGTCTCCTTTCATAAGACAGGTTTTCCATTCCTCGGATCATCCTAGTAGCCCGTCTCTGAACCTGTTCCAGTTTGAATTCATCCTGCTTAAACATGGGAGACCAGAACTGCACACAGTATTCCAGATGAGGGCTCACCAGTGCCTTATATAATGGTACTAACACCTCCTTATCTTTGCTGGAAATACCTCGCCTGATGCATCCTAAAACTGCATTCGCTTTTTTAACGGCCATATCACATTGGCGGCTCATAGTCATCCTGTGATCAACCAATACTCCGAGGTCCTTCTCTTCGTCTGTTACTTCCAACTGATGCGTCCCCAATTTATAACTAAAATTATTATTATTAATCCCTAAATGCATGACCTTGCACTTTTCACTATTAAATTTCATCCTATTACTCCAGTTTACAAGGTCATCCAGATCTTCCTGTATGATATCCCGGTCCTTCTCTGTGTTAGCAATACCTCCCAGCTTTGTGTCATCTGCAAACTTTATTAGCACATTCCCACTTTTTGTGCCAAGGTCAGTAATAAAAAGGTTAAATAAGATTGGTCCCAAAACTGATCCCTGAGGAACTCCACTAGTAACCTCCTTCCAGCCTGACAGTTCACCTTTCAGTACGACCCGTTGTAGTCTCCCCTTTAACCAGTTCCTTATCCACCTTTCAATTTTCATATTGATCCCCATCTTTTCCAATTTAACTACTAATTCCCCATGTGGAACCGTGTCAAATGCCTTACTGAAATCGAGGTAAATTAGATCCACTGCATTTCCTTGTTTAAATAATATGAAAGACTCCACTGAATTCTCCAAGCAAAGATTTGTGGGTTTACAACATCAGAATACTGTTTTCTTAAATGGCAGTTCTGTAAACATGAACATCCTCTGAGCACCAACTTGGAGTCACTATGAAGAGCGAAAGAAAGAGCTGCCAGGGCCAACTCCAGGCACCAGCTTAGCAAGCAGGTGCTTGGGGTGGCCACTCCGGAGCGGGGCGGCACATTCAGGTATTTGGCTGCAATTCGACGGAGGGTCCCTCACTCCCTCTCGGAGCGAAGGACCTCCCGCTGAATTGCCGCAGATCGCGATCGCGGCTTTTTTTTTTTTGTTGGCTGCTTGGGGCAGCAAAACCCCTGGAGCTGGCCCTGCCAGGGGTTGTTTTCAACTGGAGCATTGTAGTTAAGCTTTTGGCTGAATCCAAATAAAGATACAGCTTGCCCCGTGTACTGTTATATTAGCAAACATATTCTAACTTTGGAGTGGTAAATAACTAAAGGGCCCACACTTAGTGGTATGTGTCCATCATATTTATTGTTAAAGGAGGGTATCAGGGGACTGGCCCTGTCAAGGGAGTCAGGCACCAGCCTACCTGTGACAGGAGAAAGAGTGAACTCAGACGGCAGCTAATTAGCTAACAAGCATGGAAGTGTTACCAGGGCTCAGAAGGGTAGCTCCTAGAGACAGGAACCTCCTGAGGAGAGCAGTTGCCAGGAGAGCTGAGGAGGCAGGCTCACCAGAGAAGGTGTGTTCTGAAGGACAGGAACTCCCGAACAGTGGCAGTTAGTCAAGCCTATCAGGAGCTCCTCGCTGTAGACTCTCTGAAGCTCCCTGGCTCTGGTGAAGGATTATCCCCAGGTAGTGGCAAGGGGCCAGACTTCTCCAAGGAAAGGACCCAAGCTGAAAGAACCCAGCTTTAGGGGAGTGGTAGACCCAGAGGGGAACCAATAACAAGTGGTTCTCAACCTATTTACCATTGTGGGCTACATCCAGTACTATCTGTATGGCCCTGAGGGTGTCACATGGGCCGCAGCTGTGAGCTAATTGGACCACAAGTGGCCCCTGGGCCGCAGGTTGAGAACCACTGCAATAAATTAAGACTGACTCTGTCTCCCAGATAAGAGCCTGGGGTGAAGGTTTGCTTGTATTTTCATTAAGTTTTGGTTAATAAACTACACCCCTCAGAAGGGGCACCATTCCCTATATACAACCTCACTGAACTTACTGATGACATTAGAGGAAATTGAGGCAGGGAGCACCTACAGTGCCACACTTGGCCAGGAGGAGGGCACTATAGAGCAGGTACACCCTATGACAGAGGACTGAACATTTTGGGAGCACTAGCCTTTTAAGGAATCGGCTTAGTCCTGAAAGCTTCTGTCTTGGCTCAATTGCTGTTCCCAGTTGGTTCAGAGCAGAGGTGAGTGTGCCAATGTCTTTTCTGTCCCACAACACAGGATTTTTATTTACCTGTTTACCCAGTGGGACTGCAGATTGCTATATGTATCAGAAATGTAAGAAAACCATTGAGAAAGATGCTGCTGTCATGGAAACAGACTATAACAGCAAGAAACATGGTAGTGGACAGATGGAGGTAGAAAGACTGGATTGACTCATCTGGGACAAGGCACAAGGGCATCTAGTAAAGAATTGCTATGGGTTGTGCACAGTGCAGGCCACATGACTAAGTTTTTCAAGGACACTCAGGGATATTTTCGCAGCACTGCATGTACAACTCTCGTACTCTCCTCTAGCTCAGAACCCACTAAGGGCCTGAGCACAAGTGACTGGAGGAACAGGAAAAGGCCATCATGCACAGCATTCTGGCCCTACACAGCCTTTACCCAGTGAGCAGCAGTCCAAGGCAGTGAGTCTTAGAACCTGGGGCAAGGGACATGGGCTCACAGTACAGTGTTAAAAATAGCAGTGTAGATTTTGTGACTCGGGCTCTGAAGCGTCCTAAGTTCCAGCCTGGGCCTGAATATCTGTACTGCTATTTGTAGCACCATATTGTGAGCCCATGTCTGCGAGTCATTGCTGTGGGCTGTGTAGATGTATCTTTAGTGGCTGATCTATGTTAGCTCAATTTTAACTCCTGGAGGAGGCATTTCCCCCAATGTCCCTCACTCCCCACTTCTCCGGGTGCAAATCTAGTTGACCCCAGCTCATCAACACTCTTAGGGCTTGGCTACACTTACAAGTTGCAGCGCTGGGAGTTACAGCGCTGGTCATGCAGCTGTGTAGGGCCAGCGCTGCAGTGTGGCCACACTGACAGCTACCAGCGCTGCAGTGTGGCCACACTTGCAGCACTTTCCAGCGCTGTATTGAGAGGTGCATTGTGGGCAGCTATCCCACAGAGCACCTCGTCCCATTTTGGCGCTGAGTATTGTGGGAAGGGGAAGGAAGTGTGCAGGTCATTCCGCTTCCTGTGCCAACGCCCCGTGGTGCATCGCTTCACATCCCAGCATTCACTCTTTCCGGCAACGTTTGGCGCCATTGTGAGTGTCTTTCTGTTTTACTCTCTGTGTGTGAATCGCAATTTCTGTGGCAAATGGAGCCCGAGCTGCTGAGGACTGTGCTGATGAGTGTCGCCAGCACAACACGTTTGGCAGTCGAGCTATTCCTTCAGCTCCAAAGTGACAGTGAGGAGTCTGACGATGATATCGATATCGATTCTCCTGCCGCGTGTGACACTAAAGTGCTTGTGGCATTCACGGAAATGCTCAGCACCGTAGAACGCCGCTTTTGGGCTCGGGAAACAAGCACTGAGTGGTGGGATCACATCGTCATGGAAGTCTGGGATGACGAGCAGTGGCTGCAGAACTTTCGTATGAGAAAAGCCACTTTCATGGGACTGTGTGCTGAGCTCGCCCCCACTCTGCGGCGCAAGGACACAAGATTGAGAGCTGCCCTGACGGTGGAAAAGCGGGTGGCTATTGCAATCTGGAAGCTGGCAACTCCAGACAGCTACCGGTCGGTCGGGAACCAGTTTGGAGTGGGAAAGTCGACCGTTGGAATCATTTTGATGCAAGTTTGCAAGGCAATTAATCGCATCCTGCTAAGAAAGACCGTGACTCTGGGGAGCGTGCAGGACATTGTGGATGGCTTTGCACAAATGGGTTTCCCTAACTGTGGAGGGGCGATAGATGGGACGCATATTCCTATTCTGCCCCCCCCCCACCTGGCATCAGAGTACGTTAATCGTAAGGGGTATTTCTCTATGGTTCTCCAGGCGCTTGTGGATCACCGCGGGCGTTTCATTGACATTTACACAGGCTGGCCTGGAAAGGTGCATGATGCACGCATCTTTCGGAACAGTGGCCTGTTCAGGAAGATGCAGGCAGGGACTTTTTTCCCAGACAGGAAGATCACAGTAGGGGACGTCGAAATGCCCATTGTGATCCTTGGAGACCCCGCTTACCCGTTACTGCCTTGGCTCATGAAACCCTATACAGGGAAGCTTGACAGGAGCAAGGACCGGTTCAACTACAGGCTGAGCCGGTGCCGAATGACTGTGGAGTGTGCTTTTGGGCGTTTAAAGGCACGCTGGCGTTCCTTGTATGGGAAGCTAGACTTGGGGGAAAGCAGCATCCCCGCGGTTATATGCGCTTGCTGTACCCTCCATAATATTTGTGAAGGGAAGGGTGAAACATTCAGTCAGGCATGGACTACCGAGGTTCAAGTCCTGGAGGCTGAATATGCACAGCCAGAGAGCAGGGCTAATAGAGAGGCCCAGCACAGGGCTTCAAGGATTAGGGATGCCTTGAGGGAAGAATTTGAGGCTGAAAGCCAACAGTAATGTTTGCTGCCTTGCATGGGAGTGAATTGCACTGTTTACACTGTTATTCTATTATCCCTAAAATGATTTGCAGTGCCTCTTTCTTTACTGGGCTAAGGTATCTTTCACTATCTGCTATAATAAAGACTGTTTTCAAAGCCAAGAATTGTTTTATTGAAAAGAAAAAAACTTCCTTGACAGACAGACAGACACACAACATTTCATGAACACAAGAGGGCAGGGGTGTGGGTTGGTGAACTGTACAGTCACAAGTTAGCATATGTCCTGTCTGGAGTGCTGTTTAATGAATCCTGCACTTCAGGGTGCATATACTGCATGGTGATGGGGGTTGAGTGCAGAGGGTAAGGGTGGTAGGTACAGGTGAACGTTGGTGAACGTTGGTTGGTGAACGTACAGGTGTTGGAGGCAGCTGGTGGTGGTAAGAACCTGGATGCTGGGGAAAGGTGGTTTGAGCTGACATTGGGGCACAAGGCAAAAAGCTTTGGGACGGGGGGGGTGGAGTAGCACGGTAGTGCTCTGCTTGCATGGCAACGAGTGACTCTATAGAGTCCGCTTGGCGCGACAGGATGCTTAGCAGCCGCTCTGTGCTTTTCCTCTTGGCCACTGCATTTCTCTTGCGGATCCTGCTTTCCTTCTCTCTCCACTCCTTCAGTTCTTTACTCTCTCTAGCAGAGTGATGAAGAACAGTTTTCAACATGTCCTCCTTGCTCTTTCGGGGATTTTTCCTCAAATTGTGCAGCCTCTGTGCTGTGGTACATCTGCTCAGTCCAGCAGTCAAGGTCACTGTAGAAAGCCAGAAATGTATACATTTAACAGGGCAGCATTGTATTCACTATCTCCAGACATTAATTGCTACACTGAGGGAGTTCTTAGTCCTCAGTTTAGCATTCTTTTACCACACACATAACACAACAGAAGCCATGAAATGGTGAGTGAGGGGTGCTTATAGAGGGAGAAGTGGGGCTTGAGTGATACAGGGGTGCTTGCTTCGGGTAATCTGGAGTGATAGAGGGGTTGAGTGAAGATGCAGCTGCAGGGGTGATCTTCACTATATCCCTATCTCTTCACTAAAGAGTCTCCCAACATTTTTCACAGGAGTTAATCCTGGAAGATATCTCCCTGCTGCGAGTCACTAGGGAACAGTGGGAGGCTCTTTTACAGCAATGTGGATTCCGCCCTGGACCCTATGCGGCTTCCCTGTGTTCAGAAATGGTCCCCCCACCCCTCGCGGCACAGTGGCGCGGACGCGTCAGCGTGACTAGGACAAGGAACACAGTGGCTCTCCCTATAAACTTGCGCAGGCATATTGCCCACGCTCTGGCTGAAACTTTTGCTGAGATCACTGCAGCCGATTACCGCGACGTGATAGACCACATCAGTGGGCTATTCCACATCTAGGCTGGCATGCATGCAGCCCTAAACCCCCTTCCTCTCCAGAAACATTTCCACCCAGAAAATAAAAGCCGCTTACCGGTAACCCGCTCCTCTGCTTGTCCTTCTGCAACTGCTGGCTGCTGCGATTGGGTACTTTCCTCCTGGCTTGAGAAGAGCTCCTGGCTGCATGCCCACTCTGGGGTGTCTTCCCCCATCCCAATAGCTTCACTCGCGTTTTCCTCTCCCCCCCCCGCCGCCTCCGCATCCGCCTCCGCCTCCTCCTCCTCCTGTCCCCCAGCCTGCTCAGAAGTGTCCATCGTTGTCCTGGGATTGGCAGTGGGGTCACCCCCAAGTATCGCGTCCATCTCCCTGTAAAAACGGCAGGTCATGGGGGCAGCTCCGGATCAGCGATTCCCCTCGCGGGCTTTGTAATAGGCACTCCGCAGCTCTTTAACTTTCACCCTGCATTGTAGTGCATCCCGATCATGGCCCCTATCCAGCATGGATCTTGATACCTGCTCAAAGATATCGTAATTCCTACGGCTGGAGCGCAGCTGGGACTGCACAGCTTCCTCCCCCCAAACACTAATGAGGTCCTGCAATTCACCAGTGCTCCATGCTGGGGCTCGTTTGCCACGTGGAGGCATGGTCACCTGTAAAGATTAACTGATTGCACTCCACACCTGGCTGCAGCAAACAGGAAGGAGATTTTTAAAATTCCCGGGGCATTTAAAGGGCGGGTCACCTGAGGCAAGAGCAGTAGAGTGCAAACTGATGAGCAGAGTGGCTGAACAGGAATTGTGGGATAACTCCTTATTCCCTGGAGGACAATTAAAGCGCTGGTGAGTGTCCACACCTGCTGAGCAGCGCTGGATCACCAGCGCTGCACTCCTTATACCCCAACCGGGATGGGTTTTCAGCCAGCGCTGCAACCAGGGAGTTGCAGCACTGGTTGTGCCCTGCAAGTGTGGACGGGGTGTAATTGCAGCGCTGGAAAGCCTCCACCAGCGCTGCAACTTGTAAGTGTAGCCAAGCCCTTAGGGCAGTGCTGAGCACTTACAGCTCCCATTGACTCCCACTGGAATTATTTGTGCTCAGCACCAGCCCCTGGGCTGGTGAGCCAGCCTGATTGGGAAAAGAGTTTTCTTCCCATTAAAATGTTCATGAATTTTTTTTCATTTTTTCCCCCCCAAATTTTGGGGGGCAGGTTTGTCAGAAAATCAAAAACTTCCCATTTTTGGTTAAAATAGATTTTTTTTTAAGTTTTCAGATGAAAACTCCCTAAATGCTGAGGAAAATGGATTTTTTTTTCCTTCACAAATTTCCCTTAGTGGAAAAGCCACTCTCCATCAGAAGACCATTTTGAGTGGAAATTTTTCTCCTGGCTCCATTCTAATTGGTCTAAACCTCAAAGCTCAGGCTCAAGCAATCTGGGCTAGGAGGACAATGGGTAGTTCACAGTCTCTGGAGATGCGGTCCCTGAGGGAGACCGCCCACTTTTGCAGTGTGGGAGAGACAAGTATCTAATGTCTGGTTCATTATACTTTGCTCTTCTTGATCTTCAAAGGTTTGAGATCTCCAGAACTTGATGCAAGATTCATCTCTTCAGGACAGGCATTTTTACAACATTACGCAGGGTCACTGGTTCCTCAAGCTTGAGATGGGAAGGGATGTGAAAAGGGAGGAGAACCTGAACCATTTGTGTGGTTTGCTGCTACACAAGAAGTGTCCAGATGCCATAGTGATGGGCAATATAGATATTTGTTTATAACAAGGAGAATAAAGACTAGTGATATTTTCATGCCTTTCTGAGGAGAAATAACTAAGTGAAAACGGGAGAGGAGATATGATTAGAATCATAGAATCTCAGGGTTGGAAGGGACCTCAGGAGATCATCTAGTCCAACCCCCTGCTCAAAGCAGGACCAAACCCAACTAAATCATCCCAGCCAGGGCTTTGTCAAGCCTGATCTTAAAAACCTCTAAGGAAGGAGATTCCACCACCTCCCTAAGTAATCCATTCCAGTTCTTCACCACCCTACTAGTGAAAAAGGTTTTCCTAATGTCCAACCAAACCTCCCCCTCTGCAACTTGAGACCATTACTCCTTGTTCTGTCATCTTCTACCACTGAGAACAGTCTAGATCCATCCTCTTTGGAACCCCCTTTCAGGTAGTTGAAAGCAGCTATCACCATGCATCTTTACCTGGTCCGGACCAATACCATGAGGCGGTATGACAACCCCTCTTGAGGCGGTAAAAACCCCTCAGCACCGGTGCATTCTAATGCCTTTACCTATGCATTACCTTATGCATTACCTTATGCATTACCTTGGCCAACTCAGCAGTTCCCAGTACTGCTATAAACTAACCTTGTTAGGGCCTTTACCCAATACCACTCTGCATCTGATCTTGCTGCACAGTCAATAAGTTCAGATGGCGTGAGCCCAACAGAGACAGACGTCCCCACAGACAGTCCTCCTCCAACACCCCAATAGAGATTTCAAAAGGTCTCATACCTCTCATGTGGCGCCATGGGGTTCGAAGGGGAATGATCCGTAGTAGCCGTCTGTGGGTCCGTGGGCGTTGCCATCCTGGACGAGCCCCCAAATTGTCGGAGAAAAACTCAGTTCTCGCTTTTTCGTTTGGGTGCAGCAAAATCAAATACTTTATTATTTCTCCAGTAATTACAATGGAGGGAGAGAGTGCCATAGGACACAGGGTCGCCCCAGTCCTGGACAGGTCTCTCAACTGGTAAACAATTACAGCAAGCCTTTATACTTTTGTTACAGACAATAACTAGCAATAATACAGACAATAGAGAGCAACAACTACATTTTGTTTATACATAAGCCATTCTGCTATCTTGTTTGTCTCACTCCTAAGAAAAGCAAGCCTGCATATTTGGTTATCAGTTACAAGGTCGTAATAACTTTGTACACAGTTCTTTCCCTATGTCTCACACTATCCTTGCTCAGGGCCACCCAGAGGATTCCGGGGGCCCGGGGTCTTCGGCAGCGGGGGGCCCTTCCGTTCCGGGCCCCGCCGCCAAAGTGCCCCGAAGACTCGCGGCAGGAGCCCCCCGCCGCCGAATTACCGCCGAAGCGGGACCCGCCGCTGAAGTGCAGCCCAGTCTTTGGCGGTAATTCGGCGGCGGGGGGGGGGTTCCCGCCGCGGGTCTTCGGGGCACTTTGGCGGCGGGTCCCGGAACGGAAGGGCCCCCCCGTCGCCGAATTACTGCCGAAGACCGGTCTGCACGTCGGCGCGGCTCCCGCTTCGGCGGTAATTCGCCACTGGGGGGTCCTTCCGCTCCGGAGCGGAAGGACCCCCCGGCGAAGACCGGGAACGAAGAAGCTCCTGCGCCCTCTTGCCCCGTCCCTTCTGGGCGGCCCTGACCCTATCCCCCCCCAGAACACCCACAATCCAACCCCCCCATTCCCTGCCCCCTGACCGCTCCCCCAACCTCTGCCCCCTCCCTGTGCCCTGACTGTCCCCAGGACTCCCTGCCCCTTAGCCAATCCCCCGGCCACGGCCCCAGCCTCTTACCCCCGGCTCCCTCCTCACCCGGAGTCTCAGCGCCTCGCCCGACAGCCGCAGCGTGTCCCCGGCGGGGCCTGAGCTCCATCCCGCTCCGAGCCGCGTGCTGAGGGGGCGGGGCTAGGAGCTCCACGCCGAGCGGAGGGAGCTGAGCTCAGCCCGGAGCTCCCAGCCCCGCCCCCTCACCACGCGGCTCTGAGCGGGGCGGGGCTCAGGGGCCCCGCCGGAGACACGCTGCGGCGCTGTCAGAGGACAGCGCTTGATGTGCTAGGGCTCCAGGAGAGGGGCGGAGGCGGGAGCCTCAGCTGCTCTCTTGGGGGCCCCTGCGTAGCCCGGGGCCCGGGGCAAATTGCCCCCTTTGCCCCCCCCTCTGGGCGGCCCTGTCCTTGCTTCTAGAAGTCTCACGTCATTAGGGTTACAGCTAGCCTAACTCTTGCTAACTGTCTGACATGCATTAAAATTCCCTTCAAATCCTTGTTAATTCTTTCCCTGCTTCCACAGTTCCCTTAGCCTCTCCTCATAAGTCATGTGCTCCAGCCCCCTAATCATTTTTGTTGCCCTCCGCTGGACTCTCTCCAGTTTATCCACATCCTTCTTGTAGTGTGGGGCCCAAAACTGGACACAGTACTCCAAATGAGGCCTCACCAGTGCTGAGTAGAGGGGAATGATCACGTCCCTCGATCTGCTGGAAATGCCCCTACTTATACAACCCAAAATGCCATTAGCCTTCTTGGCAACAAGGGCACAACGTCGACTCATATCCAGCTTTTCGTCCACCATAACCCCTAGGTCCTTTTCTGCAGAACTGCTGTCCAGCCATTCGGTCCCTAGTCTGTAGCAGTGCATGGGATTCTTCCGTCCTAAGTGCGGGACTCTGCACTTGTCCTTGTTGAAATAATAATTGGAGATATACCAATCTCCTAGAACTGGAAGGGACCTTGAAAGGTCATTGAGTCCAGCCCCCTGCCTTCACTAGCAGGACCAATTTTTTTGCTCTCGATCCCTAAGTGGCCCTCTCAAGGATTGAACTCACAACCCTGGGTTTAGCAGGCCAATGCTCAAAACAAAGATTGTCTCTTTGTCTCTCTCTTTCCCTAAGACTCTGAGACACAAGTCTTGTCTACATTAGAAAGGGGGTTACTGGCATTGCCATACCACTATAGCCATACTGGCAGACCTCCTAGTGGACATGAAGCATATACAGGGGAAAGAGGACTTTTGCCAGCAGGGGCGGCTCCAGGCCCCAGCATGCCAAGCGCATGCTTGGGGCGGCAAGCTGTGGGGGGCGCTCTGCCGGCGCAGCGAGGGCGGCAGGCAGGCTGCCTTTGGCAGCGTGCCTGCGGAGGGTCCACTGGTCCCGCGGCTTTGGTGGACCTCCCGCAGGCGTGCCTGTGGAGGGTCCGCTGGTCCCGCGGCTTCAGCAGACGTCCCGCAGGTGTTGGACCAGCGGACCCTCCGCAGGCACGCCACCAAAGGCAGCCTGCCTGCCATGCTTGGGGTGGCAAAATGCCTAGAGCCGCCCCTGTTTGCCAGTATAGCTTACACCAATTCCCCAAAAGAAATAATGTAAATGGACTTTTTTTTGCCTGCGTCACCATAGCTACGCTAGGGCTTTCTGCTGGCATAATTTTCTCAGTTAGAAGGGTGATTTTTTTCACATTCCTAACCAACATAGCTCTGCTGGCAAAACCTTTAAGTGTAGAACAGGCTAGAGCTAGAGACAGGAAAGGCGGATAGAAAGTGTAAGCCATGGCGAGAGAACAAACCTGCTGTCAGTAACACATGCTGATTTATGCCCTTGGGATCCCAGTGGAGCTGGGGTTGTAACTGTAAATGGAGAACTGTCATGGAGTGGGTTTGTTTCCAGTGGGGTCCTGCAGGAATCAGTTCTTGGCACTAGGCTATTTAACATTTTTATCAATGAACTGGAAGAAAACATAAAATCATCACTGATAAAGTTTGCAGATGACACAAAGACTGGGGGTGCAGTAAATAATGACAAGGCTAGGTCACTGATACAGAGCAACCTGGATTGTTTGGTAAACTGGGCACAAGTAAACAATATGAATTTTAATACAGCTAAATGTAAACGTACACATCTAGGAACAAAGAATGTCGGCCAGACTTACAGGATGAGGGACGCTATCCAGGAAAGCAGTGACTCTGAAAAAGCTTTGGAAGTCATGGTGGATAATTAGTTGAATGTGAGCTCCAGGTGTAATGCTGTGGCCAAAAGAATGAATGTGATCCTGGGATGCATAACAGAGGAATCTCAAGTAGCAGCAGAGAGGTTATTTTACCTCTGTATTTGGCACTGGTGCGACGGCTGCTGGAATCCTGTGTCCAGTGCTGGTGTCCACAGTTCAAGAAGGATGTCGATAAACTGGAGAGGGCTCAGAAAAGAGCTATGCGAATGATTAAAGGATTAGAAAACCTGCCTTACAGTGATTATCTCAAAGAGTTCAATCTATTTAGATTAAGAAAAAGAAGGTGACGGGGTGACTTGATCACAATCTGTAAGCACCTACATGGGGAACAAATGTATAACAAGGGGTATGTCAGTCTAGCAGAGAAAGATGTAACACGATCCAAGGCTGAAAGTTGAAGCTAGACAAATTCAGACTGGAAATAAGATGTACATTTTTAATGGTGAAAGTAATTAACCATTAGAACCATTTACCGGGGTCATGGTGGAGTCTCCATCACTGACAAATTTTAAATCAAGATTGGATATTTTTCTAAAGCTCTGCTCTAGGAATTATTTTGGGGTAGGTCTATGGCCTGTGCTATACAGGAGGTCAGACTACATGAGGCCCCACCCCCAGCCGGAGCCCTCACTGCCTCCCGCACCCCAACCCCCTGCCCCAGCCCGGTGAAACTGAGTGAGGGTGAGGGAGAGTGAGTGATGGAGGGAGGAGGGATGGAGCGAGCAGGAGCAGGGCCTTGGAGCAGGAGCGGGGCAGGGGTGTTTGGTTCTGCGCGATTAGAAAGTTGGCAACCCTACATAGGAGCCTGCCCAGTGCAGGCTCTTCTGGGCCTGGTTGTGGTCACCTTGGCATGCCAATCAATGCCAATCTGGAGGTGGGGGGCTCTAGTACCAGCTGGCATTCTCAGTGGTAATTACAATCTTTGCCTCTGTGAGCTGGGCTGAGGAAGCCCCAAACTGGTGGAACTACATAATAGTTTGTTGCTAGCCTGCAGCTGCAATGTCCTATTTATGTGGGAGTCTGCTGGAGCCCCAAACTCAGCAGCCAGGTACATACTGGCAGGTTTGCTCTGTTGTCTTCTTCCTTTCTCCAAAGCCACCCTTCTTTGCTTTTGCTCAGGAAGCCACAGCACAAGGCTCAAATTAGCGCTGTTGTTCTTAGTTCAGAGCAGAGGGGAAGGAGAGGCACCTCTCTTGGCATGCCTTCTCATCCCTCCTCCGCCTCCTTCCTGGAGTACAGCTGAGGGGAGGCAGAGAAGGCTGGAGAAACACAAAAGCACAGGAAGAAGGTGGACTTCATAAGCCAGCTTGGTGGGAGGCATCGTGGGTGTGATTACAAAGGCAGCAGCGTCTCCTCTGGAAACACAAAATGGTCTTGTCATGCAGCTGATTTAAACTGTGTTAGTGCTGAAGAGAAACTTGCCCCAGATCCCCCCATTTATTATTCTGCAGGCTGGTCAGGTCACAGCATGGGCCCCTGAGCTACCATTAGGACTTCAGTTCCTGTGGCAGGTGGCTTAAACAGACCCCAAGAGAGGCAGTAGGGTGCGTCACCATGACACCAGGGGGCTGATTTGGACAAAGATCAGACCTAAAAATAAGTCCTGGAACCGCCTAATCTGCCTTGTTCTTCAGAGACTGAGGCTGCATTTCTGGGTGCAGCGGGTTGCCTGACACAGAGAATGTTACAGCTAATACCTGGCACGACACACTATAGAAGCTTTTATTCCATAAGTGATGACCTGAGTGTCCATCGAAGTCACTGTGCAGAAAGGACATGCCTTGTCTAATGGAAGAGCAGGCCTGTTCCCAGTGCATTGTGGATACAGGAGAACCTCATGGCTACAAACACCTCAGGAATGGAGGTTGTGTGTAAATCTGAACAAAACTTTATGGTTCTTTCAAAAGTTTACAACTGAACATTGTGTGGCAAGGCACCTTCTCAGTCTCCCCAGCCTCTGCTGCTTTTAGCCCTGGTGAGACAGGCTTGGGTAACGCAGTCCCCCTTAGGACACAGGGGAAGTCTGCTCCCCGTCTCTCCACCAGTCCTTTTTAAAGTATTTTTACTCCCTTGTGGGAGAGCGTACTGCCTCTCCTCCTGGGGAGGCTCGCTGTCTTGCTGCTCCAGCACTCCTGGCAGCCGGGCTCCTTCTCTCTCTGCTCTCTCCCCTCCTTCCTCCCAGGGAGGGGTTTAAAAAGGTCTCAGGCAGCTCCAAGTTGGAATCAGCTGATCCTAATTACCCTCAGGTAACTCCCCCTCAGCTGATTCTAATTTGCTACCTTGGTAACCCTTTCTCAGCTGAACCTGATTGACCTGTAGTTGCCTCTCAGTTGATAAGGAGGAGGGCTTTTTAACCCTCTGGGACTGACTCCTACCCCCCTCTTGCAACTGTCTGTCCTGAGTTTATCACAATTGACTGAATACAGCTTTGAGACTTTACTATCCAGAAGAAAAATGCTGCTTTTAACCATCTTAATTTAAATGAAATAAGCACAGAAACAGTTTCCTTGTCAATTTTTTTTTAATTTCCCCTTTTTTTTTTTAGTACTTTATGTTTAACTCAGTACTGTACTGGATTTGCTTTTTTTTTGGCCTCTGCAGCTCCTGATTGTGTACAGGTTCCAAATGAGGCGTATGGTTGACCAGTCAGTTCATAACTCTGGTGTTCATAACTCTGAAGTTCTACTGTAGTTGGGGCAGCCTAGTAAGGGGGCCACTTGGGCACCTTTCACTGTATAATACAGCATCCTACCTGGCTTAACTATGGTGCACATTGCACATGTACAAAGAGCAGCTGGAGGTTGAAATGGACTCACAACTGGACTTGCATGGCTATTACTCTATGAAACAGGGACTGTGCCTCAAGCCCATTGAGAGAGAGCACAGGAGGCCTGGTGGATGGCTCCTTAAACACATAACTGCATTTTCAGCCACTCTACCTGTTTGATCCTGTTTAATGCTTCCAGGGAGGTGCTGAGTGCCCTGAGGTGCTGAGTGCGTTGTGGGTCTGTGGCTTGTCAGTGCCTTTGCTATGTATCTTGATGAGATTTATTTTAAATAACAATCAGCATTTCTGTGATACTGTTCACATGCAAACATTAATTCAGGCCGAGCACAGAGTAGCACAGGATCCTGATTAGGGCCTCCAGATGCTACCACCAGTGCAGAGGGATACTAAATAACAAGGGTCACTAATTTTCCTAAAGCTCCTGGAAAGGGCACATTATTCTCTGCTTTGAAGGTAGGGAAACTGAAACCTTAAGGACCTAGTTTGCAGAAGTGTTGAACACCTGCAGCTCCCATTGACTTCTGAAACGTCCCCTGATTGCCCATGGACAGACAGGGAGCCAGCGGCAGAGCCAGGAACAAGGCCTGTGGGTTCAGAATGGCACAGCTCTTTCCAGACCATGTTCTGCTCAGGCCTTGCAAACACTGCCCAACATTTTCAAACAAGGGGGCCGCAAGTTAAACACCTAAGTCCGAGGCACCGAGAGCGTTTCATAGTATTCTGTTTGTTCAAAATTCCCCTTTCCCTTCACCACATGTGAGACCAAACTACCCCATGGTTCCCTTGTCATTTGCTTGGTGCCCAAAAGAATGATCAGATAAACCTTGTGGGCCCCTCTAGCCCTCTGGTTCGATGACTCCCCCATGCCTCTTCCCTGCTGCGTGAGGTTTCAGTACATCAGTGCAGGGCCTGTTGGATGGCTGTAGTGTCTCAGCCTCATGCATAAATCCTGCTTGAGTCCATCAACCACAATGGAAAGAGATATTGCTTGACAGGGAGAAATGCCACAAAGACTCAGGTATTCCTGTTCCATTTGGGGGTGAAATGGGGTGAGAAAAACGCCAATATTCAGACCTATCTCTGTGCCAGAGAGGCTAACGAGCACAGATGGCCCACAGATGGCCCCAGCTGAGGGGACCAGCACACCTCTTCTTAAGGCCAGCAGCAGTATTTGTCCATGGCTGTGGAAGCTCCTGTGCCTGCTTGTTCCCCACTTTGCTCTGGCCTTCTTCCAGTCCTGCCCCTGCTCTGGTCCCACCATTGCCTCATTCCAGGTAAGCTGGCTCTGCCCCTCGGCTCTGATCCCTGACTTCTGGCTCTGGCCTCTGCCCCTCGGCTCTGATTCAGGACGTCCAACTCCTGCTCCAACCACTAGGCATGTCTCCTACTCCAGTCACAAAGCGCCCTGGTCCCTGAAACCTAGCCAGAGATTGATCCGGGTAGCGCTCAGTCTCAAGGAGGCCACATCCCTTTGTGGGATTTACCATGACGATGATGTCTGACACCAATGGCACAACTTGTATGGGGAAGGTAAGCATGTGCATAAGCATTCTTGGCATCAGGGGCTGCAATTTTATTTGTATTAAAGGTTTCTTTTAGTGGCATAACATCTTTGTCCCTTCCAAACAAAATTGTTTCAGTGGTAGCAGTGGAAGCGATTGAGATTTTCAGTATATTCACTAAGTCACTGGGAGCTGTTTTATGCCCCACACCAACATTTTTAGAAACAGAAGCTGAAGTGAGACTCCAGTCCAGAGCTCATATTGAGAGGCCAAAGGGTGGTATTGGGATGGCTTAGGAGCACAAGTCCCATTGCCTTCCAGCCGTGATGGAGAAGTGTAGCTTGATGGAAGTGTGCCAGCTTTCTCGGCATGTGGCGGCTCAAGGCATGGGAAGGCAGTGTCGGGTGTAAATAAAGCACAGGGTATTTTCTTTTTCATTTAGCATTTAGTTAGTGGTGTTCTCACAGTAAAGACATTCACGCTATTGTGATGCTGACTCCCATCCCTGCTGCCAACAATGCCAGTCTTCACTGCCTACTTGTGACATTTTCAAACAAGCACCTTTATGCTTCCTCCCACTCCGCCCCTCACTTGGGAGGAGCTCCCCGTGAACATCCATGAAACCACCTGATTTATAGAATCATAGAATCATAGAACTTAAGATCAGAAGGGACCATTATGATCATCTAGTCTGACCTCCCGCAAGATGCAGGCCACAAAAGCTGACCCACCCACTCCTGAAATAATTCTCTCCCTTGACTCAGCTGTTGAAGTCCCCAAATCCTGATTTAAAGACTTCAAGTAGCAGATAATCCTCCAGCAAGCGACCCCTGCCCCATGCTGCGGAGGAAGGCGAAAAACCTCCAGGGCCACTGCCAATCTACCCTGGAGGAAAATTCCTTCCCGACCCCAAATATGGCGATCAGCTGAACCCCGAGCATGCGGGCAAGGCTCTCCAGCCAGACACTCAGGAAAAAGACTTTCAATATCCCAACATTCACCCTCGGTACTAATTACCAGTGGTTGCACGTTATTGACCTATTGACTAAATCACGTTATCCTATCAAACCATTCCCTCCATAAACTTATCAAGCTTAATCTTAAAGCCAGAGAGGTCCTTCGCCCCCACTGTTTCCCTCGGTAGGCTGTTCAAGAATTTCACTCCCCTGATGGTTAGAAACCTTCGTCTAATTTCAAGCCTAAACTTCCCGACTGCCAATTTATATCCATTTGTTCTCGTGTCCACATTAGTACTGAGCTGAAATAATTCCTCTCCCTCCCTGGTATTTATCCCTCTGATATATTTAAAGAGAGCAATCATATCTCCTCTCAACCTTCTTTTGGTTAAGGAAAACAAACCGAGCTCCTCAAGTCTCCTTTCATACGACAGGCTTTCCATTCCTCGGATCATTCTAGTGGCCCTTCTTTGTACCCGTTCCAGTTTGAATTCATCCTTCTTAAACATGGGAGACCAAAACTGCACACAGTACTCCAAATGAGGTCTCACCAACGCCTTGTATAACGGGACTAGCACCTCCTTATCTCTACTAGAAATACCTCGCCTAATGCATCCCAAGACCGCATTAGCTTTTTTAACGGCCACATCACATTACCGACTTACTGACTCCGAGGTCCTTCTCCTCTTCCGTTACTTCCAACTGGTGCGTCCCCAGCTTATAACTAAAATTCCTGTTAGTCATCCCTAAATGCATAACCTTACACTTCTCACTATTGAATTTCATCCTATTACTAATACTCCAGTTTACAAGGTCATCCAAATCTCCCTGGAGGATATCCCGATCCTTCTCCAAATTGGCAATACCTCCCAACTTCGTGTCATCCGCAAACTTTATCAGCCCACTCCTACTTTTGGTTCCGAGGTCAGTGATAAATAGATTGAATAAGATCGGACCCAAAACCGAACCTTGAGGAACTCCACTGGTAACCTCCCTCCAACCCGACAGATCATCTTTCAATACGACCCGCTGCAGTCTCCCCTTTAACCAGTTCCTTATCCACCTCTGGATTTTCATTTCGATCCCCATCTTTTCCAATTTAACCAGTAATTCTTCATGCGGTACCGTATCAAACGCCTTACTGAAATCAAGATATATTAGATCCACCGCATTGCCCTTGTCTAAAAAATCTGTTACTTTCTCAAAGAAGGAGATCAGGTTGGTTTGGCACGATCTACCTTTTGTAAAACCATGTTGTAATTTGTCCCAGTTGCCATTGACCTCAAGGTCCGTAACTACTCTCTCCTTTAATATTTTTTCCATGACTTTACATACTACAGATGTTAAACTAACAGGCCTGTAGTTACCTGGGTCACTTTTTTTCCCCTTCTTGAAAATAGGAACTATATTAGCTAATCTCCAGTCAAATGGTACAACCCCCGAGTTTAGAGATTCGTTAAAAATTATCGCTAACGGGCTTGCAATTTCACTCGCCAATTCCTTTAATATTCTAGGATGAAGATTATCCGGGCCGCCAGATTTACTACCGTTAAGCTGTTCAAGTTTGGCTTCTACCTCGGATACTGTAATTTCCAACCCCGCACCTTCATTCCCATCAGTCACTCTGCCACTATTCCTAAGCCCTTCATTAGCCTCATTAAAGACCGAGGCAAAATATTCGTTTAGATATTGTGCCATGCCTAGCTTATCCTTAATCTCCACTCCGTTTACAGTTTTAAATGGTCCCACTTCTTCTTTCTTGGTTTTCTTCCTATTTATATGGCTAAAAAACCTTTTACTATTGGTTTTAATTCCCTTCGCAAGGTCCATCTCTACCCGGCTTTTGGCCTTTCTCACTGCATCCCTACACCCTCTGACCTCAATAAGGTAGGTTTCTTTGCTGATCCCTCCCATCTTCCACTCCTTGTACGCTTTCTGTTTTTTCTTAATCACCCCTCTGAGACGCTTGCTCATCCAGCTTGGTCTAAAACTGCTACCTAAGGACCGTTTTCCCTTTCTCGGGATACAGGCCTCTGACAGCTCCTGCAACTTCAACCTGAAATAATTCCAGACATCTTCCGCCTTTAGATCCCCTTTAGATTTCCCTCCTTCAAATCCCTCCAGTGCTGTGATGCCAACAAAACCTTCACAGCCAGGCAGCTGGTGTGCTGAGACCACTGTCTGCCATGCTGATCAGTATTGCCTCATTGTTTCCTTGGGCTCCCCTGTCTGTCTGTCTCCAACTGTTGTCTATTGTTTTAGATTGTAAGCTCTCTGGGTAGGGACCATCTTTCTATACAGGTCCTGGCACAGTAGTTCCTAAGTGATACACTTATTATTAATGTCCTAATGTCCTTTTTCAGCAGAGATTAACATTATAAGTGTGAAACTTCTTAGTAGAAAAAGTCTTTATTCTGAAATTCTTTTAACAATCTGGAAATTGATTAAAGAAACAAGCACAAAATATCCATGTAGCAATTTAAGATTATCAATAGGCTTGGCAGAATTTGATTTTTAGTTTTTGATAATTTTGACAATGTTTATTTAAAAGCTATTTTTAGCTTTTCATTGATTTAAATGTTCACAGTTGCAGGATGTTGTGGGGGCTCAGATAATAATTATGTAATTAGAAGAAGAGACAGATTCAAAAAGTTAAAGCTTTAATAACTGTTAAAACATAAATTGTATATTTTGACATGTGACGCTGACAAAGTAAATATCCTTAAACTCTAATACATTTCTCAAGCAGCATTGCTCTTACTTTGCCTATCTGTAAATTTCTATTATTACTGATGGAAATATTTTTTCATCAGTTTGTGTGTGTACAGTGAAATCAACGTTTATTGACATTTACTGATAAAAATGTAATCCCCCCAAGCCCAACTATAAGCCTGGGAAGAAAATGAAGAACTAGCGACATGCAAGTAAAAAAGCCGATTTAGATAAAAATTAACAATCATGATTTAAATGTATTAAAAAATGTTTTGTTTTAAATCAGGATTTTTATACTCTTGTAGCTTCAGCTGTCTTGGCTCTTCTGATAGCTTAGGTGGGCTACATACAATACTGTTTAAGCCCTGCAGGTGGCAGCATGTCCTCACTACTGGGTTGCAAGAGCTCAGTGGCTCTTTACCGTGCTGAGACCACAGCTGTCCATAATACTGCTGTATGGATCAAGATTTAGTTCTTGCCTCGTCTATCACCCGATTCCCTCCTGTTCCTTACAAACATGATTTGCTTTTGCCTTTGGTTTGGGGTCCTAGTTGGAGCATGAGTTCTTCTCCCTGAGCTAGCCACCTGGCCCCATTAGAGGCAGCTGGCCCGGCAACAGAGACATGTTGGACAATGTCCACCACGCTCACCTATGGACCCTGCTGTGAAACTTGAACGGGATTCTTGTGAGGGCATCACCATCTCTTGCTCACAGCATGCAGCAACAGAGGGAAATTGAACAGGAAGCGCTATCCTCTGGATAAAGGGGAAAGACCAGCCAGTGTCACCTTGTACCATTCATAGCCTATAGATAAGAGAGGGTGGCTCCAGTGTGGGACAGAATATGGCTCTTAAATACCTTCTTATTCTGGCCATCCAAATCTTCTTTCCTATAAAACCTCCACCATCACCTGGATTCAGCTATAGGCCCTGGGACTTACTCTGGGGCCAGAATGGAACCAACATCCTCTCCCAATAAAGGTACCAGTCACCTCTCTCTTTCTCTCCTGTACAGTAATCACAAGAGTTGGATCATCTAGTCCAGCGGTTCTCAACCTGCGGGCTGCATGCGGCCCAATTAGCATACAGCTGTGTGCTAAAGGCCATTGGGCCACACGGTGGGATTGGGTCTGGGGCTGCCTGCTGGCCAGCCAGCCCCACCCAACAGGGGTCCAGGGTTGGGGCTGGCAGCTGGTCCCGCACAGCGGGAGTCTGGGGTCAGGTCTGGGGCTGCCACCCTGCCACCCAGCCCCATGTGGTGGGGTCCAGGGTTACTGCTGCCTGGCCCCCCGCCTGAGACTCTGCTCCTGGCCCCACCGTGGAGGGGTCTCTGGCCAGGAGGCACTGGGCATGGGGGGGGTCTGGGGTCTTTGGCGGTGCAGCCCAGGCCCTGCCCCAGGGAGAGGAGCCCCTCACCCGGCCCAGGCCTGCCAGAGCTGCTACAGCTGGGGAGAGGCGCTTCTCTCCTAGCCCCGAGTTGCTGCAACGAGAGAGTGCTGGAAGGGAATCCTCTATCCCTGCTGCAGCCTTGGGGCAGCCTTTACCCCAAAGCCCTCATTCCTGGCCCCATCCCAGAGCCTGCACTCCAACCCTCTGCCCCCCGCCCCTCACCCCCAGCCAGAGCCCACACGCTCCCACCCCCACCATATTGGTGCACATAACAAAATTCTGCACATGGACGTAAAAAATTAGAGAGAACACTGATGGCGATCCATTCAAAGGATGTCCCAACCATCAGCAAGGGCATCAGGGGGGCCTTCGGGGTTCCTACAGGTGCCACCCACTGGTATTTGGGGCAGGATGCACAAAAGTTCTTAACATCCTGGTGTACCCCGGACAGAAGAACTGGGCCAGTATTCAGGCTAAGGTCTTCTCTTGGCCCAAATGGCCAGTGGCTGGGACATCATGGGCCATCCTCAACTCCGCCCGTCGATGACAACAGGGTACAACCAGCTGGGATCGGGGCTTGTGGGTGCGAGGGTCCTGGGAAACCTGGTAGAGGCATTCACCATCAAGTCCGAAGCATGGCCACTGAGTTGCGCACCATGGGTCTGTAGCAACACCATTGACATAGGCCAACTGGTCATAGGCAGCTCTTCTCCAACTGAGCTGGAGGGCCTGTCTTTTATATTTCTGGTTACTGTCCCGCCCCTCTGCTTCTGGCAGTGCTGCCAGCTGTGGGTCTTTCCATCAGGGCGGGAATAACCCGGGGTTTAGTTTGCTCAGAGAGTCTCACCAGCAGCAAGTTTCTCTGGCTAAGGTGCTCTCTGGTGAAGCAAATACAGAATGCATCTCTGCATTCTGGAGTACTGTATCCAGTTTTGGGCCCCACACTACAGGAAGGAGGTGGAAAAATTGGAAAGAGTCCAGCGGAGGGCAACAAAAAATGATTAGGGGGCTGGAGTACATGACCTATGAGGAGAGGCTGAGGGAACTGGGATTGTTTAATCTGCAGAAGAGAAGAATGAGGGGGGATTTGATAGCTGCTTTCAACTACACCTCTACCCCGATATAATGCTGTCCTCGGGAGCCAAAAAAATCTTACCACGTTATAGGTGAAACCGTGTTATATCGAACTTGCTTTGATCCACCAGAGCGTGCAGCCCTGCCCCCCGGAGCGCTGCTTTACTGCATTATATCTGAATTCATGTTATATCGGGTCACGTTATATTGGGGTAGAGGTGTACCTGAAAGGGGGTTCCAAAGAGGATGAATCTAGACTGTTCTCAGTGGTGGCAGATGACAGAACAAGGAGCAATGGTCTCAAGTTGCAGTGGGGGAGGTTTAGGTTGGATATTAGGAAAAACTTTTTCACTAGGAGGGTGGTGAAACCTAGTTACCTAGGGCTTCCTTAGAGATTTTTAAGGTTAGGCTTGACAAAGCCCTGGCTGGGATGATTTAGTTGGGGATTGGTCCTGCTTTGAGCAGGGGGTTGGACTAGATACCTCCTGAGGTCCCTTCCAACCCTGATAGTCTATGATTCTTTCTCTCTCCTTCCTTCCCAGCTGTGATCCCTGGCAAAGGCTCCAAGATGGGATAGGTGTCTTCAGGGCTACATTTGGGGGCCAATAGGAAGCTTAACCCTTCCCTTGCTGTGCCCCATGGGAGACCTGGGTTTTTCTCTTGCTGGGAGAAGATGGGGCGAGTTTTGCTCCTTTCCTGAGTTGCTCAGTCAAAAATCAAAGCTGTCTGACACCTTGGCTTCTGTCTTGTGTTTCCCTGTCAGGCAGAGAGTTGCAGAACAGGCTTGCCAGGGCCCTTGTCACCCCACACATGGGGCCCCTGTTTGTCCCAATCCTGTGATGTGACCACAGCCACCGGGGCCCTCCCCTAGAGGCATCTGGGTGGCCCCATCACCATTCCTCCTGGACCAGGGTGGGCCTCTCGCATCTTCATTCCCTGTCTTTGGGAGGGGCCAGGTCTGTCCCAAAGGAGGGAGGACTCAGCCCCCAACCATCCTTCTGCGTGGGGCTGCATCCTAGCAAGTTCCGCAAGTTCACATTTCACTTTCCACATGAATGAGAGGAGGGGGTCCAGTCCAGAAATGTAGCCAGATGCAGCACGGGAGCTCTGAAAAGAGTGAGTCACTAGTAACATCTGTAAGAGTCTGATCATAAGTTACACAGCGAAGTGTATCCTTTACATCTCAGTTGGTGTAGCTCAGCTAATACCCCTACCCTAATCTCTCTAGCTATCCTCATACCACCCATCTATCCATCCACATATCTGTCCTCATACACACCCTTCTATGTAGATATCCTCATACACACCCATCGATCCATCCACCCATCCTAATACACACCTATCATCTATCTATCCATCCTCATACACACCCATCATCTACCCCATACACATCCATCTATCCATCCAGCCATCCTCATACACACCCATCATCTATCCCCATACACACCCATCATCTATCCATTCATCCGTCTATCCCCATACACACCCATATATCCATCCATCCATCCTCATACCACCCATCTAGCCAACTGTCCTTCTATCTAGGTATCCTCATACACATCCATCACCTATCTGTCCATCCATCCATCTACTCCCATACACACCCATCTAGCCATCCTCATACACACGCATCCTTCCATCCATCCATCTAACTATCCATCCCCATACACATTATCTATCTTCATACACACCCATCTCTCTACTATCTGTTAATGCTGCTGCATCCAATGGTGGGCTGCACGGTGAGGAAATGCCATTTGTTTCTCACTCCAGTTGCTGTTCGCTGTTGACGAAGTGTGGATTTAGGGTTAGGATTAGGCTGCTCAAATACTCCTTTGCAGAGAGCCACAATGCTGCTGGTAAAATTATGCATATCATTCTCTGTTCAAGCATTCTGAGCTCTGAATGCAGAAGTATTGGTGGAGTTTAATAAAGGTGCTACAAAAATAAATCCCAAGGTGTTTAACAAAGCTAACAAGTAATATTTCAAACCCGATGACAATCACAAAACTCTCCATGCAGTGCACCACTCAACTGAATAACCAGATCATATAGACTACAAGTAGTACCCCCAGATCAAACCCACTCTTACTCCGCCTCTCAGTTCTCCAAATACCTAGGACTTGCCTCCTCCGTGCCTTCCTTATTGTGAATCCTTTCCCGCATTTCAGAGCTTCACATGATTCGTCTACATTTGCAGAAGAATATAATCTTAGATGAGAGAGCTCTTAAAGATACTAGGGCACACACACATCCCTGGCTTAGTCAGTGCAATTACATCTGGGAGAGGGGGGTTTGGCCCATTCTGTTCAATAAAGAGCTGTGCATTTGAAAAGGGGCTTGAAGTCCCCTGGGCTGGGGGAGGGGCTCCTCTCCCCTGGGCCAGGCCGGGGCTCCTTTCCCCACCAGCTCTGGTGGGGCTGGGCTGGGGGAGGGGCTCCTCTCCCCTCCTGTGCGGCCACACAGCTTACAGGGAACGTAGGTCACCATGGACCTGCTAGGACCCCTCGCAAAGAGTGCTGAGGGCTATTGCTACATCCTGGTAGTCAAGGTCTATGCTACACGCTTCCTTGAGGCCGTCCCCTTGTGTCCCCTCCACCGCACAGAGCATCGCTGCCGACTTGCTGAGCTTCTAAAAATCTTTGCTCGGGTAGGCTTACCTAATGAGATCCTAACCGACCAGGGGACCAATTTCAGCTCCCGGCTGCTCTGTGAAGTTGCGGCCGTCTAGGGATCCAGAAATTGTGAACCTCGGTTTACCACCCTCAGAGAGATGACCTCATTGAGTGGTTCACTCAGACCCTCAAGGGGATGCCACGCAAATTCCCCCCGGAGGACTTGCGCCATTGGAACTGACTCCTCCCACCTTTGCTCCTTGCCATTTGGGAGGTACTGCAAGCCTCCACCCAGTTCTCCCCATTTGAGCTGCTTTATGGGTACCAGCTGCAGGGGTTGCTAGAACTGATGTGGGAGACTTAGTGACCCCATCCCTAACCCAGGGACTCCTTCAATACATCATGTGACAATGCACAAGAACCTGACACAAGCCGGGGACCTAGTGAAGGAAACCCTGCAGGCTGCCCACGGGGGCCCAAGCCTGAACCTACAACCAGGGAGCCTGAGCACAGACCTTTGAACCTGGGGACCAGGTCCTTGTTTTGTTCCCCTCTGAGGAGTCCACAGTGGGAGTCCACTGGCAAGGCCCCTAAGAAGTCATCCTCCTTTCTCTGTTAGACTGAAGAACCCATTATTAACTATTTGATCCCCATGTAGGTGCTTAATATAGACTGTAATCAAGTCGCCCCTTAACCGTCTCTTTGTTAAACTAAACAGATTGAGTTCCTTGAATCTATCGCTACAAGGCACGTTTTTCAATCCTATCATTCTCATAGCTCTTCTCTGAACCCTCTCCAATTTATCAATATCCTTCTGGAACTGTGGCCATCAGAACTGCACACTGTTTCAGTAGCAGTCACACCAGTGCCAAATGCAGAGGTAAGTGTTTGATTTAGTACCACACCACATTCAGATTATAAAATTAGCACTGTAAAAATCAATATAGCCTTTATTATATGGATTAAAAACTCACTGACAGATCAGAAAATCTACTTGTTTATGGGGAATTGTAAAAGAGTGGGATTGTTTCTAGTGGGGCCTTGAGGAGATCAGTTCTTTGCCAATGTTATTTAATATTTGTATCAGTGATATGGATTAAGACATCAAACCACTGATGACAACATATGCAGACAACACAAGGATGGCACAGATACAGAATGAACCGGATTGCTTGGTAAGCCGGCTCCACCAAACATGCATTTTAATATGGCCAAATGCAGTGTTCTACATTTAGGAACAAAGCAGGCCATACTTACAGGACAGGGAACTCTATTTCTGGAATGCAGTGACTCTGACACGGATTAGGGCTCATGGTGGTTAATTAACTGAGCTGGAGCTCCCAGTGTGATGCTGTGGCTAAAAGAGTTCATATGATACTTGGCTAAGCAAACGGGAATACCAGGTAGGAGTAGAGAGGTGTTGTTACCTCTGTATACAGCACTGGTGAGACTACTGCTGGATTAATGTGTGCCATTCTGGTGTCCATACTTTTAAAACAATGATGAAAAATTAAATAGATTTCAGAGAAGAACTATGGCAGGGGTGGCCAACCTGAGCCTCAGAAGGAGACAGAATTTACCAATGTACATTGCCAAGGAGCCACAGCAATACATCAGCACCCCCGCACCATCAGCTTGCCATCCCAGTTCCCAGCACCTCCTGCCAACCAGCAGTCCCGCTGATTAGAGCCTCCCCCTCTCTCCCTGCCCCTCCCGATCAGCTGTTTCGTGGTGTGCAGGAGGCTCTGGGGAGGAGGGGGAGGAGTGAGGGCACTGTAGGCTCAGGGGAGGGGGTGGGAAGGGGTGGAGTGGGGGCAGGGCCTGTGGCAGAGCCAGGGGTTGAGCAGTGAGCACCCCCCAGCACATTGGAAAGTTGGCGCCTGTAGCTCCAGCCCGAGTCGGGGCCTATACAAGGAGCCGCATATTAACTTCTGAAGAGCCGCATGTGGCTTCGGAGCCACACGTTGGCCACCCCTGAACTATGGGAATGATTTGTGGCCTGGACAATATGCCTTACAATGAGAGACTAAAGGAGCTTTATCTATTTTGATTATGGAAGAGAAAGCTAAGAGTTGCCTTGGTCATGTTCTGTAAATGACTACACACTGCCCTTAGGATGGAAGAATCCCATGCACTGCTACAGGCTGGGGACTGACTGGCTAAGTGGCAGTTCTGTAGAAAAGGACCTGGGGATTACAAGAAGCTGGATATGCGTTAGCAGTGTGCCCTTGTTGCCAAGAAGGCTAACGGCATATTTGGCTGCATTAGTAGGAGCATTGCCAGCAGATCGATAGAAGTGATTATTCCCCTCTATTTGGTACTGGTGAGGCCACATCTGGAGTATTGTGTCCGGTTTTGGGCCCCCCACTACACAAAAGATGTGGACAAATTGGAGAGAGAGAGTCCAGCGGAGGGCAACAAAAATGATCAGGGGCTGGGTCACATGACTTACAAGGAGAGGCTGAGGGAACTGGGCTTGTTTAGTCTGCAGAAGAGAAGAGTGAGGGGGGATTTGATAGCAGCCTTCAATTATCTGAAGGGGGTTCCAAAGAGGATGGAGCTAGGCTGTTCTCAGTGGTGGCAGTGACAGAACAAGGAGTAATGGTCTCAAGTTGCAGTGGGGAAGTTCTATGTTGGATGTTATGAAACACTATTTCACTAGGAGGGTGGTGAAGCACTGGAATGGGTTCCCTAGGCAGGTGGTGGAATCTCCATCCTTAGAGGTTTTTAAGGCCCGGCTTGACAAAGCCCTGGCAGGGATGATTTAGTTGGGGTTGGTCCTGCTTTGAGCAGGGTGAGGGATGACCTGAGGTCTCTTCTAACCCTAATCTTCTATGATTCTAAGGTTTCTCATAGTAGAGGGCTATTTAATCTAGTGCAGTCAACAACAATCAAACTGGCTATAAGACAGACATGTCTGACAGTGAGAGTATTTAACTACTCAAATACATTACCAAGGGATGTGGTGAATTCTGAATTCAGAGTCTCCCAGTGAATGAGTTTGGCTGTTTTTCTAAAAGATATGACTTAATTTAATCACAGATTGCTGGATTAGATGCAGGAATGACTGGATGAAATTCTAAGGCCTGGTGCTGTGCAGGAGGTCAGACTAGAAATTAGATGACCATAATGGTCCTTTCTGGACTTAAAAAAAAACTATGAAAAATTTAACCACAGGGTGGCATACTAGAGTCATGCCATAGACCATGGAGTTTCTGAAACTATTCCCACATAAATAGCCTGCCTTCACTTTTCTAGGTTAGCTTTGTGAGAATGAGCACTGTCTAATCAACAAATGTCCTCACTGCAAAACAAATATGAACAAAAGTGGCTTGCTAAATAATTAAGGATCCTTCCCAAGCTCCAAAACACAATGCACTCCCTTCCAGAGCCATTTAGACTTCAGTAACCACTCCCTACACACAGTAGAATTAACAGCTTGCCCACAGTATCTCAGAAATGTCTGATTTTTACACAGCAAACTGTCAACTTATAATAGCCACCAGTACAGATCCACACAAAATACACCTTTATTGGACTGGGACAACTTAACTGTGACTTTGGTTTTGAAGAAAATCATTTTAGATTTCAAATGATGCTCCAGAGTTGGGACTTTTTGTAAACCTAAGCTGCTAGATGGACTGAAGAGGCTGTAGATGTTGGTAATACATGAAAGCTTCCAACATAAACTGTCAGTTACCTCAGAAAATATATATATTTACACAACAAATAACTAAGTGTAGGAATACATGCTGGTGAAACATCCTGGCAATTAACATTGACAGCCCAATGACAGGTTTGTACAGGCCTGACACGGAATATGTCACAACCAAGAAAGTAGAATCAGTTTGACTGTTAATATTTCTGCACGCAATGCAGAGAAGTCCTGTAGCTCTCTAGGAAAAGTCATTCTGAAAAGCATTAACTCATTTGGCTCATCCAAATTGGTGCCCTTGACATCTGTGGCTGTTCAGTAATAATTAATCCACCTTCTCAGCTAGAACAGTTTATCACCTTGAACAATAGCAGCCATTCATCAAATTACCAAGACTCTGGGCAATAACTTTTCTCTTTGATGTGATAAGTTCCTTGAAGTCAGGTCGCAAACAGTCAGCAGACTGGTTTCAGAGTAGCAGCCGTGTTAGTCTGTATCTGCAAAAAGAACAGGAGTACTTGTGGCACCTTAAAGACTAACAAATTTATTTTAGCATGAGCTTTCGTGAGCTGCAGCTCACTTCTTCGGATGCATAGAATGGAACATACAGACAGGAGATATTTATACATACAGAGAACATGAAAAGGTGGAAGTACGCATACCAACAGGAAGAGTCTAATCAATTGAGATGAGCTATCATCAGCAGGAGGAAAAAAAAACTTTTTGAAGTGATAATTACGATGGCCCATAGAAGGTGTGAGGAGAACTTAACATAGGGAAATAGATTCAATTAGTGTAATGACCCAACCATTCCCAGTCTCTGTTTAGGCCACAGTTAATTGTATCTAGTTTGCATATTAATTCGAGTTCAGCAGTCTCTCTTTGGAGTCTGTTTTTGAAGTTTTTTTGTTGCAAAATTGCCACCTTCAAGTCTGTCACTGAGTGGTTAGAGAGGTTGAAGTGTCTCCCTCTGGTTTTTGAATGTTATGATTCCTGATGTCAGATTTGTGTCCATTTATTCTTTTGCGTAGAGACTGTCCGGTTTGGCCAATATACATGGCAGAGGGGCATTGCTGGCACATGATGGCATCTATCAAAGTCAGCAGACTTTTCTCTTTCCAGGTCTTCAGCTTCTGAGGCTGCTCTACCAGTGAACGGGAGAGCTCAGTTGGGTGGGACCAAAGACACAATGGCACTATACAGATACTTTTCCTGGCACTTTTCCTTTTACCATGTGTGTCCCTGTATCTCTGCTTGTCTTTGTGGGAAGACTGCTACCCTGGGGTTGGTTCATCCTGTCCATATAACATCACAACCCCCCAGAATCAGTGCCCCTCAGTTTACCTTCCTCAGGATCACCCCCAGTGTAACCCACCCTGGCGGAGGGGTGGGGGGGCGGCTTGCTCAACCCACTGCAAACCCCTGGGATTGCTCCTCCACCGTAACCCCCATGGAGTTGCTGACTCCCACTTGAAACTCCCCCAAGACTGTCCCACCCAGAGATGGTTCCCCTCATTGCAAGCCCGGGAATGCTCCCTGAAGGGTCAGCCCTGCAGCCTTCTCCTGGGATTGCCTCACTAGCTGGAGCCCCTCACCACTGCCCAGCACTTTGTGTCTGTTGTAAGCCCACACTGACTAGGGCTGCTACCCTCAGCGCATGCACTGCTCTTAGGGGTGCTTCCCTCTCTCCCGGGGTCACGCCCCAGCAGCACTGTGCCCGTGCCCATGCCCTCGCTCTCCTTGCTTAGCCCTGCCACCCCTGGGACTGGTGCCCCTGAAGTAAACCCCTATTTGGCTCACCCCCCCGTGTAATCCCCCCCACGGGCACACCCTCACCCAAGGGTAAATCCCCCCCATATCCCTAGGTGCAACCCACCCACAGGCACACCCCCACCCAAGGGTAAATCCCCCCCCAGGTGTAACCACCTCCACTGAAGTGTAACGCCGCACCCCAGTGTAGCCCCCCGCCCCTGCACCCCCCCAGGGTAAATCCCCCCCCAGGTGTAACCACCTCCACTGAAGTGTAACGCCGCACCCCAGTGTAGCCCCCCCGCCCCTGCACCCCCCCAGGGTAAATCCCCCCCAGGTGTAACCACCTCTGCTGAAGTTTAACGCCGCACCCCATTGTATCCCCCCGCCCCTGCTCCCCCCCACTGGTTAATCCGCCCGAAGGTGTAACCACCTCCGCTGAAGTGTAACTCCGCACCCCAGTGTAGCCCCCCGCCCCTGCACCCCCCCCAGGGTAAATCCCCCCCCAGGTGTAACCACCTCCGCTGAAGTGTAACGCCGCACCCCAGTGTAGCCCCCCCCTGCACCCCCCAGGGTAAATCCCCCCCGAGGTGTAACCACCTCCGCTGAAGTGTAACGCCGCACCCCAGTGTAGCCCCCCTCTGCACCCCCCAGGGTAAATCCCCCCCGAGGTGTAACCACCTCCGCTGAAGTGTAACGCCGCACCCCAGTGTAGCCCCCCCGCCCCTGCACCCCCCCCGGGGTAAATCCCCCCCAGGTGTAACCACCTCCGCTGAAGTGTAACGCCGCACCCCAGTGTAGCCCCCCTGCCCCTGCACCCCCCCCCCAGGGTAAATCCCCCCCCAGGTGTAACCACCTCCGCTGAAGTGTAACTCCACACCCCAGGGTAGCCCCCCCCGCCCCTGCACCCCCCCCAGGGTAAATCCCCCCCCAGGTGTAACCACCTCCGCTGAAGTGTAACGCCGCACCCCAGTGTAGCCCCCCCCCTGCACCCCCCAGGGTAAATCCCCCCCGAGGTGTAACCACCTCCGCTGAAGTGTAACGCCGCACCCCAGTGTAGCCCCCCGCCCCTACACCCCCCCCAGGGAAAACCCCACCCCCAGGTGTAACCACCTCCGCTGAAGTGTAACGCCGCATCCCAGTGTAGCCCCGCCGCCCCTGCACCCCCCCCAAGGGTAAATCCCCCCCCAGGTGTAACCACCTCCGCTGAAGTGTAACGCCGCACCCCAGTGTATCCCCCCCGCCCCTGCACCCCCCCCAAGGATAAATCCCCCCCAGGTGTAACCACCTCCGCTGAAGTGTAACTCCTCACCCCAGTGGAGCCCCCCCCGCCCCGCAACCCCCCCGGTGTAAATCCCCGCCCGGTGTAACCACCTCCGCTGAAGTGTAACGCCGCACCCCAGTGTAGCCCCCCCGCCCCTGCACGCCGGCGTGTAAATCCCCCCCAGGTGTAACCACCTCCGCTGAAGTGTAACGCCGCACCCCAGTGTTGCCCCCCGCCCCTGCACCCCCCCCAGGGTAAATCCCCCCCAGGTGTAACCACCTCCGCTGAAGTGTAACTCCGCCCCCCAGTGTAGCCCCCCACCCCTGCACCCCCCAGGGTAAATCCCCCCCAGGTGTAACCACCTCCGCTGAAGTGTAACGCCGCACCCCAGTGACCCCCCAGGGGGACCCCCACGCGCACTCACACCTCCCAGCTGCCCCCGAGACGCCGCAGCCCCAGGCCGGTGCCCCCCGGTCCCTCGCTGCGCTCGGCGGCCCGGCCCGGCTCCGGCTGAGGCGCATGTGCCGCGCCTCCTCCCCCGCCCCCCGATCGCGGCCGGAGCCGGGGAGGCAGCGCCGAGCCGAGCGGGTGCCGGGCGGAGCGAGCATGAAGGACCGAACGGGGGAGCTCCGCGCGGTGAGCGCCGGGCGGGCCCGGGGTGCGGCGGCCAGCGCGGGGCTCGCCCGGGGGCTGGTCCCCTTGGAGTGATAGGGGGCGGGGGCTGGTCCCTCCCGGGGGTGAGATGGGGGCGGGGGGCTGGTCCCTCCTGGGGGTGAGCTCTGGGCGGGGGGCTGGTCCCTCCTGGGGGCGAGATGGCGGGGGGAGCTGGCCTCTCCTGGGGGCGAGATGGGGTGTGTGTGGGGGGGGGGAGCTGGCCTCTCCTGGGGGTGAGATGGGGGCGGGGGGCTGGTTCCTCCTGGGGGTGAGATGGGGTGTGTGTGGGGGGGGAGCTGGCCTTTCCTGGGGGTGAGATGGTGGGTGTGGAGTGTGCGTGTGGGGGGAAGATGATGGGGGGGGGAGTTGGCCTTTCCTGGGGGTGAGATGGGGGCGAGATGGGAGCGGGGGGCTGGCCTCTCCTGGGGGCGAGATGGGGTGTGTGTGTGTGGGGGGGGGAGCTGGACGATCCTGGGGTTGAGATGGGGGCTGGGGGTGAGATGGGGTGTGTGTGTGGGGGAGCTGGCCTGTCCTGGGGGTGAGATGGTGGGTGTGGAGTGTGCGTGTGGGGGGAAGATGATGGGGGGGGGGGAGTTGGCCATTCCTGGGGGTGAGATGGGGGCGAGATGGGAGCGGGGGGCTGGTCCCACCTGGGGGTGAGATGGGGTGTGTGGGGGGGGGGAGCTGGCCATTACTGGGGGTGAGATGGGGTGGGGGGCTGGTCCCTCCTGGGGGTGAGATGTGGTGTGTGTGGGGGGGGGGAGCTGGCCTTTCTTGGGGGTGAGATGGGGGTGGGGGGCTGGGCCCTCATGGGGGTGAGATGGGGTGTGTGTGTGGGGGGGAGCTGGCCTTTCCTGGGGGTGAGATGGGGTGTGCGTGTGTGTGTGGGGGGAAGATGGTGTGCGTGTGTGGGGGAGTTGGCCTCTCCTGGGGGTGAGATGGGGTGGGGGGGGCTGGTCCCTCCTGGGGGTGAGATGGGGTGTGTGTGGGGGAGATGGGGTGTATGTGGGGTGGAGCTGGCCTCTCCTGGGGGTGAGATGGGGGTAGGATGACCAGATGTCCCAATTTTATAGGGACAGTCCCGATATTTGGTGCATTTTCTTATATAGGCTCCTATTACCCCCCACCCTCTGTCCCGATTTGTCACACTTGCTGTCTGGTCACCCTAGATGGGGGTGGGGGGGCTGGTCCTCCTGGGGGCGAGATGGGCTATGTGGGAAGGAGATGGGGTGTGTGGGGGGCAGAGATGGCCTCCCCTGGAGGTGAGATGGGGGCTTTGGTGGGAGCTGGTCCCTCCTGGGGTGATGTGGGGCGGAGGGCCTGGCCTTTCCTGGGGTGAGATGAGGGCTGTGTGAGGGAAGCTGGCCCCTCCTGGGAGTGAGATGGGGGCTGGCCTATCTTGGGATGGGAGGTGGAGGGAGGTGTATGTGGCTCTCTCACCCCCTGGATCCAGGAGTGCAAGAGTCGTACCCCTCTAGGGAGGTGTGTGTGTATTGAGGTGTCATCCCCGGATGCAGGTGACCCCCCAAGCACTCCTGTAGCCAGGGGGTGGCAGATCCCAGCACCCCAACTTTGACAGCTCTGGCACATGGGGTGGTGACGGACTGTGTGTGTCTGGATGGGGTGGGTCTGGCATTCCTGGAAAGACGGAGGTGGTGTGAGGGGAAGTAGCTGCATTTGTGCAATGGGGTGGAGTGGCCAGGGAGGTTGTGTGAGTGAATGTGACAAACAAGTGATCAAACCCTAAACACATTGTGATGCTCCATCCCGGGCCGAGGTTTGGGGTATGGGTGTGTGGGGGTCACATCAAACCCTGCCATTGCTGGGTTGGGGCTTGGTGTGTATGTGTGTGGGGCACTGGATGTGTTGGGGCGAGAGGGGGCCTGCACTGGGGGGCTTGATGTGTTGTGTCTGCGTACAGAGGTGATCTGAGGTTTCTGTTTTGTGTGCTCTGACAACATAGAGCTTGACATGGCAATGAAGTATTATTGAATGTGACACGCTTGCTGCAGGGTCTGGGCGGCCGATTGCGTGAGTGGCTCTGACACATTTGCAGGAGCGGAGGGAGGGCGCGTTTGTGTGAGTGGTTTGTCTTGACTAGAATAAAAAGTCTCCCCACATCCCATATGGCAAAGGAGGGCAGGAACGCTGTGTAGGTTTTGACACCCTCTAGGGTAGGTGCAGCATACTCAGGGTGGGGAGAAGAGATGTGAACCTCTGTGAAAATGTGGGGGGATTGAGGGAGGGGAAGACCTTGGGGGAGGTTGTGTAAGTGGACGTGACCCACTTGCTGGGGGTGAGGAGGTTATGTGTGTGGGTCTAAAAATCGTCCCAGGAGCTGTGGCAGAGGCTGGCTGAATGGCTGTTCTGGTGAGTGGCAGATTGACAGGAGGTTGTAGGAATGGATCTGAATGTGCATCGAACAGTGTCTTTGTCCCTGATCCCACCTGTGAGTCTGCTTCACCTTGACTTCCAGAGAGCTTTCCGTGGCTGCTGTGTGACTGTTCGAATCAGTTGGGCCAGGTTTTATTTGTAATATCATGGAACCATCAAAGTGTATGTATCACTGGTCCACATAAGCACCTTTGCCGGGGGTATAGCTTAGTGATTTGAGCATTGGCCTGCTAAACCCAGGGTTGTGAGTTCAATCCTTGAGGGGGCCATTTAGGGATCTGGGGCAAAAAACTCACTGGGGAGTGGTCCTGCTTTGAGCAGGGGGTGGGACTAGATGACCTCTGAGGTCCCTGATATGATTCACCTATTCTTGTCATCCTCCCTCTTTCCCCTCTGGTTTTTGCTATACCCAAGTGTTGCAACTTGTACTCCCACACTGCTGCGGTTGAATCAATGCAGACAGACCCTTGTGGCCACACAGAACCCCCTTAAAGTTAAGGGTCCATCCATGTGGATCCAGTTGTAGGATTGGGGCCCTTATTTGTAAGCTCTTTGGGTCAGGAACCGTATCTTTCTTTGAGTTTATGCAGAACCAAGCATAATGTGGCCCAGATCTTCATTGGAGGGTCTGGGCACTATCACGTTATAACCAGTAACACCATTAACCCAGATTTTACCTGACTCTCTGCATCTCAGCAGGCATCTTTTGTCTACAGTCTGGAGAGTATTTATGCTTAGTTATGCTTCCTAGCAAAGGCATCTGTTCAGAATGAAACTGAAGAGAGTTGCTGAGGTTTTGCCTGCATAATGCTGCTTGGGGGCTACTTGCAGGAAAGTTCTTCTAAGAAGCCGGAGCAGATCCCCAGTGACAGAGAAGTTAGAGATTGGGAGTCTATACAAGAGATCTCGCAAATGATTGCAGGTATCCAGACTGTTTTTCTTTGTGGAATTTCATACAATTTCTCCTAGTGTAATTGTCCTTTTTGAGATCTATTGGTATTCTTGCTTTTCAGGTAATTGTAGTCTGATATCGTAGCTTTTTAGTTGCTATTTAACCCAGATGTACATATTTAGCTATTTAACTCTTCATAAATCAGCCCTCTGACGCTTACTCATTTCTGTTATTTTTTCATTCTCTTTGGTTTGCAGGTATCGCTCAGATAATGAGGAACCAAGAGCTACATAGTACTGTAGGCGCAGACTCATTAGTGCCACTGAGACACTTTTGCTTTCTTGTTTCTGACCTGATAGTTGCAACTGACAGTCCATTGCCATCATATCACACATTTAATGTTCTGTTCACTATTGCCAGCAGCCCGTGTATTCTGTGAACATGGAATTGTGCTGCAGAATCTCAGCTTTTCCTGAAGGTGCGGGGAGAGGGGAAATGGTGCTTCTTGCCTTCATAGTTGTGAAGGTAACTGAAAATGTGAGACCAGTGTAACCAATGTCAGGTTGTCTGCTCTGAGAGACGTGAACTGGCACATTCGGGTCAAACAGAGACTTGACTCTGAAACCTAACAGTGCTACTTTAAATGGAGGCATTAGCTTTGGCATTATTGGTCATGTTAAAAGAAACACTCAGTTAAGCTGCCAGCCACTTCCCGTTCCTCACCAGTTGCCACAAGCCCAGCAGCTAAAACCTCTAAATTCCCCTTGATAACATCTATGATGCAGTTACTCATGGTCACCAACCCCCCCACACTGTGGCACATGAAAAACTGAACATGTGGGCAGGGCTTTGGAGCTGTGCTCTGGCTCTGCTCCAGCTCCAGGCAAAAACCTGCAGCTCCACTGCTCCGGGGCTGGTCTGCGCTCCAGCTCTGCGCTCCGCTCCAAAGCCCTGCATGTGGGAACACAGTGAATGCACTTTGTCTATCAAAATAAATAACGCAAGGGCCGCTGTCATAGTAGCGAACATTTATATCCTGGATGCCCCACAAAGGTCCCAGGCGGGACTGGAGCCCCATTGTACTGGGTGCTGTACAAATGGGTCAATCCCTGCTGCTGAACCAAAAAATATTCTTTTTGTTTGTCCTGCGAAAATAGTGGTGATGCTTGTTCACAGGCCTGCCTCTTCTGGAGTCCTGAGTTCAAATGTGCAGGTAGGTCAGAAATAAGAATGAAGTAGGTTAATCAAAGTTTTACAGTGATAGACACTAGTATAGAGCGACATTCCTGCTACTCCCCTCTCACCCAGAAATTAACAAACTGGTGCAATTAGCAGTTTCTGCTCTAGGAAGTCCAAGGACTATAGTAGATGGGGGGTGGGGTGTGTGTCAGGGTTGAAGTCCACTGTCAGAGCTGTGATTGGTGAGCTCGCTCAGTGCCGGTCTGTGGAGTCTCTGCCGCAGGCAGTGCTGTTCCTCAATTTCATGAACGCTATTTGAAACGTGTTAATCCCAGATAGAGAGAGGAATCATTTAGGAATGATACAATGGGGTTAAACCTAGGATGAATAGAGGAAAATGAAGAAAAGGAAAATGTAGGCTGGGTGCCAGGAGAAAGTTGTAATGGTGAGCTCTATAGACTGTGCAATTGTCTCCCAAGGGAAGGGGTAGATGTCCTGCTACTTAGGACTCCTAAAACTGGACTGGATGGAAAACTATAAAACGTACAATAGGGAAGTCTCTCTCTTTTCGGTGATTCTGGAACAGAAAGGTGTGTGTGTGTGTGTGTGTGTGTTTTGAGGGGGATGAATGAAGGAAAATTGCTGCCATTCTTTCAACAGAAGCAATTGGAAAGCTCCCAAGGCAAGGAACTCTTCCTCTATGTACGGTGCTGAATGTGAAATAGGTTTGAAAATAGAGTTTTAAATACAGAAATAAAGTCACATGAGTGCCCCGTTGGCAGCCTCTAGCTGGCTGAGGAGTGACACTGGCAGAGTATTTAAAATATTCATTTTTAAATATTAAAAAAAAAAAGAGAACGGGCCATTCAGTTTCTATCCTGCTGTGTTATTGGTTCAGCAACTGAATGAAATAACCATAACTTAATGTTGAACGTTTTTAAAGATTGTAAACATGAATGTCCTTCTGGTCCTGACAACAGCATTCCAGCAGGACTGTGTCTCAGTGGGACCCCTTCTCTGCCAGTATCATGCTGTGTGTGTCTTCAGCAAGATGGCTGCCACCAGGTGTATGCTTGGAAAAATCATTTTTAATTAAAGCCTTCGGTTGCAGATCCTTTCTGTTCTCTGAATGGCAGGAAGGGCTTCACACCCTGTGAACATCTGAGCCAAATGGGAGCAGGTCTCCTTTAAGCACCTGTATGTCCCTAGAAGACAGCGTTAAGGTCCCGTGGGCTGGGAATGTGTATCATGGTTAGAGATGAAAACCCTAGGGCTAGAGAAGCGAGAGGTGAAATTTCTGCAGTAGGTGCAAACAGCACGTCAGAAAGGCAAAGCATGAAAGTAATGTTTATTTAAAGAAATGATAAAGGGGGCTCTATCTGGGGAGATCTACTCATTTGCTAGTGGTTCCTCTAATGAACTGAAGTTAAGAGGAGGCTTGGCTTTGCTTTTCCTGTACTTGAGATGCAGGTCTCTCTAGCCAGCCTCATTAATAATCTGGGCCAATTTCTTCTCATTTTCATAGATCTTGTAAATTGAGCTAGTAAGAAGATGAAAAAATGGCTTCAATCAAAGCAGAAGGAGAACAGCGCAAGGGTTCTGCTGCCCCATAGGCTGTAGCTTTGCATTTTAATGGGATTCTAAAAATTACACTTGAATTTTAAAATTTAAAGTGCAGATCCTAGGACTTCCCTGCAATGTTCTGGGTACAGTGGCTTTTAAGCCCGTCTGATGCCCTGGGATGGAAGAGCCCTGCTCACAGAAGAATGGGCATTCAAAACAATCAGGGAATGGGAGATTCATGTATCCCCTCAGAGCTAAGAAATTTACTCTGATGTGAAGAAAGAGTCAATTGGAGACCTGATCTTGAAAGATTTTTGTACTGACATCAGCCCTGGTGTAAGCAGATTGCAAATCCTATTGAAATCAGTAAGAGGTGAGCCTGTTTACACCAGGGCTGAATTTGTCCCTTTGACTACGGAGATGCCTCTCAACCCCATCTGTTCCCTTATTTCTAGGGTTAAATTCAGATGTGCACAGGCGTACTGACATCAGCCCTGGTGTAAGCAGATTGCAAATCCTATTGAAATCAGTAAGAGGTGAGCCTATTTACACCAGGGCTGAATTTGTCCCTTTGACTACGGAGATGCCTCTCAACCCCATCTGTTCCCTTATTTCTAGGGTTAAATTCAGATGTGCACAGGCGTCCCCAGTGAAAGGGGCGGCTCCTGACACAGTCTGATTCTTCCTCTGGCAGACATCCTTGGGGATGTGTAATTTGAGCAATTGCCAAGTTCTGAGCTTGCTTGGGAGCCAGAAATCCAAGATCAGAGAGTCCCAGGCCTGCTGAATTTGTTTGGTTGCTTTAAAAACCATGGCACAAGCTGCTGCGCTCTCCTGATATCGCCTCTTACCTGTTGCATCCCACCGTCTTTGAGATTTCTCCAAATACTCCTGGGGAGACATAACTGAGGAAAGGAGCGCAGCCTCCTCTGAACTGGGTGACTCATTGTTTCAGAGCAGCATCCAAGTAACTTCTTTTACCTCTGTCACAACGACTGATTTGGGCAGTACGACCCTTGGAACAGCTAGGCCTGTTCCTCTTCAAAGAGCTGCATCTTCTTTAAACTGCCGTTTTTCTTAACATTTCCCACCATTGCACAGTTGTGCTGCCATCAGTGCAGCTCCACTGGTGGGAGTGCTAGTGTAGACCAGCCACTGGTATTCATAGCATTGTGTCATCTAGACGGGCCTGAGGGAGACTAGATGCCAGAGTAAGAAAATGTCTATGCTGGTGTGGCCACTTAGATGATTGGAAATTTTCAGATACACACTAGTGTAGACACAGGCTATAACACTTTCTGCAGGTGTCATGCTAATATATCAGGCCATTTGCTCTCATTGTTGTTTCTTTAATTTAGCCTCATTGCAGCTGCTTTTATTCAGACCCAGGCCTGTGGTGGGGAAACTAGCTAGTATTCCTCTGTGTGACGTACCGGGCACAATCCAGGCTGTAGTAGTTCCCACCTGTGTCACTCACAAACAGCCTTCCAGCATGCAAGCTACACCCTAAGTGACTGTGTGTAACTGCAGCCTGCCAGCTGTACCCTGGCTCTCAGCAGCCTGGGTTACACTGCAGGGTGACCCCAACCCATCCCCAGCCCTGGATCTTCCCCCAGAAATGTATGTCCTGTCCTGGACAGTACAAATATATAAAGTCCATTATTCCTTTAAGGCAGTTTATTACCTTAAATAATTACCCAGACACTTTAATTTAAACACTCTGAATTAGATAAAACAATAAAACAAGTTTATTAACTACAAAGAGAGAGATTTTAAGTGGGTACAAATAATGAGGCATAAAAGTCAGAAATGGTTATAAGAAAAATAAAGATAAAACTCTTACTAGTATCTACTTAGGGAATTATCTTAGTTGCAAAGCACATGTTCTGACCACATGCTCCAGCAGATTACTCACCAAATTTTCAGGTCAGGACCTTTCCCCCGAGTCCAACAGCTGTTTCCTTTTGTATTCTCAGGTGCAGAGAATGAGGTGTGCAGGGGGAGAGACAGGGGTTTCTTAGGGTGTTTGTCCCTCATTATTATAGTTTCAGTCACCCTCTCAAAAAACATTTCCAGTTGAGAACCAGAAGACACAGAGTCTATGAGGAAGGATGTTCCCTGCTGGATTTTTTCATCTGTTTGAACGTCCTTTGTTTCCCTTTGTGCCTGATGACTCTGTTGACTGCTTAAATGCAAATTAAAGCAAGCACACATTGCTTTGTTTAGGACAGACCTGTCTGCTGACTTCTGCTTGGGTGGGGCTGTTGGTTTTGGAACACGGGTTAATAACATCATCCAGGGGAATTTTATAACTTCACATACATGTTGCCACACATATTTTATCAGGACAATACTGACCAGCAAATTATGAGTTTTCAAATGATACCTTACAAGGCATACCTCGTACAAAGATTATTGCAATAGTGTATAGAGTGTGAATACAGGGGTGTATTCCATCACAGTATGTCTATACTGCAATCCAAGGGTGTGACTGCATCTTGTGTAGACACACCTGAACTAGATTCTTTCTAGCTAGCTTGAGTACAGGAGCAGTGACCCCATGGCAACATGCGCTTCCTTGTGGGCTAACCTGTGCTGAAGTGCACACTGCCATAGCTTCACTGCTGTGGTGCTCAAGATAGCTCAGATATGTTTACTCAATCTGCAGTCACACCCAGTGACTACACAACACACACTGTTTGAACTGTACAGAGTCAGGTTAGCTGACATGTTGACCATGGGTTTGGAGTCAGTGTAGACCAGCATCGTGTCAGCTAATGCTAATTAAACCTGGTCAGTGTTGATTGCAAAATCATGCTTAGTGTCATGTCAGCTAATTTGATTCTTCACATCTATAGTCAAAGATGGTAATATTTTGTAGTTGGAGGCCGGCCCTGAGAATCTCTGCCTAGCCTCTGTAGGCCCGAGCAAGTTTGTCTTTCAATAGAATCCCAGGGTTGGAAGGGACCTCAGGAGATCATCTAGTCTAACCCCCTGCTCAAAGCAGGACCGTCCCCAGATCCCCTCAAGGATTGAACTCACAACCCTGGGTTTAGCAGGCCAATGCTCAAACCACTGAACTATCCCTCCCCCTGAGAGAGAGAGAGAGAGAGAGAGAGAGAGAGAGACTGTGCTGAGGCTGGAGCATGGGGGTTTGAAGATGAGTCCAAGTGGCCATTGACACCTTCAGACCTTTCCCTCCTCTGACTCTGAGAGTAGGAAGATGGTGTGTTGGAATATGTTCTAGGAATTATCATGGGGAAGTTCTCTGGCCTGTGTTAGACGGAGGGTCAGACTAGGTGATCATTGGCCTTGAAATCTATGTCTTTGTCCTTGTGTCTCTAGCACAGTGCACTACAGCCACGATAGTGGAGTTTAGAAACCTGGTCCGATTTAAGTGCTATTCACTGTGATCTCTTAAAATGCTGTATGAAGCCATCAGTTTTACAGGGGTCTGAAATTCTGCACTGGTAAAATAGTGAACAGCAGGAATTCAACAGTAGAACTCAATGCAATATAAATATGGGAGATATGACGCTGAATTGATGGGAAATCCCTTTGAGGTAACAGCAAAAATCAGCAACTTGTCCTAACTAATAGCATAAGAACTCCACAATTAAAGTTGTAAGATAAGTTCCATTATAAGACTGATTACTGACAACTTCCCTCAAGAGGTCCTTTCCAAGTGGAATTCTCCCTATGTGGTGTCCTACCATAGGAGGATTTATTTATTTTTTTTAGATTGAGGTGAGATGGGAGAGAAGTGAGTTCAAAAATCAATTATTTCACTTTTGGAAGAGAGTCATCATGCTTTTTTGGCTTTCAGCTCAATAATAAAGCTTACAAGAAGTGGAAGATTGGACAAATGACCAGGGCGGAGTATAAAAATATTGCTCAGGCATTCAGGAGTGAAATCAGGAAGGCCAAATCACACTTGGAGTTGCAGCTAGCAAGAGATGTTAAGAGTAACAAGAAGAGTTTCTTCAGGTATGTTAGCAACAAGAAGAAAGTCAAGGAAAGTGTGGGCCCCTTACTGAACGAGGGAGGCAACCTAGTGACAGAAGATGTGGAAAAAGCTAATGTACTCAGTGATTTTTTTGCCTCTGTCTTCACAAACAATGTCAGCTCCCAGACTGCTGCACTGGGCAGCACAGCTTGGGGAGGAGGTGACCAGCCCTCTGTGGAGAAAGAAGTCGTTCAGGACTCTTTAGAAAAGCTGGGTGAGCACAAATCCATGGGGCCGGATGCGCTGCATCCGAGGGTGCTAAAGGAGTTGGCGGATGTGATTGCAGAGCCATTGGCCATTAACTTTGAAAAACCATGGCGATTGTGGGAGGTCCCGGATGACTGGAAAAAGGCTAATGTAGTGCCCATCTTTAAAAAAGGGAAGGAGGAGGATCTGGGGAATTACAGGCCAGTCAGCCTCACCTCAGTCCCTGGAAAAATCATGGAGCAGGTCCTCAAGGTATCAATTCTGAAGCACTTAGAGGAGAGGAAAGTGATCAGGAACAGTCAGCATGGATTCACCAAGGGCAAGTCATGCCTGACTAACCTAATTGCCTTCTATGAGGAGATAACTGGGTCTGTGGATGAGGGGAAAGCAGTGTATGTGTTATTCCTTGACTTTAGCAAAGCTTTTGATACGGTCTCCCACAGTATTCTTGCCAGCAAGTTACAGAAGTATGGGCTGGATGAATGGACTATAAGGTGGATAGAAAGCTGGCTAGATCGTCGGGCTCAACGGCTCGTGATCAACGGGTCCATGTCTAGTTGGCAGCCGGTACCAAGCTGAGTGCCCCAAGGGCCGGTTTTGTTCAATATCTTCATTAATGATCTGGAGGATAGCATGGACTGCACTCTCAGCAAGTTTGCAGATGACACTAAACTTGGAGGAGTGGTTGATACGCTGGAGGGTAGGGATAGGATACAGAAGGACCTAGACAAATTAGAGGATTGGGCCAAAAGAAATATGATGAGGTTCATCAAGGACAAGTGCAGAGTCCTGCACTTAGGATGGAAGAATCCCATTCACTGCTACAGACTAGGAACCGAATGGGTAGGCAGCAGTTCTGCAGAAAAGGACCTAGGGGTTACAGTGGACGAGAAGCTGGATATGAGTCAACAGTGTGCCCTTGTTGCCAAGAAGGCTAATGGCATTTTGGGCTGTATAAGTAGGAGCATTGCCAGCAGATCGAAGGACATGATCATTTCCCTCTATTTGACATTGGTGAGGCCTCATCTGGAGTATTGTGTCCAGTTTTGGGCCCCACACTACAAGAAGGATGTGGAAAAATTGGAACGAGTCCAGCAGAGGGCAACAAAAATGATTAGGGGGCTGGAGCACATGATTTATGAGGAGAGGCTGAGGGAACTGGGATTGTTTAGTCTGCAGAAGAGAAGAATGAGGGGGGATTTGATAGATGCTTTCAACTACCTGAAAGGGGGTTCCAAAGAGGATGGATCTAGACTGTTCTCAGTGGTAGCAGATGACAGAACAAGGAGTAATGGTCTCAAGTTGCAGTGGGAGAGGTTTAGGTTGGATATTAGGAAAATCTTTTTCACTAGGAGGGTGGTGAAGCACTGGAATGGGTTACCTAGGAAGGTGGTGGAATCTCCTTAGAGGTTTTTTAAGGTTAGGCTTGACAAAGCCCTCGCTGGGATGATTTAGTTGGGAATTGGTACGGCTTTGAGCAGGGGGTTGGACTAGATGACCTCCTGAGATCCTGTCCAACCTTGATAGTCTATGATTCTATGAATGTCTTAGTTGAATGTCAAATGTGCTGTGCTTTCTATACTTCAAGGAGAGCTGTATGCGTGAGGGTATATTGAACTCACTGTGTGGACAATAAAAGCTATTCATTGGGTGTTGGTGGGGCGGGCGGTAGGGAAGCCTGGGTTCTAGGTGAAATCTCTGCAAATACTTTGCTCTTTGTGAAGAGTCTCCCACATCTCAACAGGAGCAAAGTGGGAGATGGTGTGAAATGCCCCAATAGCTGTTAAACTGTGCAAGACCAGAGAGAGCAAGAGTGGGCTAAAATTTCCATGGAGAATATTGATTCCAGAAGAGTCTTGAATCATTCTTCTTTGCTCCATACAGTAGGAACTCTCTGAACAGGAGACATTTGCTTACCCAGGATATAAAAGAGTTAAAAAAAAATAAGAAAATTCACAAACATGTTAAGATGGATTCAAGAGTGGGTGGATGTGTCCTGGTGGCTGGCTGCTGAAGGGCTGGGGCTAGCCAACCCCGATTACAGAATGAGCCTCACCTTGTCCTATAAAGAGCTGCAGTGAAGGGGAGAAGCTCAGAAAGTGGTAGAGAGACTGCAGAGTGCGAAAAGCTCCTGCAGAGAAGATCCTAAGCCCAGGGGAGCTGCAGTGAGCAGGAGGCTCCTGCTAGGGTTCCTGATGGAGGGAAAGGTTTGGGGCTGGAAGCCAGACCCAGAGTGCTGAGGGAAGGCTGAGTCTGGTGGTATTGGCCCAGCTCTTGCTAGAGACCCTGACTGGGAGGATGGGGCCTGGAAGCTACGGGGCTGAGGAGGACTGAGCTCTAGCCAGGTGAAGCCTGAAAGAGTTTGAATTGGGACCTAGCTCTGGGAAGGAAGACTGGGGACTACGTAAAGGGAGAAAGCAGGTGAACTGGGTTTGGGGCCTGGAATCCCAGTATGTAAGGACTCAATAAATGGGACCCCAGGAGGAAAAAGTTCAATTACCTGTGGACTGTGAGTTAAGGGGCCCGGAAGAGGGGAGAAACTGGTGGCAGGATACCACAGAGTGACCTCTGGCCACAAGGAAGTGCTCAGGAGGTAGCCAGCCCTGTTACGGCATGGGACAGGGAAGCAGGAACTCCTGGCTCCCAGTCCCAGCTCTGGCACTTGGGGCTTTATGCATATGTTTTTTAAAACAGTCTGCATCAGTTTCCCCATCTGAAAACATGGATTGGAGCTGTGGAGTTGGAGGCCACTGTGCCACTCCAATGAGACTTCATGGATCAGAGGTTGGAGGGTCTGAGAAGGCAGCTGGTGTAGGGAGAAGATGGATTCGTGGCTGTGCAAAGCCCCACCCCTCGGTCACGTTTGCTGATGTTTCAGGGACCTGGATAGCAGAGTGGGGCTATCCAGTTTATTACACTGAATGCAGTATGTGTGATTACCTTCCTCGTGGGCACATTACATATGTGTGCATTCTATGCGCTGTTGAGACTAGAGTGGCTGAATTGGAGGAGCGAAAGGAGACAGTTACATACATGAGACTTCTCAGTAGAAGCAGGTCCCACTCCCAGTCTGACAGCCTCTGTGCTGTTGTGAAGGATGAAAGTCTCAGGGAAGGAGAACATCAAGCTGGAGTGGAGGGAAGCGATCCCATTGTTGGGACCCTCCTTCCAGATGATGTCATGGTGTCTTCTTGGCACTGAGGCTATCCCTGCAGGGTTTCAATGGTGGATAAGACAATGGTGTTGGGAGGAGGGATGTAGGTTTATTAGGAACTGGGAAACCTTTTGGGAAAGGAAGGAGTTGTAAAGGGAAGATGGCCTCCATCTACACCAAATGGAACCAGATTGCTGGAGTGTAAAAAAAATTTGTAGATGAGTTATTAAACTAAGGGCTGGGGAAAGCCGACAGTTGCAGAGGAGCACATGGTTCTGATAGAGACATCCCTTAGGGGAGGATTTATTAAAGGGGATTCTCTATATCCTAGTAAAAAGGAGAGAATAGAAGTTGATAAAGTACAGGTAGGAAAGAGTCCCATTCAGTTAAATCCCATGAAAGCAGACAACTAAATATTCACACATTTTATTAGTGCTTGTCACAAATGATAGAAGATAAATATTAAGATGGGTGAACTTGAGTGCCTGGCATTAAATGAGGATATTAATGTAATAGGCCTCACAGACCCTTGGTGAAATGATGATAATCAATGAGACACAGTAATACCAGGGAACAAAATACACAGGAATGACAGAGTAGGTCATGCTGCTGGGGAAGTGGCACTATATATGAAAGAAAGCATAGAGTCAAATATAGTAAAAATCTTCAGTGACTCAAACGGTACCATGGAGTATTTATGGATAGAAATTTCATGCTTGAATAAGAATATAGCAGTAGGAATATACTGGTGACCAGGATGGTGATGGTGACTGTGAAATGCTCAGGAAGATTAGAGAGGCTACCAAAACAAAAAACTCAGTGATAACTGGGGATTTCAGCTATCTCTGTATTGACTGGGTATTTGCTACCTCAGGATGGGATGCAGAGATAAAATTTCTAGATGCCATTAATGACTCTTGGAGCAGCTAGTCCTGGAACCCACAAGGGGAGAGGCTATTCTTAACATAGTCCTAAGTGGCAACGTAGGATCTTGTCCAAGAGGTGAATATAGCTGAAATGCTTGGTAATAGCGACTATAATGTAATTAAATTTAACATCTTGTCTGGGGGAAAATATCAAAGAAACCCACCACCATATCATTTAACTTAAAAAAAAAAAAAAGGGAACTACACAAAAATGAAGAAGCTAGTTAAATGGATTTTCATAAGAATAAAATGCCTGCAAGCTGCATGGAAGCTTTTAAAAAACACCATAATAGAGCCTCAAACGAAATATATACCCTACCCCATCCACCCCAAGAAACAGTAAGAGGACCGAAAAAATACCACCAGACTCAACAACAGATTAAAAGGGGTGGTTAGAGACAAAAAGACATCCTTTTAAAAATTGGAAGTAAAACCTAATGATGAAAATAGAAAGGAGCATAAACTCTGGCACATCAAGTGTAAAAATATAACTAGGCAAGCCAAAGAAAGAATTTGAAGAGCAATTAGTAAAAGATGCAAAAAATAACAGCAAAAAAACTTAAGTACATCAGAAGCAGGAAGCCTGCCAAACAATCAGAGGAGCCACTGAATGGTCAAGGAGCTAAAGGAGCACTCAGGGCAGACAAGGTCATTCTGGAGAAGCTAAATGAATTCTTCGCATCAGTTTTCACTGCAGAGAATGTGAGCAGGTTTCCTACACCTGAGCCATTCTTTTTAGGTGACAAATCTGAGGAATTGTCCTAGACTGAGGTGTCAATAGAGGAGGTTTTGGAACAAATTGATACATTTAACGGTAATAAATCACCAGCAGCAGATGGTATTCACCACTCAAATATGAAATTGTAGAAGTACTAACTGTGGTATATAACCTTAAATCAGCCTCAGTACCAGATGACTGGAGGATAGCTAATGTGACACCAATTTTTTAAGAAGGCTCCAGAGGCGATCCTGGCAATTATAGGCCAGTAAGCCTAACTTCAGTGCCAGGCAAATTGATTGAAACTGTAGTAAAGAACAGAATTATCAGACTCATAGATGAACCCAATATGCTGGGGAAGAATCAACATGGCTTTTGCAAAGGGAGATCATGCTTCACCAATCTATTAGAATTCTTTGAAATGGTCAACAAACATGGTCCAGGGTGATCCAGTGGCTATAGTGTACTTGGTCTTTCGGAAAGCCTTTGACAGGGTCCCACACCAAAGGCTCTTAAGTGAAGTAAGCAGTCATGGGATAAGAGGGAAGGTCCTCTCGTGGATCAGTAACTGGTTAAAAGATAGGAAACAAAGGGTAGGAATAAATGGTCAGTTTTTACAGTGAAGAGAGGTAAATAGTGGGGTCCCCCAAGGATCTGTACTGGGACCAGTGCTGTTTAACGTATTCATAAATGATCTGGAAAAAGGGATAAACAGTGAGGTGGCAAAGTTTGCAGATAATACAAAATTATTCAAGACAGTTAAGTACAAAGGTGAAAGCACAGAGTTACAAAGGGTGACTGTGCAAGAAAATGGCAGATGAAATTCAATGTTGATAAGTGTGAAGTAATGCAAAATGGAAAACATACTCCCAACTATATATACAAAATGATGGGTTCTAAATTTGCTGTTACCACACAAGAAAGAGATTGTGGAGTCATTGTGGATAATTCTCTGAAAACATCTGGACAATGTGCAGCGGCAGTCAAAAAAGCTAACAATGTTATGAACCATTAGGAAAGGGATAGATAAGACAGAAAATATTATAATGCCACTATAAATATCCATGGTACACCCACACCTTGAATACTGCATGCAGTTTCGGTCGCCCCATCTTAAAAAGATATACTAGAATTGGCAAAAGTACTGAAAAGGGCAAGAAAAATTATTAGGAGTATGGAACAGCTTCCATCTGAGGAGAGATTAAAAAGACTGGAACTGTTCATCTTAGAAAAGGGACGACTAAGAGGGGGTATGATATAAGTCTATAAAATCATTACTGATGTGGAGAAAGTGAATAAGGAAGTGTTATTTACCCCTTCATATAACTCAAGAGCCAGGGGTCACCCAATGAAATTGATAGGCAGCAGGTTAAAACAAATATAAGAAAGTATCATTCGATACTTGCAAGTCCATGGGGCCGGATGCGCTGCATCCGAGGGTGCTAAAGGAGTTGGCCGATGAGATTGCAGAGCCATTGGCCATTATTTTTGAAAAATCATGGCGATCGGGGGAGGTCCCGGATGACTGGAAAAAAGCTAATGTAGTGCCCATCTTTAAAAAAGGGAAGAAGGAAGATCCAGGGAACTACAGGCCAGTCAGTCTCACCTCAGTCCCTGGAAAAATCATGGAACAGGTCCTCAAGGAATCAATTCTGAACCACTTAAAGGAGGGGAAAGTGATCAGGAACAGTCAGCATGGATTCACCAAGGGCAAGTCATGCCTGACTAACCTAATTGCCTTCTATGATGAGATAACCGGCTCTGTGGATGAGGGGAAAGCAGTGGATGTGCTATTTCTTGACTTTAGCAAAGCTTTTGATACAGTCTCCCACAGTATTCTTGCCAGCAAGTTAAAGAAGTATGGGCTGGATGAATGGACGGTAAGGTGGATAGAAAACTGGCTAGACGGTCGGGCTCAACGGGTAGTGACCAATGGTTCCATGTCTAGTTGGCAGCCGGTATCAAGTGGAGTGCCCCAAGGGTCAGTGCTGGGGCCGGTTTTGTTCAATATCTTCATTAACAATCTGGAGGATGGTGTGGACTGCACCCTTAGCAAGTTTGCAGATGACACTAAACTGGGAGGAGTGGTTGATACGCTGGAGGGTAGGGCTAGGATACAGAGGGACCTAGACAAATTAGAGGATTGGGCCAAAAGAAATCTGATGAGGTTCAACAAGGACAAGTGCAGAGTCCTGCACTTAGGACGGAAGAATCCCATGCACTGCTACAGACTAGGGACTGAATGGCTGGGCAGCAGTTCTGCAAAAAAGGACCTAGGGGTTATGGTGGACGAAAAGCTGAATATGAGTCAACAGTGTGCCCTTGTTGCCAAGAAGGCTAATGGCATTTTGGGTTGTATAAGTAGGGGCATTTCCAGCAGATCGAGGGATGTGATCATTCCCCTCTATTCAGCACTGGTGAGGCCTCATTTGGAGTACTATGTCCAGTTTTGGGCCCCACACTACAAGAAGGATGTGGATAAATTGGAGAGAGTCCAGCGGAGGGCAACAAAAATGATTAGGGGGCTGGAGCACATGACTTATGAGGAGAGGCTGAGGGAACTGGGATTGTTTAGTCTGCAGAAGAGAAGAATGAGGGGGGATTAGATAGCTGCTTTCAACTACCTGAAAGGGAGTTCCAAAGAGGATGGATCTAGACTGTTCTCAGTGGTAGCAGATGACAGAACAAGGAGTAATGGTCTCAAGTTGCAGATGGGGAGGTTTAGGTTGGACATTAGGAAAAACTTTTTCACTAGTAGGGTGGTGAAGAACTGGAATGGGTTCCCTAGGGAGGTGGTGGAATCTCCTTCCTTAGAGGTTTTTAAGGTCAGGCTTAATAAAGCCCTGGCTGGGATGATTTAGTTGGGTTTGGTCCTGCTTTGAGCAGGGGGTTGGACTAGATGACCTCCTGAGGTCCCTTCCAACCCTGAGATTCTATGATTCTATGATAGTTGCTCTGTTCTGTCCATCCCCTCTGAAGCACCTGGCATTGGCCACTGTCAGGAGTCAGGATACTGGGCTAGATGGATCATTGGTCTCACCCAGTATAGCCATTCTTATGTTCTTATTTGATCACTTTCCCCAAGTTAACTATGTTCCTCAAGACAATGCAGCTGGATCAATGCAGATAGTGACAGGTGCTGCAGACAGAGTGTTTTCAACAATGGGATGAGGATTGTGGGATGCTGCCGAAAGAGAGCAGATTGTGCCCAGGTCTGATGGCATTCAGATCTAGATGGAAGTCACTCCAGTTTGATGGAGGCTTCCACTGGGAATGGTGCCAGAGACAGGAGAAAAGCAATTCACGCCGAGACAATACAAGCAAGTCACCCACATATTGGAAGGGGGAAAGGAACACACCTCTTTTTGATTGGAGCTTTCTCTTAATTCTGTCTGTGCTTTGATACCATGATGATAGGTGTCTTTTACAAACCTGAGCTCTCTAGCTGGCTAGTATGTTATCCACATAATGGGCATATCTGACTACCTACTGTGTGAAAGCGAATGAGCTGCAACAGGAATTGCCACTTTCCTCTAAAGCAGGAAAGGGTTTTTAGGGTTGACCAGGGCTTTAGTCCTGCGAATGCTCACACCCGGGTAATGTTATATACACAGTGGGACTGCACACATGAGCGTTCGCAGGATCAGGGCCCAGACTGTTGTGTATTATTTCTTTTTCATTGACAGTGTTATAGAACTTACTTAAAGACTAGCTTGTGGATCCCGTCTGCTCATTGGGTCCAATTCTCATCTAGCTCAAACCAGTGTAAATCAGGAACAACTTTACTGAAGTCATCTGTGTTGCACTGGTGTTAGTGAGATGAGAACTGGGCCCGTTGTTTTTATTTTTTGAGGGAAGGGTCTGAGAGTACCACAGCAATAGCTCAGAGGTTCTTTCCTGAGACGTGCATGAACTACAGCCCACCGTTGAGGGGTATGTAGCATATTTACGTTCTCTTTGCGCTAATGGGAGGGAAGGATATTGGGAGTGGAATAAGGAGTCTCCTTTTAACAGTCCCTGCTTCAGAACAGTAGCTGAAATGGCTGTGCATCATCCTTCCCTTGTGAAACAGTTATTTTTTGGTAAACCCTTACCATTACTTTAACATACCTATCCCTAGAGCTGTCCATGTATTTCTACCACACTGTATAATTCAACTGCAGCAGGCCACCAATGCTCATGTTCTCTCTGCCTATCTGGTTTGCATCCAGTTTGCAAGTCTTGCTTTTTGCCTTTGGGAGTGGATGGGTGTGTTTTTAAAAAAGATGTGACATTCAGAATCCAGCTCCAAGGATAGCTGTGTAGCTACACCGCCTCCCTTCTCCCACGGCCCCAGTGAAATGTCAGGGGGGTTTAAGCTGTAAATTAAAACTTGTAGCCAACCCTTGCTCCATCTATTGTCATTAATAATACATTGTTGCTTCTGGAAATGACTGCTCTGTTCCAGGCACAGTCATGAACATGTTTTTCTTTTTAGCAGGAGTAGTGTGCCTTTGTTCTTCATCTGGGTAACAAGAATTTTAGTAACATACTATTGCCAACCCCAAGCCTTCAGAATCCTGAGACTGGCTTAACAATCATGAGATTTTTTTTGGATTGGATTTTTGGATCATTTGGATTTTTTTTTTTGCCTACTTGTTTTCTGAGCCTGTAGGGCACACTTGCTTCATGCTTCCAAGCTTTTCTCTGCAACCATGAGCATTAGAAACTTGCTTTTTTAAAACAAGAAAGCTGAGTTTCTCATGCCATCTGTTGATTCCAGCAGCTGGGGCTTTAAGAAAAACACCAAATATCATGAGGCTCACAATAAAATTACAAGAATTGGCAACACTGAAACTTTCAATAGGCATTTTTTATTTTAAAACTATTGTGCTGGGGATATGGTGGGCTGAAGAGCAGGTCTTTACCCCTCTAGAGAACTGAAGTGCTGTCCTGCGTCACAAGTGCAACTATGTTGCTTGGTTTCATAATCTTTAGTGGACATTTGGTTCACTTCACAGGGAAACTTCCCATTTTGGCTTGAGTGTAACATGTGATCAGGTAAGACCCAGGGCTGGAGGTTAAGGTTGAGGTGCACTGGACGGATTAAACAGCAGATGTTTCAAGTCAGGGTTGAAGTGCATGGACTTTATTCTCAGCAGATTGAACTCCTGCTTCTCAGACTGAGGCTTTGGCTACACTTGCATTTCAAAGCGCTGCCACGGCAGCGCTTTGAAGCGCTAAGTGTAGTCAAAGCGCCAGCGCTGGGAGAAAACTCTCCCAGCGCTGTCCGTACTCCACCTCCCTGTGGGGAATAACGGACAGCGCTGGGAGCGCGGCTCCCAGCGCTGGGGTTTTGACTACACTGGCGCTTTGTAGCGCTGCAATTTGCAGCGCTGCAGAGGGTGTGTTTTCACACCCTGCTTCAGCGCTGCAAATTTGTAAGTGTAGCCAAGCCCTGAATCTTTTAAACAGGTAAACAAGAGACCCTCTGATGATTGCTGTGAAATCCTTTTCTTCTTGGTTTTGCTGCTTTTTAAAAAGCACATGTACATATTTTGGAGCAAAGGTGGTTGTTCTGCTTCCTTGCATGTGAGACCCCCTCAGGGCCCCTCCCTTGGGATTCACCTGACAGACCTTGGCAGCGTGCGCAGGCTGCGACTGCCAGCTAAGTGTCAAATGTTCCCTGGCGTTCCTGAGGTAGCAAGTGAGCGGAGCAGAGCCTGTAGCTCGCGGCTCCTTCAGATGGCAGTGAGGGTTCTGTGGGTGAGGTGAATTGGCAGTGCTGTGTGGGGAGGAAGCCTGCACTTCTGCTGCCCACACAATGCCAGTGTTGTTAGTTCCTTACTTTCAAGTCAGAATGAGCTCTCCCCTGACATCTGGCGGTGAGCTGTGGAAAAAGACTTCAGGGACTGACGTCGTTTACATGGGCACACCCACCCTGCCTAGCATGAAGGGACTGCTTGTCCAAATGGTCACTTTGGCTGCTGTGGGATCCCCAGTCTCTTTGTTATTGGGGCAGGAGTAATAAAGGGTTGTTATCCTGGTTATGTGAATCAAAGACAGTAGAACTGTACTTGACATTTTATGACAGAGGGACTTGCCCGCAACTAAGTAGCACTCGCTAGGCAAGGGACATGGGTTCCAGAGACCAGTGTATTGAGAGGTGTGAGGGATAGGTATATGTAGTGTGTGCTCCTTTTGAGAGCGCTAAACAACACTTTTATTTCTCTTCTCTCTAGTGAATGATAACAGAGCTAATTTTGACTTTTTAGGAGTCTTCTTACATGCTGCAGAGCTGAAATCAGTGATACTTAGTTCTAAGTGTTAGACCTATTTTGGGCTTGTGGTGTACTAGCACTGAGGCTCTTCTACTACCAGCTAAAATCACTGAGAGCTGAAGTCACTAAAGAGCTGAGATTGCTGAAAGCTGTGTTAAAGGGTGGGGGCTGAAGACAAGTTGGTGAGCAGCTTGCAGGGTGGCTAGCGGAGAGCAGATAGCAGAGAGGCGTGGTGAGCGGAGCAGATAGCATGGTGGCTGGCGAAGCTAGCGGAGAGGAGCGGATAGCAGGACGGCTGGTGGAGAGATGGGGCTGGCGGTGAAGACTGCAGCAGACCACCCAGGAGAGGTGTGGCAATCAGCTGTCAACCGAAGCAGCAGAGCATGTAAAATGCCCCCCACCCCATACCTTCCCCCACTTCCACCCAGGCTGGGAGATAAACTCTGCAGAGGAACTTCTGAACTCTGGGGGCTGCACTGACCAAGGTCAGAAACTGTGGGTGGGGTGACTGTTGGGTGGCTGGACTTAAGACCCTGAGGGGCAAAGGACACTGCCAAACTTACTTGGGGGTGGGTCTTTTGCTCATGGTTTGTGTTATGAATCCTGTTTATGGTGTTTCCCCAACATAATGCCGCATTGTTTCCCTCCTTTATTAAAAGGCTTTTGCTACACTCAGACTCTGCTTGCGAGAGAGGAGGTAATGCCTCGTAGAGGCATCCAGGGGTGTGGTATGTAATTGTCCCAGGTCACTGGGTGGGGGCTCGAGCCGGTTTTGCATTGTGTTTTTGAAAAGGAACCCCTAGATACTGAATCCGGCCCTTGTTGCTGCCAACTGTGACGGGCAGGAGGATTACATATGCAACATTCAAATAGATAATTAAAAACATCAAAAATCCCTAAAAGCTGATCATACATGATCTGAGAGAGAGCGTGAGCAGCTCAGGTTCCTGCCTGAAGGGCACCAAGTGTAGTGTCAGGGCCGAGCAAGCGGAGGCAGAGGAAAAAGTAAGTGACTAGCTCCATGTCTCCTGACCCTGTCTTCTATCCACTCAGACCACCCTTCTGCCCTATAACAACTACAAATTGTACTACCCCCCCCTTCATTAAGCCAGCACCTGTGAAGACTTTAAAATATCAAATAAATAGACTTTAAACCAATCAGGAACATCATTTCTTCTGCTGTGTACCTGCCTGGTCCTGAGTTCAAGTGTGGTGTCGCCCCTGGTAATGCTGGTGTCTCTAGCACCCAGTCCAGGGAAAAGCGAGCTGCTCTCTGTGCCATTTGTGCTTTAACTGATGCTTCTGCCTGCTGTAGAACACACAAGCTAGTGCTGCTATCACCAGTTCAGCTCTGCTTGTGTTAGCGACAGTGGGAGTGCTAATGTAGACAAGCTGCTGGTGTTTCAAGCACTGCATTGCCTAGGCCATGTCTGAGCATGATTAGTGTAAAAACAACAGCAACTACCTTGAGCCCTGTTCCTCCAAGAGTTCCCACCATTTGAGCCAATGGTAGCAATGTTGGGGTTTTTTGGCTAAAAGGCCTCATGCAGAACCCATCATAGATCCCTGCAATCTTTGGGATATTAGCAGGTTTTTAAAAAGATATTTGTAATGTTTAAGGCTGCACAGGCATCCGCATAATGATCGGGGTTGGAAACTGTGTTGGTATTGGGAGAATTTCAATTCCCATTAGAAACAGTTAGGTCCTCTGAAGTGTCTCATTCAAATGACACCTGAAATGCATGACAGAGTTAAAGAATAGTTCTCTGCCATTTAAGAATGTCAAGGCAAGCGTTGAGAGAGCGAATCCAGCTTCTAAATGGATTGCTTCTCACGTTACAGGTGTACATCCTGTGAGCCCGTGAAAATGGAATGCAAGCCAGATAATGATGTCTGAAGCATCTGGGCCCACAGGTGTATTTATCTCTAAGTTCCCATATGCAATATTTTGGTATGTTCTTAGTAGCTTTAATAATATGGAAGTGGTGAGCATGAATTTGATATGTGTTAATAGTGCTGCCTTAGTACGATTTAACCGGCTGCTGATCTTTTGGGGCAGCCCAGAATGCCTTGTAGGAGGAGGTAGTTCCTTTAAGGCTGGGTTTTTGGGAGTGGTAATTTGCAGATGGGACACATGACAGTGGGGTCATATGATCACAGGATGGAAACAAGGTGTACTAGAAAAGAGCCAGCTGCTCATAGTAGGTGAGAGATCAGGGCTGAGGCAAGACCTGAGGGTAAGATTCTCTACAGCCACCAGGCAGAATGCCTGGAAACAGAGCTCCAGGGTCTTAGCATGAAGAAGGGAGGAATGGAAGAAACCTGAGGACGGGCTGGGGTAAAGGATTTAAGAGTAAAGGCAGCCAGCCAGAACAGGAAGTAGCCCTGTGGGTATAGTGATGCTGATTAATGAGACTGAAGCAGGTGACCTAGATATAGGGTGACCAGATGTCCTGATTTTATTAGGACAGTCTCGATATTTGGGGCTTTTTCTTCTACAGGCTCCTATTACCCCCCACTCCTTGTCCTGATTTTTCACACTTGCTGTCTGGTCAGCCTACCATAGGGCTTCAGGGCTGGAGCACAGAGTAGAAGGGGGGAATGAGCTCCTTCACATCTTTGGCTGTACCTCCTGGAGGGGTGAATGGACAATGCTGTTCCAAGGGGAAGAGAATGGGATGGAGAGTCCTGCATCACAGAGCAGAAAGAGCTATGCCTAGAGCGGTAGAAGCAACATACTAATTATGAAACCCTGTTTCGCAAGGAAGGAACTGCTTGTGCCTGGGAGACAAGGGAGCTGTCTGTGTTTGCTGTGTCATGTCTTAATAAACCAGTCCCTGGCAGGGGAGATTATGTTCAAAATGTGTGTGTGTGAGAGAATTCTTCTGAGAACCAGAGGGGAAATGGATGATCAGGCTCTGCGATGGACCTGTACTACACGGCTAAAATCGACATAGGAGATGAGCTGGGACAAGCTCTTCTTTAGTTATAAAATGGTAACGAACGTGAATGTAAAATGTAACCCAGTCTTTACAGGTTGGGTCTGAGATCTACACGTTTATGTTAGAACTGTCAGAACAATGGAGGAGACCTTATCTATCCCCTTGAGATTCTGTTCATCTGTGCACATGGGGAAAGGGTGACAGGCACAATGACCTTCATTGTGGGCATGAGCGTGATGGCTAGTCCTAGTGTCTGTGTCCTAGAGCAGTGCTTGTCAACCTACCTCCCACAAATTTCAAATGGAAGCGCAGACGCCTTTGGAAATCTTAGACATAGTCTGTGGACCCCCAGGGGTCTGTGGACCACAAGTTGAAAACCACTGTCCTAAAGGATTCTTCTGAAGCAAAGAGGGCATCGTTGGTGCCAACTGGATTAATGGTGTCCAATAAGAATTTGAAGGCATTGCAAACACACTGCTCTCCACCCCCACCCCAGAGAGAGGGAGTGGATGGCCAGCCTTACTCAGATGGAGCCAGGGAGATGTATTTGTAAACATAGCCAGCCAATTTATGGATTCCGATTCATATAACACACTTATCAAAACAGCTCTAGGTGCATGCACCATTTACAATAAAAACGTTCTGTCACATCTGAGCTGAAATAGGCCGCTAACAACGCCACAAGCTGTGAATGCTAAAGTATGCCCCCCCACATTAAAAAGCAAAGGAAAATTGGCTTTCTATGGTGTCCTGGAGGTCAACAAATTGGGACTCTGCTGGATCGAGGTGGGGATTACACAGATGGGTTTAGGACTAATGTTTGTAAATGTATGATGCCGTGTTGGCTGGAAGGATTGCTACACTAGGAAGGTTTCATCTTTACATGTGCTTTCTACCTTCAAGGAACAGGTCACTGGGTTTGCTTTGTTAGGTGAGGTTTTGGTTTTTGGGTAGGTTTAAGGGGTTGGTTGATCTGTGAAAGGAGTGTGTCTCCTGGTTGTATACTGGTTGTATACTGTTATCCTTGGTAAAGACTTAATATTAAAAAGAGGAGCAAGAAGCTGTATGAAGACTGAGACTGTAAAGGGTAGTACATGTACTCTAAGGTGACAGATGGAGTCTCTCCTACTGAAGACTGTTGCTTTTACTAGGGGTCTCAGCCTGATCTGATGGGGAGCTGAGTTCCTTGTATTTCCATTAAAGTCAGTGGGAATTGAAGGTACTCTTCACCTCACAGAATTGGGTCCCATCTGATTTGAGTTTAGAAGAATGATGAGACACTGTGGTTACAAACCATGGCTCATTTGCTGAGTAGGTGCTGATTATCTGAAGACATTTAAGCCAACGGGGTTTTAGCATGAGTTCCCATTGCTTTAATTGTGAGAATGGCTTTGTCTTTGTATGAGTCACTCAGATGCTACACAAATGTTTGTTTTACTACATATCCCCTTAGTTAACAAGGGCCTTACAGTTTCTAAGGAAATATGCAAAATTATCACTACAGGCAGAACATGTACATTAAGGCTTATTAAGCTAAGTACTGTGATAAACTGTTACTTCCAGAACATGTATGGATATTAATAAAGAGGAAAGTTAGCAGAACTGTGTGTGAGGCTAGGAAAGGCGAAATCTGCAATAGTGTATGGACTCCAGCTGGAGCCAGAAGCTTACCTTAAGCAAACACAAATGGCAAGAGACGGTAGGGATGATATGTAAAGCAAATGCACAATGGAGAGGAAGGAAGCAGGGAAGTATGGCTGAGGAAAAGGAAACTGAGTGTCAATGTGCAAATATCAAGTCAAGCATAAAGAGGCATCAGGCCAGGGAGCAAAATTTTAAGGTAGAAGAGGTGATACACATTAAATAGAGTCTGAAAAGTTCAGATGATAGAGAGGTAAGAACCAAATGGGGGAATAGCGGAAAAATCAGAGGTTTAAAGGAGGTTATGGAACAAATCAATCAGCAGGGGACAGAGACTGGGCAAGTCTGGAAGCACAAATGATTAAAAGACTCAGTGAATGGGAAAGTTTGGGTACGTATTCAACGGGGCGTGCAGTAAGCTCCCTGCACATTCTCATTAACACTAACTGGAGCTGTGTGGCTGCATTGCAGCAGGTTAGAACATAAGAACGGCCGTATGGGGTCAGACCAAAGGTCCATCCAGCCCAGTACCCTGTCTACCGACAGTGGCCAATGCCAGGTGCCCCAGAGGGAGTGAACCTAACAGGCAATGATCAAGTGATCTCTCTCCTGCCATCCATCTCCATCCTCTGACGAACAGTAAATAGTCCCATGTAGAGCAAGAACTTCAGGGTAAGAATGGGAGAAATAAACCTAATAAAAAGAATGTTTGTCATTGTTACAGGGTGGCTGGCCCTTTTAAAGGGAGATCGGTCTGAGCCCACCTGTGGCACAGCGGATTTGTCTGCCCAGGTTGAGGGAGTGAATTAAGTTATGTGACAGATGGTCATGTGACTAAACCAAGTCCTTTTCGGAGGGGAGGGGAAAACAGAGGCCTGTGGGCAGCTAAGAGGGGATTGCAGGGTGACACTGAGGGAAGAGAGTATCTCCCGCAGTGCTCCCTGAGGAAGGGAGTCAGGCTAGAAAGCTGTAGCTGGAAGGTTTGTCCCTGTTGGGGGAAGGTAAAGAAGGCAGGCTCAGAGAGCCAGAAGAGAGAGTACCTCAGGGAGGAAGGGCTGGGCTCAACCTAAGGCTGGGGTAGAAGACTTCTGTGTTAATTTTGAAGTTCATCTCAATAAACCAGACCCTAAGAAGGACTGTTGTTGGGACTTGTGAAAGTCCCTCATGAGTATTTGAGGAGTCCAAGAAGGGAGATTGAGGGAGGAGGCTGCAGAGCCACCCCTGGCGACGAGGGGCACTTGGGAGACAGCTGATCCTGTTACTGTGGTTTAATGTTGGGTTTCGTGGGAGCCCAGGCAGTCAGAGCTATTGGAAATGCAAGTCCCTGTCTGAAGTCTGCTACAAGTCTGTCTTTCTGCTGTTGTCAAAGGTGCTGCTGTTGTTTAAAAAGGCAACTGCAGGAGTGATGCTGACAGAGAGAAAAGAAACACAAATGTTACCAGGGCAAGGACTGGATCTCCCTCCTCCTATTGTATGATACTCCTGCACAATTGGTGCTCAGTAAATAAACACAAAGGTACTGAATACTTGCGCCTCTAAGATTAAACAGAGAGGAAGCAATAGGCAGTGTTTTCCTTTCTCTGAAGCCTGTTCACCTGTATTACGCTTTGAAAATTGGTCAGTGTTTGGATAAAGAAAATGAGGGAAGGTTGCCAACTTTAAGCATGCACTGAGTTTCTGGCTGGATTCCAGTCCAGGGTTAAGGGTCTGCACAGCTCTGGTTGCAGCTTTTCCATTTCCTTTAAGTGTTCCTCACTGCCTAGGGTGACTGTATTTCCCAATGAGACACCCTCAGCTGCTTGCCTGAGCCTCCCCCCACCCCTACCCTCAGTGCAAGGCTGTCGCCAGTTGCTGGAACCCTGCCTCTCCCCACCCCCCGATGCTGGAACACTCCCCCCCTGCTTGGGCCTGGCATCTCCGCTTGCTCCCCGCATGTTCCTCCACACCACACCCCACTTTTTTGATAAAAGGGGCATTTGTCCCGTTTGCTCTTGCCAACTGATCAAGTCGGCAAGAGAAAATGGGACAAATGTCCAATTTTGCAAAACAAAAAAAGTTGGGACAGCCGGGACAGAGCTTAAAAAAGGGACTGTCCCGGCCAAAACAGGACGTATGGTCACCCTGTCACTGCTGATTACTGAGCTTCTCTTCCAAAGTTCCGGGAGCTACAGGTTGTCATTTGGAGCCTTTCCTACTAGTCACCTTTTCTTTTTGGCGGTACTTTAGGATGCAAGGTTGCTGAGTCATGGCTGCTCCATGCTTCAGTTTTGTCACTTTGTCAATTATTCCCATGGAGCTTGATAGTGCCATGTGTAGTAAGACCTTTCATAGACCAGCTGGGCTTTGGGCAGTTAATTTCAGACTCCCTAGGTCTGATGATGCTGTTTTGAGCCCAAATTTTTCTAAGGCTGTGGTTGCGTGTGCATCTTGTCCTTAGCTGCCAAAATATCCCCCATCCCAGCTTTGTGAAATGCTGATTGCAACACAACTGCCTTTCAAGTAGGTTGTAATACATGCTGATAAAATAGCTAAATTGACCAGATTTGACATACTTTCTGGAACTGAATTTAGAAAGTGACCATGGTTCTGTTAAAATGAATGGGCTTTATGCCAAGGGTTGATAACAGTATTTTCACAGTAATAAAAGTTAGCGCCTGAGGATGAAATTCATTTGGAAGCGTTATGATCCGTTGCATTACCATTGCTGTCAGGTGCTGAAAAATTTCTTCACTCCGATTGGATTTCAGCTGCTACTGTAGCTGGTTTCTGACATTTTATTCGCTGAAATTTCTTCTCTGAAATCTGGGCTGGTATCAGTGAAAGGTGAGATCAGATGTCTCAGAGCTAGAATCACTGTATAGACTGTAAAATATACAGCCTTTTATGTTGAATATACGCGCTAGACATACAGCCCATTAAAATGGGTGACTGAGACCCTATAGCTCTTGACTTGAGCATTCACTCCCAAACCCTGGTCCCTTTCCAGAGCAGGTTCTCCCAATGTGCAAGTTATTAGGGAACTGTAAGGCATGGGCTACACTAGGAAATTAGGTTGGTATAACTGTCACTTAGGGGTGTGAAAAATCCACACCCCTGGACGATGCAGTTAAACTGACCTAATCCCCAGTGTAGACAGCACTAGGTCATTCTCCCGTTGACCTAGCTACCACCTCTCAGGGAGATGGAGTCCCTGTGTCATCCAGAGAACCCCTCCCCTCGGTGTAGGTAGCGTCTTCCCTGAAGTGCTACAGTGGGGCACTACGCCACTGCAGTGTTTAAGCATCGACGCGCCCTGTGTGTTTTCTTGTTATCACCATTTTGTGTGTAACGACTCAGGAAATTTCTTGTCACTTGCCTGACAAGAAAGTTATTGGAGCTGGGCCTGAAGCAATCTTCTGGCTCAGGACACCCCGAACTTTGAGGAAGGATTTGACCTTTCCCTCTTTGGCCTGTCTCTAAATGTAACCAGAAGGTGAGCGGTAAATGCCACACTGCATAGCAACAGTGAGTTTTGTTTTATTTGTAGCAGAGTAAAATAGCAGCCTCTGGATTCTTGAATCTAATTTACATGAAGTTCTAATGGCAAAAATGCAGTAAACTTCTCTCATCTTTCTGCCTAGGGGTGAAAGTAACATAAAAGACTTACTGGTACGAGGGCCTGGCTCCGGGCCCCCGGAAGGGGTGGGCCTCGGGTGGAAGGGGCAGGGCTGGGGGTCAGCCTCCCCCAGCCAGCCCTTCCAAGCTGCCCAGCGCGCGCCGCCTGGAGCTCTGGCAGCAATTTAAAGGGCCCAGGGCGCCAGCCACCGCCCCAGTAGCAGCAGCAGTGGCAGGAGCCCCGGGCCCTTTTAAATCACTGGGCCCCAGGATAGCTACCCCTTTTGCCTCACCCCGTCGGTGGTCCGGAGGGGTGGGGGAGGGGCAAAAGGGGCAGCGACGGTAAAGTGCTTTAACGTCGGCTGTGTATGGGCGGTACTGGTGGCCACTTCTTACCGGTACACCGTACCAGCCCACTTTCACTTCTGGCTCGGTCAGACTGCATTTCCAGGGAATCTGGCATCCAGCCTCTTTAATATGCATTCTGAGGGCTATGGAGAAGCTTCCATGTGGCCAGGGCTGGCTTTAGGCTGATTCCCCCAATTCCCCTGAATCAGGCCCTGCGCCTAAGAGGCCTCCATGCCCACGCCTAAGAGGGCCCTGCGCCCTAAAGAAGAGCGCCTAACTTCTTAATTTTTACTCACCCAGTGGCGGGTCAGCACTTTGGTGGTGGCTCCTTCACTTGTTTCGGGTCTTCGGTGGCATTTCAGTGCCGCGGAAGACCCGGAGCGGCTGAAGGACCCACCGCCGAAGTGCCGCTGAAGACCCAGACCGCGGCCAGGTATTCAAATTGGGCCCCGCACTTCCTAAAGCTGGCCCTGCATGTGGCTCTCTGCAGAATTATTTTTGCCTTGTGCATCTGTTGCAGCTGCTAACCTGCGTGTGCAGTAGCAAACCTGTGCTCCGTGCATGTCATGAGAACTGGCTTCATTTGTGTACTCAGCCAGAGCTTCGTGATTGGTATACGTTAGTTTGGGTTCCTTTGGCTTGAAAAGAAAAATTAGTGAGCTAATTACAATTCCTTATAGCGTGATTCTCTGTACGTGCCAGTGAACACATTGCTCTGTGTATACACATGCCAGGCCAAATCCTGCAGTCTTTGCTTGGACAAATTCCCTCTGCAGGAAGGGGCCATCCCTGCTTTGCTGAGAGCAGCGGGCTGTACTGTGTAGTTTGTACCACACGGTATGTTGCTTTCCCCATAAGGAAAAGACAGACATTTTACAAAGAGAATCAGGTTGAAAGTCTGAGATTTCACAGTGAATGGCAGGGTGCAGCTTTGGGAGCCTATATAGATCAGTGGAAATGTGTCTGATAAATGAGAATAAACTGTCAACGCTGAAGACGGGAGCCAGTAGGTTAAGTCTCATGGGACCACGGTCTGTTCTTATTAAAGTTAATGGCATTTAAAACAGGTAACAGAGCTGTAGTGGCCTCTATTTTTTCATCCGACTTCTTGTAAAGCTCCCAGTGGCTCTTTTGGGAAAACAGTCACACCAATATATGTTGTTGTTAAATCTTCTCTCCCCCTCACACTACATTTGCATGGGTTGTTGGAGGGAACATTATCAGAGCTAATGAGCTAACTTCGCCATTTCTCGTCATGTTTTTACTGTTACTGTAGTTTGTGTCCCATGCTAAGTGATGGATGTTACTCTGGAGCTGTCGCCCCAGCTGAGCTGTACATGTGCTGTATCCAGAGGCAGGATACACCCAACCTGTTGGCTCAGCTGAGAATGCCCACCTAACTTTAGTATAACAGCACTGAGACGATTTATAATATAAGAATAAATGTGTTAATAAAGAACAGAGATTGAAGTGATCCTACACAGAGATGACTGAAACAGAAAATGGTTACAAATAAAAATGTTTTTTACAATCTAAAATTTAACATATGACACTCCTGGTCTCAGGTAATTTCACACCTACAGTCAGTCCGCAGAATCCTCATCCCACATGGCTGGGGGGATCCACCTTTCACAGATTCCAAAAGAGCTGGCCCCTTTTGTCCCTTAAATGACAATGACAAAGACATCCCCTTTCTTCCCTTTAATAGTCCAGCAAACCTTTAAAATGTATGCTTTGGAAAGGAAGCCCAGACAAAGTTCCTCTCCCCAGCTGCTTTTTCTTTGGGGTGCAAGCACCAAGACCCTTCTTCATCCTCTGATCAGTTGGCTTTTTCAGTTGGCTTGATGACTTCGTTTATCTTAAATGCAAATGTACTTTTGTTGTCCTTGACTTGTGATCAAACCCTGCTGTTTTCTCATCCGCCTGTTAGCTTGGTCCATGTAGACATTTAAAGCCACATCACTTTGTGTAGGGCAGGCTTGTTTGTCAGCTGCCTCCATAACATATTTTAAGAACATATTTCCAGCACACATACATAACTCTGTAGACACTCCCTGTACATATATCACACAATGATACTCATGACCAGTGTGTCACCAGTTTTCATACGATACTGTACAAGACGCCGTTTGGATAAATATTCTGACAACAGTACATTGGGTGTTGTAAGTTTGTCAGACCTGCTGGGATTTACTGTTACACAAGTATGCCCTTTACCCATTGGCATAACTGGGCTCTTGGGGCTCACAGTGCCCTTATCTGACCTGCAATAACTTTGCAATAGTGGCACGAGCGCACAAAACCATGAGGCTCCATCCTTGTAATGTCCCCTTAGCAGGGCTGCCTCCTGAATACAGCTTGCAGTGTATTCAGGAGGCAGCAGGATGTGTAGTCACAGGCCTAAAGAACCACCATAGTGCCATCTACACCTTGCATTCTTTACACCAGCTGCTTGTAAAATAGTGGTTTGGGTTTAACACGGTAAAACCCTTTAAAATGCTGGCTGGGGCTATGTCAGAAATCCCCTCCTTGAGCCTCATGTTCATTTCTGATCACCCCATCCCAGAAAGGACATAACAGAAATGGAAATATCCCACAGAAGGGCAATGAAAATGATAGAGGCATGGTAAGTCCTCAGGAGGAGGAGAGATTGTTCCATCTAGAGAAAAGAGGAGTAAGAGGCGACAAGGAAGAGATATCTACAGTAATGCATGGCAAGGAGGGTAAATCTACCGCTCGGTTTACTCTCTTACAATACAAGAACAAGAGGGCACCAGGAACTATAAAAGGCATGTATTTAAAACTGCTGAAAGGAAATATTTTGAGCAAATAACAGCCCATGGAACTCAGTGCTACAAGATATTATTTGGGTTAGTAGGATTCCAAAAAGGGTTAGACACTTCTCTGAATGAAAATATCCTCGGAGGATAAACATGTATAGTGGGTATAACCGTCCTGCTTCAGGACAAAAGGCAGCCACTCGCTGCCTGGGTTTGGATGAGCTTTTCCTATGGATAGTTATTCAATCACATGGCCAAAAGGGTTTTTATTTTTTTTTACACTTTCCTATGAAGCATCAGTTGCTGGCCACTGTTGGAGAAGCCCGCTGGGCTGGGCTGGATTGATTGTTATACTGTCCTCTCTTTGGTGCTGGGACTCATCTCACTCTGTGTTTGGAGAGTCCCTAGCCTGGCAGAGTCTGAGCCTCTGTGCACTACTGCACTGCAGATAATTGGCACTAATAGTGGATCTTTGGTCTCATTGGGTGTGGGGATTTCTCTGTGAAATGGCTTGAATTAGTTTATCACCTTACTTTTCACTTCCTGCCCAATTAGGAAGCTCTGCTTTTGTATGGAGATAGGGAGCTGTCCCTCCTTCAGTGTGAGTGGGACGCTAATAGTAGTCACAACTCTCTTAAGAGGTGTCGAGTAGGGAAAGTCTCATAGGTCCTTTTCAGCCCAGCCTGGCTGATAATTTTAACCAGACCTTGGAACTGATGATGGCTGTGTCTGCATCTGACTCAGAGCCTGGCTTGGATAAGCACCCTCCCTTTCTCTCATGGTGTGTCTGCTACACATGCAGCTCTGCCGTGAGCTTTTATTCTCCTGCATCATTCTGGGTTGAGAGATTGCATTCTTCAGTGACATAGAATTGGGGACCCATGGCCCAGAGTTCACTTATCCAGAGAAGGGCACTTTCAAGCTGACAATCCAGGAGTTAGGAAGGAGACTCGTTAAAAAGAGGGATAGGTGGCCAGAAGTACTAATACGATCCATGTGCCATTTATACTTATGAGACAAGTTGGTTTGATTGCATAACCTAGCTCACAAAGAGCGTTGTTGCTGCAGGGTTTAAATGTCTCTTTTCAAGGCCGCTGTATTCTAAAAATGCTCTATCAAAACGTGTTTTAGTTAAAACGAGGGAACTGGTGTCTTGCCTGTAGTAATTGGCCGAGGTTTCATTACAAACCCTGGGTGGATGAAGATTGAGTGGCTCTATTCTGAGAGTTCCCAGCCTGTTTCTGTCCAGAAGTGGCTCAAGAGGGGTAGCACCAACCTTAGGGCAGACTGTTACAAACCAGCGCACAAACCCCAAACTGGCTGAGAGTTTTATACTTAGATTTCACCAACCAATTATCAAGTGTAAAGTCCTCAGGCACTACCACTACAACAGCCTTAACATGGAGTCACAGACAGTCCACTTGGGTACCCCAGTCTGTCGTGCCACCCAGGTGAACCTACCTTTGTGATAATATTCAGGTTACTCCCAATCCCAAAGGATGTCACTTATCCCAGGTCAATTGCACCTTAGATCTCACACCAAAGACAATGCTTGTAGCCAATCCTATGGTAAACTATATTCAGATGTAAATAAGAACAGCCATATTGGGTCAGACCAAAGGTCCATCTAGCCCAGTATCCTGTCTTCCAACAGTGGCCAATGCCACTTGCTTCAGAGGGAATGAACAGAACATCCCCTGTCTCCCATTACCCGCTTCTGGCAAACAGAGGCTCGGGACACCATCCCAGCCCATCCTGGCTAATAGCCATTGATGGACTGATCCTCCATTAATTTATCAAGTTCTTTTTTAAAGCTAGTTATAGTCTTGGCCTTCACAACATCCTCTGGCAAGGAGTTCCACAGACTGACTGTGCGTTGTGTGAAAAAATATTTCCTGTTGTTTGTGTTAAACCTGCGGCCTATCAATTTCATTTGGTGACCCCTAGTTCTTGTGCTACAAGGAGTAAATAACACTTCCTTATTTACTTTCTCCACACCAGTCATGATTTGATAGATCTCTATCATATCCCTCCTTAGTTGTCTCTTTTCCAAGTTGAAAAGTCCTAGTCTTATTAATCTCTCTTCATATGGTATCTGTTCCATACCCCTAATCATTTTTGTTGCCCTTTTCTGTACCTTTTCCAATTCCAATATATCTTTTTTAAGATGGAGTGACCACATCTGCATGCAGTATTCAAGGTGTGGGTGTACCATGGATTTATATAGTGGCAATATGATATTTTCTGTCTTTTTATCAATCCCTTTCTTAATGATTCCCAACATTCTGTTAGCTTGTAAATGTACATATACAAATGAGTTACATTTTTAAGTGTCAAAAGATAATAGAAGGTTCTATAATAAGGATGGGGAGGGATAGCTCAGTGGTTTGAGCATTGGCCTGCTAAACCCCGGGTTGTGAGCTCAATCCTTGAGAGGGCCATCCAGATCCTCATGAACTTCAACAGAAGCAGGATGCCATCCAGGGCCTGTTTAATCCTGAGGTAACTTTCCCTGGGGTATATTGGTTGGGGACCTTGGATTTATTTCACCTTCCTCTACAGCAGTGATCAAGGATCATTTGTCAGGATTAAAGGGACACGTTTTCCTCACATCCAGACAGCTTCCTGACATTGCAGGGGGATTGGCTTTGGCAGACATTGGTGTTTGTCATCTTCCATGCCTTGAATTGCCAAAACTGCATGTGAAGTTTGCTGGTTAATCTGGGAACCTGCCCTTGAGAACGCATGTCAGATGTGCAAGGGTTTAGCTGACTGGGGGACCCACACATCCCAAAATTCTGCAGCAAGCCACAGGGTAATGCAGAGTACTGAGAGGAGGCGCTGCTGATGTGAATCTCTCAAAATGCAGTTGCGTATCTCTTCTAGTGAAGCAAAATGCATTTGCTAACTGCAGTGTGGCAGCCTGGAAGATTTGTGCTAACAGAAAATACAGTCATATTGCTAAAGGGTAAATAAAAGGAATTCACAAGACTGCCTGTCTCTCGTGCTTTCTCACTCCCATTTCTGATGTGTTCTCCTCTTCAGCCAGTTTGTCACCATCGCTATAGGAACATCCCAAGTCAGCCTGTCCCCATGAGGCTTTGCAGATTACACTTGACAGGAGTGCCGTGACCCCTCGGGGTGTTATAGATAATGTCTTCAGAGTTAGACCGATGTTGAGGCCACCTCCCCTGACCCAGTATTCATGTGTATTTGGTATAATGGGGCCTTCCTATTGTGTGGGTATGTTTTTAGCAATGAGTACTGAGTGCTCTGAGGGTTGAAACGTGGTAAAGAAATAGGCATTTTAGGTGAATTATCTCCCTGCTGGTGCACACACAGACCCAGCAGCTGCTCTGATTCAGTCTCCTGGGACCTAGATACCTTGGTGCTGTGTGCCTTAGAAATATTGCCAGCCGAGAGAAATGTTCATGTCATCTCAGAAAAGAGAGGAAAGGTGGATATGAGCCCCTTGGAGCTGAAGTGATTGTGTGTTTAATATTTTCCCAAGGGACAAGCCCCTTGTGTTCTCTGCATTAGGAGGGGTTAATTCAACATAGACAGTCCACACTGAAACCTAAGTAAAGTGCAAAACAAATAGATTATCTGGTGGAACAAAGCCAAATGACTAAAACAGGCTATTATACTAGTTCTGGGAGATGATGAATTTATAAACATATAGGAGAATTGATAATCATGGGAGCATGTGCATGGGACACTGCCTCATTTGTGTGCAAAGCTTGTTTGTGGATCCTGTGCAAACATAGGGATAAAGTAGCTAGGGTATTTCCTGCCACAAATCAATTAGCGAATGAGTGGGAGGAGATCAGTGTTTATCCCCATACTGCCCTGGCTTGGGCCATCAGGAGAAGGGAAAGGGAAGAACATGTGAAGGAGGGCGCCAGGTGGGTGAAAGCACACTCAGAATAATACAACTGGACATAGGTGACATTTTATAAAGGAAAATGTGACTCAGGTTTGCTTTTTTTGGTATTTAAAAACAAAGAGGAAGGTGGCAATATAGGATTGTTGACAAAGGATGCCCTCTACCTTGCTTTTGGAGGAGTACCAGGGCATGAGAGGTAGTGTTACAGAGGGACACACAATGTCTCTGGTTTCTGAAAGTCCTCCGAGTGAACTTCTTGGTCATGGATAACAGTGACCATGCCACTGAAGTGGGTGGATTGGAAGACTCCTGTTTTGCTGAGGAATATGAGCAATACAATCTATTTTGAAGTTGGGGAGCTTAGGGGAGACACCTTCCTATCTCTCTGGATGAAGTCAGAACTGGACTAATGGGGCACAGTGGGTGGAAGTGAGGTGTAGAGGTGAAATTGTATTGTAGCCCAGTAATAGAATTTCCAGGAGAGGAAAGCTGCAGACCACAACTGAGATACATTAGATCAGGGGTCGGTAACCTTTGGCATGCAGCCCGCCTGGAGCGGCAAACTTCACAATATACACACAGTGTACGTTTTAAACAAACAATTTAATACTGTTCACAGCTACGATGATTGTGAAGTGGCCAGTGGGAGCCACGATTGGCCGAAGCTGCGGACTCGGCAGGTAAACAAATGGGCCTGGCCCGCCAGGGTGCTTACTCTGGTGAGCCACGTGCCAAAGGTTGCCGACCCCTGTATTAGCTAGAGCCAAGGGCAGGCTGACGAAAGAGGGAGAAAGGCAGGGACAATTGTACCGGGGCCCTGAGCTCAGCTCCCCTCCCCCCCGTAAAAAAATGTCTGTAACCAGGGTGAATTGGGAAGGGGTAAGGACCCCAGAGAACATAATGTACCGGGGACCCAGATTTCTTGACAGGCCTGAGGGATGGTCTGTGCACTAGAATAGCAAGGGCATTGCAGGCCAGAATTGTGCCACATTGGCGTATGTATAGAAACGTCCACAAAATGTCTCCATGCCCTGAAGAGATGCTAGGGCCGGGAAAACGTACATGAAACATCAGGGAAAACATGAACTGTACAAACTGCCGAGAGAGCCTGTGAGGTGCGAACTTCATGTCTGTGTGTCTGCCTGTGATCAATTGGGGTAAACAAATCAAGGCTGCCAGGAGGCAGAGGGAGGAGGGAAGTGACTTACTAGTGCCCCTCAGTTCAAATGATTCAATTCAAATAGGCCAAATAAGCTCGTGGCTCCATATTGAATAGCACGTGGCTCCAAATTCCTAAGTTGCTTTAAAAGCAAACTTAGGAATTTCCGACCTTGTGCTTGTGCACCTGGGAGTTAGACTCACATACGTGTGTTCTATGTTGCCTGCTTGTACCTCTGTATTGCCAGCGGCAGGGGAAGCTAGGAATGGGCGACAGGAGATGGATCACTTGATGATTACTTGTTCTGTTCCTTCCCTCTGGGGCACCTGGCATTGGCCACTGTCGGAAGACAGGATACTGGGCTAAATGGACCATTGGTCTGACCCAGTATGGCCATTCCTATGTCCTGGAAGCTCTGTTTCTGTTTAGCTTGATATGACTGATACGGCGTTGCCAATGCTTGTGGTTTTATCACAGATCTTTCCATATTTGGTGTTTTTCTCAAAGCCCCTGCTCCTGGAATCAGGTGAACACATCAGAATCTCAACTTACTTTTACAAAAAGCAAACAAAAAAGAGCTTGTAGCCCTCAGACTTGCTGAGAAAAGCTTTAAATGTGACCTCTCAAGGTTCGAAAACCAGAAGGAAAAGGAAAAAAACCAAAGAACCCAATATTTGTTTCTAAAAGCTGATGATTGTTTGGAGTCTGACTTGTCATTTTTGAAGGCTTGAGGTTGACGGTATAGAGGATACTACTCTTGCCAGAGAGGGGACTAACCCTTCTAACCAGTCCTGCAATGCAGCGTTCCAGGAAACCCACAGGGCTGAGTCTGTTACATATCTAACCCCAGGGGCTGGGCTGCCTGACAGCACAGCCGGAGTCCTCTGCAGCACCATGTGAGCACACTGGCTTGAGTCACTGCACCTTCTAGGTCTCCTGGTTGCCGGGGCTGGTGGCTCTGTGGAGGCAGCATTCTCAGGTGTTTGGGGCAGAGGAGTCCTTGTGTAACTGAACAGAAATCCCTTTCTGACGAGGAAGGAGCGGTGGTAATGGGCTCCGTGGGTGTCTTTGGAGTCAGGCTTTGTGGGTGCAGGGTTGGATTTGGGAGGAGGAAAGTTTAAAGTTTAGGGGGCTGAGAAATATGTGGGACAATTGGCCTGCACGGAGGAGGGGGTGTCCGTCCCCTCCCATCCCTCGGCATTCAGGTGTGAGGGTTATTTGCTTTGCTTGATGAAATCATGTATATGATCCTTTAGCAATCGTGTGACTGCAGAGTGCCCTGGGCTGCATGTGAGGAGTGTTTGGGCAGTGCACTGTACAGTAACTCCTTGCTTAACGTTGTAGTTATGTTCCTGAAAAATGCGACTTTAATCAAAATGATGCTACGTGAATCCAATTTCCCCATAAGAATTAATGTAAATGGGGGGGTTAGGTTCCAGAGAAATTTTTTTCACCAAAGAAAAAACTATATCTTATATAGATATACACACAGTATACGTTTTAAACAAACAATTTAATACTGTTTACAGCTATGATGATTGTGAAGCTTGGTTGAGGTGGTGAAGTCAGAGGGTGTTGTTAATGTAGCCTCTCACACAAGGCAGCACAAACACAAGGGAGGGGAGACAGCATAGCAGACAGAGACAGACACACACCTTGTGTGTGGGAGAGAGAGAGAGATGCACACTGCCCCTTTAAGTAAGCTGACCCACTCTTAAGTGCATTGTCTTTTTAAGTGGATCAGGAAGTTGAGACAGCAGCTTCTGCCCTAGGCTTGCTCTGTCTCTCTCCGTCTGTGAATGGGTAAGTGGGGTGCAGGAGCAGGGGGGAAGGGGTCACCCTGACATTAGCCCCCTCCATCCCCCCTGCACAGCAAGCAGGAGTCTCTGGGAGGAGCTCCAAGGCAGAGGGCAGGAGCAGCACATGGCAGTGGAGGAAGGGACAAAGGGACAGCTGAACTGCTGATTGATAGCCTGCTGGGTGGCTGCAGCACAGGCAATTTAGGGGAGCGGGGAGCTGATAGGGGGGCTGCCGGTCCACCCTGGTTCCAAGCCCCCACCAGCTAGCTTCAACAGGCTACTCTTCCTGTAAGCAGTGGACAAAGCAGGTGGCTGCCAAACAACATTAGAAGGGAGCATTGCACAATTTTAAATGAGCATGTTCCCTAATTGGTCAGCAAGGTAACAATGAAACAACGTTAACCGGACTTTAAGTGAGGAGTTACTGTACCTTTGCATGATCACATAGTGCTCTCTTGACTATCTCCTTTTAATTTAATAGCCCTGTAGGTCTGGTGCTGATTCAGCACATCTTGTTAGCTGAGCAGATGAGGGTGAGAGTCTGTTAAGCCTAAATTGTTCTCTGACTTAACGTCACAGGCTGCTTTCTGGAGTTGTAGCCTGGAATGCAGAGCTCTGCGGGAGAAGGGCCTCAGAGTCTGCACCTGAGAGAGGCTGTTCTGGGGCTGGGCTTTTCCTCCTCCGTGTGATGTACATGCATGTTCTGAATATTGATACACCTGCCCCCTGCCCATAAGCAATACTCTTGGAAACAAAACAGGTGCTGTCAGCGACAGCTGGAGAGGCTTTTGCCCCCATAATAGCCAATGAGAGTTTGTGCTTACACTGTATGTGTGTTGGGTCTGAAAGTGCTTTACAAATATAGCTTGATGAAGCCTCGCCCCTGTAGTAGAGATTTAGGAACAGCCAGTCTGAATCAGATCAGGGGAATGGCTACTCCAGGATCCGGCCTCCAAAGAGGTGTGTTTTTACAGGGAGATAGAGCCAGTCTGAATCAGATCAGGGGAATGGCTACTTCAGGATCCGGCCTCAAAGGTCATGTCTTCACTCCAAAGAGGTGTGTTTTTACAGGGAGACAGAGCCAGTCTGAATCAGATCAGGGGAATGGCTACTCCAGGATCCGGCCTCGAAGGTCATGTCTTCACTCCAAAGAGGTGTGTTTTTACAGGGAGATAGCCGACATGGCGGAGAATCCTGGTGAAGACAGGGCAAGCTGTAGTTTTATCACGGTGAAGCTGGTTGAGGTGCCCCCAAGGGGGAGATTGGCGTTCACCTCAATCAGTTATACTGAGGTAAAATGTCAGTTTGCCTTGTCTTGGATTTTCACCATGTCAGCTATTTCATTGTATAACACACCCTTTTGTAGTGCAGATGTGGCTTGACAGTGCCCAGCAACAGCTGCTGGAGAAGATGGTGTATAAAACCCCTATAACAGACCATTCTAGAATCACCTGCTCATGGGAAAGGTCTTCCTAACTCCAGACAATTCATGGTTGCCTTGTAGACTGAAGCACTGGGGTTTAGAGCCCTTCTATTTTTATCCTGTCTACAGTATTTGTGAAAATTCTCATTATCCACATGCATGTCAAACCCTTCCTAGGATCCTGGTAAGCTCCTGGACTCCGATACCATGTGACAGGGAGTTCATGGGTTAATTCTGTGTTGAGTAAAAGAGAATCTTTCTTTTTGTTAGTTGTAAATTTGTTCCCTTTCAATTTCATTGCACCTCCCCTTGTTTCCATTGAGTGCGAAGGTAAATAGGAGCTTCCCTGTCCATTCATTATTTCCTCTCTCTCTCTCCTCTCTGCATGAAATCTTTTAACTGTCTACTTGCACTAAAGAGGATGTGGGTGAGTTCGATGTCTTCCATTGTTGTGTGCAGTATTGTAGCCCTGTTGATCCCAGAATATTCACGAGACCTTGTCTTTCTAATATGCTGGGACCAACACGGCTATAACAACTCATGTTGAAGACTTTCTAGATCCCTAATTTTGTCACCTGTCTGTGAACCCTGCCCTCCTCTATTTCTGCTAAAGTTTTACTGCAATAGGACCACCAAAAGTGAACATTGCATCCATTTTCTATCCCATGTTTTGTGCATGGAGCAGATGTTTTCATTGAGCTGTCCTCTGCTGTGTGTATGAGGACATCAAATGATTCCTTTCAGCACACTGTGGAAAGATATAAATATCATTATTCTTATTTTATACTAGGGTAAACTTAGGCACAAAATGCTTAAGTGACTTGACCATGAGTTGCAGTGGTGATTTTCACCATGCCTTTGTGTGTGAGCCTGATCTTGATATTTCTTTAAGCCTTTTAGTAACACACTAAATACAGTGTCCAGGGGTTGATTCTTTCCTAGGTTTTTCCTGTTCCATTAATTTAATTAATCCCCACAGCTTCTAAAGGGTCAGCATTTACTTCTCGCATCACAGGAGTAACCTGTTCCCAGGCAAAGTTCAGGGGGAAACCCACATTCTGCTGACTTGAGAGAGGACCATTGGGCTAAGTGCTTAGAATGGATCAGTGAAGTTTGTAGAGAGCAGCTTGCTAATGTCTGGGTTTGTGTCTGCACAGGCTAAGGACAGCGATGATGATGATGAAGTCACCGTTAGTGTGGACCGGGATCGCTTCATGGATGAGTTCTTTGAACAGGTGAGATGTTTGTTCTCTCAGCAAAGCTCAGAGCTGTGCCGCTGGTCAGAACTAAGTGGTGCTCTCTCCCTGACCTCCCACTGGACTCTAGCCACAGAATACATGGCCACATGTGTTCTCATCCCTGCCCCCCAGTTGATGCGTTTGGATTCACAGTCACGTGTGTAGGAATTGCCAGTGGGAACAGAGTCTTTTTCCCATTGATACGAGGTCTGCCAATGCTCAGACTTCAGCCTTTGTTAGCTCCTCCTAGGTCACACTCTGGAGCATGCCCCATAAAGGTTTAGGCATCAATTAGAATCATGCAGACTTCACAGCAGAACTAATGTTGTAATGTGCAATTACACAGCCTATGATGTAATGTGCAATTTGATCCTCCAGGTGCGTCCATCGAAACCAAAGGGACAACTTTCGCAACTCTTGGTAAATTAGAACAGATGCCTCTGTGCCAGTGTGGAGGAAAGCCACTATCTTTTGGGGCAGCAGAAAGCCTCAAACTCTGCAACCTTTCTCGCCTCAGTGCTTTGATTAAAGCAGAAAGGCACTAAAACAACCCTGAAAGTCCCGCTGCATAGGACTGGTTGACTTTTTCTGTACATATCTAGCTTACAAATGGGAGATTCTATTCTGGCATGTGGGTGGCTGTGAGCGATGCATGCAGCTTTTTGGAACACCTTTATCATAGTGTGTTGGGGTGTGTGAAGACATCTCTAGGCAGTCTATCAAAAGTTGAATGTAGGATGTAAAACCCCATTGAAAAGTCACTCAGTGAACTGAAGATAGAGGTATTCTAGATAGGCAGCCCGGAAAAACAGCATAATGCAAACCCTGACTGCACTTCCCAAGACATCAGGAACCTTCCTTAAAGTGCAGTATGGTGGGGAAGTGCACCTTCTCACTCACTATGTCTGCTCTCCCAGTGTATCGGCCAAGTGTGTTTTCCTTAATGACTAAAAGGTTAACCCTGTGGATCCAGCAGTTATGGAGGAGCAAGCTGGTCTTCAGTTTGACTTGTGCATCTGGAGCAGAATTGTTCAGTTTCCCAGATGCAGAACCATTATTCATGATGCTAATGCATGAGCTGGGAAGCTTGGAGTCTCCTGGATCCCAAGGGAGTTTTCTGGGCTGGCATGTTGAAATAACATTTTCTAACATGTAAACTGAACGGACGTGACCTAGAGTCACTGATGTAATAAATATGGGAACTGTTCCCCTGCCCCCAAACCTCCCTGCTGCACTTTAGAGAGTCTCTTTTCACGGTATAGCCACACTTTAAGAAGCCAGTCAGGTGGTAGCCAGCTAAATGCTCCTGCAGGAAGCAGCCTTTGCTGGCCCAGTTCTCCTATGATTGCTTTCAGATTGGGGAGCACTTGAGTGTAGCAACCTCTTCCCTTCCCATAGACTCGACTGTCATGAATATGCTGAACAGCTGTATTCCTTTGGGCCATGTCTCTGTAGGTGGAAGAAATTCGAGGGTTCATCGATAAAATTTCTGAGAATGTGGAGGAAGTGAAGAGGAAGCACAGTGCTATTCTTGCGTCCCCCAACCCAGATGAGAGTGAGTGAGGCGTTCTCGGCTTTCTGCTCCAGCAGGCTGTGGGGTGTGGGGAACACAGGTGTGCTCCTGTGGCACATGAGGCTTGATCTGCTTTCTTGAGTGGATGGGTGGGACATGTGCAAAGAATTAGATGCTGGTGAAGCGTGACAATGGTCATGCTGGTTGTGATGTAATCAGAGGGTGGTGTAAAGTAGGAGGCTGATGAGGTGTGTGATGACCATGGAGCTGATAGAAGCCATATGGGGAAGAGAGAGACCGGAGATGGGCTGGGCAGCTAGGAAGGGAGACTAGATGACTTGCTGGGGGCTCTTTTGGCTGGTAGGAAAGGAGATGAGGAGGAACATTGAGGGCTTCTTAAGGCTGGTGCAGAATAATTCTGTGCCTAAGGCTAGTGGATGCAGTGAGGCTGCAAAAAGCAAATGGCCCTTTTAATCCAGGTGAGTCATTTTCCTGTTCCACTCAGCTAGAAAACAAATGTAATTTTCTGGTTGTTGCTGCTGAGACCCGGAGCTTGTACTCTTGCCACTTCGGTATCAAATATACTAACTTACATACACCATTGCCACCTCCAGACTGTGTCATCACTAGGAAACAGTAATGTCCTCCGGCTCTGCAAAGAGAACGAACAGGAGGGTTTGACTGAGAGAACTGGTGATATGCTCCCTGCTTGCTCCCTGGCAATAGCTTCTGGCCAGACAGGCTGCTAAAGGAGAATAAACTAATGAGGCAGGATTCTCAGTGAGTTCCCAGCACTGTGGGCACAGCCTGAGAAATGATGCAATCCTTTCTGTGCCTCCAGATTTGCAGCCTGGGTGTGTGACCACTCTCTGGAGCTGGGTCTCTGAAATGCCTGCTCTGGAGTGTAGAATGTATGGATGGAAGGACCCCCGCTTTATACCATCCTTTCTGCTCCCCTCCTGGCTTGATTACAGTTTTCATGAAGGGTGGGTGAATCAATCAGGTTTCAATAAGAATTGACTTGAACCTTATTCTGAACTGCAACCTAAGCCCTCTTAAAGGTTGCCTGAAGTTGTTTCTATCTGGCTATGGTGCCCATCTCTGTGGTCTCCGAGTGCAAACATTCAAGTATGTCTTTTCTCTCCTCCGTCACATGCTGATCCTTGGTATAAATGAAGGCTCAGTCCCCTGTAAGGTAGCTAATAGCTATTATCTCCATTTTACAGAGGGGGAAATTGAGGCATTGGGAGGTTGAGATTTGCCTGAGGTCACAGGAGGAGCTAGTGGATTCCCCAGTCCCAAGTGCTAACCACTAGATAAGAGAGCGCGTTAAATGCAGAGGATCTGAACTGCCAGATGCCGATCTGATCATCCCTGTTCGTGCTGCTGCTCAGTGGACAGGCTTTTACTGGGTAGTTTTTCCTGGCCCGATTTCTGGAACCTGCCCCCATGGGGGAAAAGATTTAGGAAATCTGAACTGGAAAAAACAGTCTGTGACTTTGTCTTCCCACAGCGAGCGTTTGGGTGAGTTAATATGCGTGGGGCAGTTATTCAGCACAGCTTGGTGGGACGCAACTGGGCCTGCTGCCATGTGCTCCCGACAGGCCGTTCCATATGCTACTAAGATCTAGTAGGCAACACAGAAAGAAATGCTCCTGTTTCAAAAAGACCCTGTTTAAACTGTACGGTTCCAGCCTCTGTTGCTCCCCACCGTGCTGCCCCCCACCTTCACTTGGTATCTGATAATAGGAACATAAACCAGTGAAGACTTTCAGTTTCCAAACACTTGCCCCTGGAGGTCTCCGCTGCCCTCCAGGATTGTGAAGAGAGCCCTGGGGGTGCTGGAGGACTGAGACTGGTTCTTTTTGACAGCAATTTAGCATCAGATCCCTTGTCAGGAGGGCTGCAGTGGGGGTGACCGCTAGGGAGAAGGCTGCTTTTCAGATGGTGGGAGGCCTTTGTCTTTGGCAGTAGAGTAACCTTTACAGGCTAGATTGCAATTGTTCCTGATCTGTATTCTGTGCTTATGCTGTGGGTGCAACAGGACAGCTTCCCTGCTGCAAAGAGCTCATCCCAAGAGGGGACACAGGGAGGGGAAGGATGAGGGAGAGGATGTGAGGGTTAGATGTTGATCGATTGGCTCGCCCCTCCTGTCCCCAACCTTCCCTTCTTTTGTTTTCATCCTCTTCCCTTCCCTCCACACACTCTCTCTTTCTGCTCTGTCCTCTACACATCTTCCTCTTTGCCTCCTTTCTGGCTTTTCCATCTACAGTGTCAAGTGCTAGGACATCCAGGCCCTTAATCCCTAATTACACTGCTTCTCAATTAATGGTCACCAAGCCTTCAGCCTGCTAATGCAATTCCTCCGTGCCTTTACATTCATCCCTCACCTGCCGCCTTGGCTTCTTTGTCCGTGTTTGCACCATGAGGTCCTGCAGTAATTATTTATGGGCATCTTTCTGAAAGATCGGCTGTGTTTCCACCACAAAGTGTTGGGCTCACTGCAGGACTCCTCGGGTGGTGGTTTCTGGCCTGGGATGTGCATTAGGTCAGACTAGATGCTCAGAAAGGCTCCCGTTGACCTTACAGGTCGTGAATCTATTTAACAGACTGAGAGCTGATAGAAGGTAGGGCTCATGGGCGGTTTACAGCATCCCAGAGTTGGAGACAGGATTTTGAAAAGTGCCCAAGAAGTTTGAGCCCAACGCTCGTTGTCTTTCAATGGGATGTGCTTCTGCTCCCCTCAGTGATTTTGTAATTCCTGCCCTACATGCCCATTGGGCAGTAAAAGTAGAGCCTGTGTCTTTTCCTCTCACATCAGTGCAATGATTTAGCATGAGCTATCTTGTCAGGAGGGCTGCAGCGGGACTTAATTAGGTGCTGGAAGCCAGGAGCCTTGCAGCAAATTACAGGGAGTTGTTAGTAAAAATCTGCTGAACCATGACAGACTCTCACCTAGAACAGTAAGTGCCAGCTTCAGTCTCAGTAGGCCAAGGCCCAATGAACTCTGCTCCTCTGCATCATTATGACCTGGAGGAGCTGTGGATGTTAGCTACATTCAGGCTGTAGGAGGGGCATGAGCAGGACATTCACGAATGGATCGCTGAAATAGATGTCAGAGGGGCAGCCGTGTTAGTCTGCATCAGCAAAAACAATTAGGAGTTCTTGTGGCACCTTAGAGACTAATAAATTTATTTGGGCATAAGCTTAATTTATTTGGGCATAACAAGGGGGGAGGGATAGCTCAGTGGTTTGAGCATTGGCCTGCTAAACCCAGGGTTGTGAGTTCAATCCTTGAGGAGGCCACTTAGGGATCTGGGGCAAAAATTGGTCCTGCTAGTGAAGGCAGGGGGCTGGACTTGATGACCTTTCGAGGTCCCTTCCAGTTCTAGGAGATTGATATATCTCCAATTATTACTATTACCTTTCATGGGCTAAAACCCATTTCACCAGGTGCATGGAGTGAAAAATACAGTAAGACAAATATATATTATAGCACAGGAAAAGATGGGAGTTGTCTTACCAAGTGGGCGTACCCCCACTTATTCTCACAGCTTCCATTTGTCCTCGGGAGGAGCTCTCCAACCTGCTCTTGTGAGGTGCTGCAAAAGTGCAAAGGCTACTTTTTGTGATTAATCCTGGTGTCCCGTTTACCTTGAGCTCAAATCTGTGTCTCAGTTAGAGAGTGTCAAAGAACCAATGCCTTTCCATTCCAGTAGCAAGTTAGAGGTCAGGAGAAGATGCCTCTTTCTGCTGCTTCCATCCACTCTGCCAAAGTCTAGCCTGTTCTTTTGTGCTGTCCAGGATACTTTGCCTTGATTTTGTGCCCCCAGAAACATCTAGACCTCTTCAGACTGGGGGTAAGAAATGCAGTTGGGAAAGTGAGGCTCCCTTCTCTCTCTCTCCTCATTCCAGATGACAGAGCAGGCAGTGTGCTGGTTCAGAGCGATCACTAACGTGCCATTCAGCACAACCCAGAGTCAGTCTGGAGGTGCTGTGCTTTCAGGAGGCCATTGTGGTAACTGATTACCAAAGGCTAGCAGGGGGCTGGATAGTCTCCATGTGGTAAGCATGGCAGCTGGCACTAGCTGAGCAGCATTTCATTAATGTCTTCTGCTTTTTGACATTGCATCAGGCATTTTCACCCAGCAGATTGCTCCTGCCCTGAGCTTTCTAAGCAGGTACCGGAGGAGGGAGGAGATGCTGGGGGAGATGCTGTTTGCAGGGGGGAGATCAGACAGGTAAAAGGAAATTTGCTAATTATTTGTGTCAGTGGGAAGAAGGCTCCAAAAGGGAATCTGGAGCCAGCTAATAATCAGCAATGAGAAACGCGGCTTTGCACTCTTCAAACAGCCGGATTTGAAAGAAAGTGATTATAGAAATTGCTTTGCTTGAGCAATAAGTGATTCTGTAGCAAAGGGTTATTTTGGACAGAGTTTAATTATTTATAGGGGAGTTCAGAAGCTGCTAGGTTGATATTTTATTCTGATCTGACTGAGGAGGATTTTTTGATCCTCTTGTATATTAGGGGTGAATTTTGTGCTCATGAACTGAGGGATTAATAGCAGCGATCTCATGGCTAGGCAGGCCCAGTGCATTCAGTGCATGCCATGCCACTGCCAAACAGCTCATGCCTGGAGCTGCTGATCATACCTACTTGCCTTGTGATGTGAAGTTGAGACCAGCACAATGCCCTTTTACTTTCCATTTGAGTCAGAGTTTGAGCCCAGGAGTCCAGAGGTGAAAGGCCTGGTGCATTTCACCACTGATCTGTCTGACCCTCCCCAGCCCTATCGCCAAGTGCTCTGTGGTCCATTAAAGATGCTTCATCGGGCTTTCTTGTAATCATGGCCTAGTAACTTGATATCAGGGACTGAGAGGTACTTCCAAACTCTGCTTGGATACATATCAGGCACTTTATTTAAACTACAAGGAGTCTGGTGGCTAGGGTGACCAGATGTTCCAATTTTATAGGGACAGTCCCGATTTTTGGAGCTTTTCTTTACATAGGCACCTATTACCCCCCCCCACCCCCTGTCCTGATTTTTCACACTTGCTGTCTGGTCGCCCTACTGGTGGCACTTATTTAAACTGACTTTGATATCAGCACACTTGCTTTAATAATATACAGTGGGGCCATTTAGAAATATCCATGTTAAAAGGATAGAGCGTTGCGTGTGTTTGGGTGTTTTCTTTTGACCAGGCAGTATAGCTGAGCTGCAGTAGTGATCACAGCAAAGGTGAGAGGCCACCACTGTCTGAACAGGGCCAGACTCAATGGGGATTTGGGTGCATTGTTTTGACAGTGCCATGCAAAGGAACGGATTCTAGTCATTATTTCCGCACAGACCTAATCACTCTAGCAGCGTATAAAGTAGCCCACAAAAGCTTATGCTCAAATAAATGTGTTAGTCTCTAAGGTGCCACAAGGACTCCTGTTCTCTTTGCAGATACAGACTAACACAGCTGCTACTCTGAAACCTCCTTTTGATAGGCGCCCTGTTTGAGGAGGCATTTTAAAGCCAATTTATAAAGAAGTCAGTCTGCATATTTTCACAAGAAAGTAACTGACGCCTGACTCATGTATGTATGGAGATGTGGCTATGAACTGTGCAGGGTAGTTTGCTTGCACTTTATAGCCCTAACTTTAAAAACACATCCTCTTTAAATTCTTGGAACCAAGGTGCATGGACCGAACTGCCTGGGGGCCCAGGACTGATATGGCATAGAAATAACAAGCAAACAAGCAAAGAAGAAGTGGGGCCATTAGGCAGTGAGGAAGAAATTAAATCTAATCTAGGTATGACTTAAAAACTAAATTAATGCTTTGCCTAAGTTTTCAATAAGGGTGATGAAGTAGAACATGGGGGCAAAGGCAGGATGGTTCATGGAAACGAGTGTCTGGAAATGGAAATTGACAAATCTGAGGTGGAGGCAAAACTCAAAGAGATGAATGCGCTCAAGTTGAGGAGACTGGATAATCCACACCCCAGAGCATTGAAAGAACTGGCACATGAGACTACAAGGATTTTAATCAATCTATCAAATCAGGGATGGCATTGTATGGCTGGAGAATAGCAAAGGTAGTGTCTATGTATAAGGAAGGGGGGAAGAATGATCTGAGCAGCCAGAGACTCATTATTCTGACCTCAATAGTATGCAAGGCTTTAATTATTCTTTCCTTCAAAATTTGTTCTGAAGACCTGGAGGTATATGGGAAATGGGATAAAGTACAACACGGGTGTACCAGAGATAGAGCGTGCCAGTCTAAAGTGATAGCTTTCTTGGATACAGGGCCAGCTCTAGGCACCAGCGCTCCACGCATGTGCTTGGGGCGGCACTTTCCAAGGGGCGACACTCCGGCTTCTTTTTCTTTTTTTTGGCTTGGGGCGCAAAAAGCCGGGAACCGGCCCTGAGCAGAGGTGAGCTGCGGCAGTGGGGAGCGCGGGGAGGGCCGCAGGAAGTAACCCAGGCGGAGGCAGAGGAACCTCTCCCCCCGACAGCTCACCTCCGCTCCACTGCCGCTGCTCCCCTGAGCGCGCTGCCGCTCCGCTTCTCCCCCCTCCCTCCCAGGCTTGCCGCGTGAATCAGCTGTTTTGCGGCAAGCCTGGGAGGCAGGGGGAGAAGCGGAGCGGCAGCAGCGCACTCAGGGAAGCAGGCAGAGCAGAGGTGAGCTGCGGGGGGCGTGGGGGGCGTGGGGAGGACCTCAGGACGTAACTCCAGCTCACCTCCGCCTCCTCCCCCAAGCACGCCACCGCTCCGCTTCTCCCCCCTCCCTCCCAGGCAAGCCTGGGAGGGAGGGAGGGAGAGGTCGGAGGGGAAATGCAGCGCGCCCGGGGGAGGAGGCGGGGCCGTGGATTTGGGGAAAGGGTTGGAATGGGGCGGGGAAGGGGCGGAGTTGGGGTGGGGCTGGGGGGGCGTGGGAAAGTTTTTTTTGCTTGGGGCAGCAAAAAACTTGGAGCCGGCCCTGCTTGGATAAGATAACTAATTCTCTAGACAAGGGAAATGCACATCTAATCTATCTGGATTTAAGTAAGGCATTTGATACAGTGCCACAAAATTATTAGTCAAGATGGAGAATATTATGGGGATTAGTACAAAAATTGTCATGTGGGTACAGAACAAGAGAGAGAACAAAGTTTGTGCCGAAAGGTGAACTATCAGGCTGGAGGGAGGTTCCTAATGTATTTTCTCAAGAGTTGGTCTTGGGACCAATCTTATTTAATATTTTCATTAATGATCTTGGGACAAAAAGCAGGAGTGTGTTAACTGTATTTGCTGATGACACAAAGTTGGTAGGCACTGTCAACCCAGAGGAGGATTGGAATATCACACAGGAAGAATTGGATGACCTTGAGGACTGGAATAATAGAAATGGGATAAAACTGAATAGCACAAAATGCAAGTTCATGCACTTAGAGATTAATAATAAGAAATTCTGCTGTAGGCTGGGGGCTCATCGGTTGGAAATCACAGAGGAGGAGAAAGACTTGGGTGTCTTAGTCGATATGACTATAGGATATGGCCATGAGCTACCAATGTGATACAGCCGCAAAAAAGGCAAATGCCATCCTAGGATGTATAGGATGTATTCACACTGGCACAGTGTAGTGAAGGGCTACTAGGATGATTGGGGAATGGAGAGCCTATTTTATGAGAGGAGTCTGAAAGAGCTAGGCTTGTTTAGGCTAGGGGAGCAAAGGCTGAGAGGGGATCTGATTGCTCTCTATAAATACACTGGGGTGGTAAACACCAGGGAGGGAAAGAGCTATTTAAGATAAAGACAATGTTGGCACAAGAACACATGGGGCTAAACTGGCCAGGAATACATGTAGGCTGGAAATGAGAAGAAGGTATCTAATGATGCAGGAGTGAGGCTCTGGAACAGGCTGCCAGTAAGAGAAGTTGGAGCAAGAAACATGAATGGTTTTAAGATGGAGTTTGGTAAGTTTACGCACAGGCTCATGTGACTGGGTTGCCTGTGATAGCAGAGGATTGTATACTTTCAAGCACAGCAGCCCAAGGAGCAGAGGGTGAAGTGCTTAGGTGCCATGGCACTGAATGGAATTTGGTTTGCTCCTTAGCCCTCCTATGGATATAGAGATTGGGTTAGGTCTCATCACTGTGAAAGGTTAATCTTTTCCTACAGTTCTCAAGGATTTCTCTTCTGGGACACTCAGCTTTGTGGTATGTTTGAGTTTCAACTGCTAATGTCATTTAGATTCTGGCCTCCTGTGGGTGTGCATCTGGCTCACTTACCTATCATGCTAATGAATTCTTATTCCATTAGCTGGCATTTGTTTAATTTACACTGTATGGCATCTTTCGTGATCAGAACTCTAGATCGGTGGTTCTCAACCAAAGGTTCATGTGCCCCTGGGGGTATGCAGAGGTCTTTTAAGGGTACATCAACTCATCTAGATATTTGCCTAGTTTTACAATAGGCAACATAAAAAGCACTAGCAAAGTCAGTACAAACTAAAATTTCATACAGTGATTTGTTAATACTGCTCTATATACCATACACTGAAATGTAAGTACAATATTTATATTCCAATCATTTTATTTTATAATTATATGATAAAAATGAGCAAGTCAGCCATTTTTCAGTACTAGTGTGCTGTGCCACTTTTGTATGTTTATGTCTGATTTTGTGAGCAAGTAGTTTTTAAGTGAGGTGAAACTTGGGGGTACACAAGACAAATCAGACTTCTGAAAGGGATACAGTAGTCTGGAAAGGTTGAGAACCACTGCTCTAGATCATAATAATGGCAATCAGCTGTGACTCTCGATGTGCACTTCCAGAGCATATAGGAAAAGCGAGGGTGTCTGGCAGCTAGCTGTGTGAGTGGTGCATGGGCTGGAGTGGACAGCAGCAAGCTCCACAAGATGGCAGTTTGACTGCAAAGTTTGGTAACCCCACGGAGAGGCTGCTCAATGAACAGAGGTTCCCTTTGCCCAGCTTAAAAGAGATGTACAGTAGAACCTCAGAGTTATGAACACCTTGGGAATGGAGGCTGTTTGTAACTCTGAACAAAACATTCTGGTTGTTCTTTCCAAAGTTTACAGTTGAACAATGACTTAGTACAGCTTTGAAACTTTACTATGCAGAAGAAAAATGCTGCTTTCCCTTTATTTTTGTAGTAGTTTATGTTTAACACAGTACTGTGCTGTATTTGCTTTTTCTCCCCATCTCTGCTGCTACCTGATTGCGTACTTCCGGTTCCAAACGAGGTGTGTGGCTGACTGGTCAGTTCGTAATTCTGGTGTTCAGAACTCTGAGGTTTTATTGTATTTATAATTCACTTGGCAGTTTCGTTTTTGTTAAGGTTTGTGATTTGAGTCACAAGTCCCTTGATAAATCAGTCCTTAAATTTGTTCCAACTGACTGTTATAGCTGTTATTACTTTTGTCACTTAAGAGAATGTATTTTGTTTCAGCCTCTAGGACTCAATTCTGTCCATGCTCCCAGCAAAGAGAGTTTAGATGTTTAATGGGGAAGAGTTAATTGTATTTTGGAGCCATCGATAAGCATGCAGAGTGATTTCTGCCATGCCTTTCCTCCATACACGAGTTTTCCTTACAGGTTCCTCACTAACGAGTCTCCTTTACTGCCTTGTAGTATAATGGATTATGTTCAGTGAATGAATTACTCCTGGGAGCATAAATTCTCAAATCCCATAGCCAGTTTCCTTCAGTCTGTCAGTTCAGTCCATCTCCAGTGGACTTCAGAATGCTTGATACATATTTAAAACCTCTAAGTGCTTCTGGGTAACAGACAGCAAGGAACATTTCAGTTACACATAAATTTAAATCCAAGTTGCAATTCTACAGTTCATAAATCTAAATTACATGACACTGAGACAGTGGCTTCCAGAAATCAGGATGCACTTTGCTTGTACATTTTTCTTTGGGCTCCTCGTCTTCTGGATAGGATTTGACTGAGACTGTTTCTGATCCAGGGAGGTAAATGGGCGTCATCATGCTCTGTAAGGTACTGGGGCCGTGGACATGGTTCATTTACAGAGTAGACTGGTAGGGACCATTTTGATTAAAAAACTAGAAGGATATAAAATAAAGATGGCACACATTAAAAGGATTAAAAGCTGGCTAAGTGATAAGTCTCAAAATTTAACTGTAAATGGAGAATCATCATTGAATGGATGTGTGTCCAGTAGGGTCGTGCAGAGTTCGGTTCTTGGCCCTATGCTATTTAACATTTATCAACAACCTGGAAGAAAACAAAATAATCACTGATGAAGTTGGCAAATGACCCAAAAACTGAGGGAGTGGTAAATAAGGAAGAGGACAGGTCACTGATACGGAGACATCTGGATCGTCTGGTAAGCTGGGCCCAAGCAAATAAATATGTATTTTAATATGACTAAATGTAGGAACAAATAGTGTAGGCCTTACTTACACAATGGGGGACTTTATCCTGGGAAGCAGTGACTCTGAAAAAGGCATGGGGGTCATCATGGATAATCAACTGAATGTGAGCTCCTAGTGCTGTGGCCAAAAGGGCTAATACGATCCTGGGATGCATAAATAGGGGAATCTTGAGTAGGAGCAGAGAGGTTATTTCGCCTGTGTATTTGGCACTTTTGACACAGTTCTGGTGTCCACAGTTCAAGAAGGATGTTGATAAGTTGGAGAGGTTTGAGAGAAGAGCCACAAGAATAATTAAAGGGTTAGAAAACCTGCCTTCTAGTGATAGGTTGAAGGAGCTTAATCTATTTTACTTAACAAAGAGATGGTTAAAGGGTGTCTTGATTACAATCAAATATTTAATAATGGGCTCTTCAATCTAGCAGAGAGAAGTATAAAATCCAATGGCTGGAAGTTGAAGCTAGACAAATTCAGACTGGAAATAGGGCATACATTTTAAGAGAGAGGAATTAACCATTGGAACAGTTTACCAAAGGTCGTGATGGATTTTCCATCACTGGCTATTTTAAAATTGAGATTGGAGGTTTTTCTAAAATCTTTGCTCTAGGAATGATTGTGGGGCAGGTCTCTGGCCTGTGCTATGCAGGAGGTCAGATTAGATGGTCACAATGGTCCCTCCTGGACTTGGAATCTATGATTCTTCTTTAAGCACTTGCATGTGTCCACTCACTGTAAGTGTGTGAGTGCCCCATGCACAGTTGTCAGAGAACTTTGTCCCCTCGGTGGTACCTGTTGGGGAGTCTCAAGTTCCCTCTGCCATCACACACCACTGCATGCAGGTATAAAAGAGCAGAGCCCTTCTCCTCACACCAGCCTTCATCAGTTCCTTCTTACCAAGTAATGTTGTTGGAGGGCTTCCAGACTTCTTGGAGCAAGTTCCTCTCTCACTCCATTGTATATACCGTTACCTTTTAGGTATATTTTAGTTAGATATTAGAATTAGGTTTCAGTTTTTAGGTCTTTTTGACCAAAATTTAAGATTTGGTCCTGGGAGTGAGGACAGAACACTGCCTTGATCTCTGGGGTCCTGCAGTGAGCCAGAGCTGGTCAGCAACCCACACCCCGCCTTCCTGAAATGCTTGGGAAAATCCCACGCGTGACATGTGTCACATTTATAAAGGGCTCATGCCTCGCTTGAAGGAAGCTAGAGTGGCCAGGCTCAAGTGTTTGCTTATGTAGGCAGCACTTTGCCCTCCATCAGAGCCATTGCATTCGGCACACAGTCCTGCTACTTCAGCTTCAGTGTGGAGTGCCCCACCAGAGATGCCTGCGGCTCCTTAATCTCTTTCGCCAGCACTGAAGAAGAGGCACAGGCCCTCCTCAGGCTTGGTACCCTGGTCAAGCTCACCGATACTGAAGGCAGCTAGAGGCAGAGTCTCGAGAAGTGGATCTAAGAAGAGGCACTTCCTAGAGCACTCATCGACTAAAAGGAGGGTTTCTCTGTTCCTGGAACTTGTGCCAGGTCCATCAAGGCTATCCCTGAAAAATCTTTGCATCCTGGCCAGGAATCATTACTGCTACCAACCACTTCGGAGACATATGCAGCCGCAACAGCCCTGTTTAGCTTCTTGGTGCTGGTTCCCCCAGTGGTACAGGAAGGATTCCAGTTGGTACTGTGATGGGGCAAGGCCAGATGGCTACAGTAAAGTAGTGCACAAGGACTCTTAGTTAATAGGGACAAATCAATCCTAAAAGCGGTACAGAGAATTGGGTTTATTGGAGAGATCTTAGATTCCACAAAGGCCAGGGCTGTTCTACCACAATTAGGGTTTGAACGCTATGGGGCTTAGGGCTGGAGCTGAAAGCACATGCTTTCACCATGGCACGCAGTTGCCTCAGGCTCCTGGGTCACATGGCAGTGTGTACCTATGGAGTTCAGCATGCCAACTGCATCTCAGAAAGCCACAAGGATGGCTAGCTTCAGTGTATGTCCTGAGTCATCATCACTTGGACAGAGTGGTTTGAGTGCTGATGTTAGTTTTGTTGTCTCTGGGTTGGTAGATGGATCCTCTGAAAGTTTGTAAGGGGTCCCTTTTGTTCCCCCACTACCAACTCTCATTTTAGTCACAGACACATCATCCCTGGGTTGGCGGGGCACTATGGAGTCCCTGCAGACTTGAGGTCTCTGGTCTTCTCAAGATCTAAAGGGTCATGTAAATGTCAGGGAGTTGAAAGCTGTATGTCTAGCTTGTTCAGCCTTCCTTCCGCATAGGGGAGGAAATAATCTGTTGATTCTAACAGTCAACTCTGCAACTGTTTTATATAAACAGGCAAGGAGGGGCACATTCAAAACAGCTGTGCCAGGAGGCAATTCGTCTCTGGGACGCTAGCATAATCAGTTAGATTCACCTCACAGCTGCTTACCTTCCAAGGAGGCAGAATACATTGGTGGATCAGCTAAGCAAGTCCTTCTCCAATCACCACGAGTGGTCATTGCATTCAGATATCGCCAGATCCAACTTCTAGCTCTGGGGAACTCCCCAGGTGGACCTGTTCGCAACAAAGACCAACAGAAAATGTCACCAGTTTAACCCTCATGGAGGTCTCAGCCCAGCCTCACTGATGGATGCTTTTGTACTATCCTGGAAGAGCTCCCTCCTGTACACCTTCCTTCTGATTCCTTTGTTACTCAGAATCTTGTTTCATCCTTATAGCCCTGGCATGGCCTGAACAACTCTGGTACTCGTCTGTACTGGCCTTGTCAATCAAATCACTGCTGTGTCTGTTGGATTCAGATGTGATTTCCCAGCACATGGGCACCTGCTCCACCCCAACCTGCGAGCCTTCCACCTGGTGCTTCACAGTTACACCAGTAGAAAGAGCTTATTCTAAGGAATTTCAGGAGGTACTTTAGTAGAAAGCTTTTGATTAGGGCACTTCCCTGGCTAAGTTGAAGAGTTTTTCCAGCTGTTCCCATCACAAAGGCATATTTCCGAAACAGGGTTCCTTGAATCTCAGACTGGACTATCTTCTCTACCTAAAACATCAGACTCTGGCTATTAGCTCTGTAATCTGGCAGCTATTTTGGCCTTGGTGGATAATAGCTCATTTTTCTCCAACCCCATTGTCAACAGGTTCCTAAAGGTCTTGGACAGATTATACCCATAGGTACAAGATTCTATCCCTCCTTGGGACCTGAACTTGGTTCTGGCAAAACTGATGGGACCACCCTTTGAACCCCTTACAACTTGCTTTCTTATCCACCTCTTTATGAAGGTAGCCTTTTTAGTTGCCATTATCTCAGCAAGAAGCGTGGGTGAGTTGAGAGCCCTGGTGTCAGAGACTCAGTATACAGATTTCCATAAGGATAAAGTTTATCTCCACCCTCACCCTAAGTTCCTCACAAAGGTGGCCTCCAATTTTCATGCTAACCAGGCAGTTTATTTGCTGACTTTCTTTCCAAAGCCTCACGCTCTTGGCAATGAGGAGAAGTTTTATTCACTGGATGTGAGAAAAGTTTTAACTTTCTACCTGGACTGTATTATGTCTTCTATGTCCTCTGTGCAGTTGATTGGTACAGTTGCGGACAGAGTTAAGGGTTGACCAGTTTCCTCTCAGAGGCTTTCATCATAGATTTCTTTGTGTATTTGGTTATGCTACCAATTGGCTAATATAACTCCACCTGCTAGGATATCAGCCATTTTGCTAGAGCACAGGCACATTAGCGGCTTTCCTGGTGCAAGTACCTACCATAGACATTTGCAAAGCGGTGACTTGGTCATCAGCCCACACCTTTGCTGCTCATTATGCTATTTCCCATCAGTCCAGGGATGATGGCAGTTTCGGAAGGGTTGGTCTACAATAACTCCACCTCCATGTTAATTTGCTTGTGAGTCACCTACCACAGAATGGGCATGTGCGAGCACTTGAAGAAGAAGAAACAGTTACCTACCTTTCCATAGCTGTTGTTCTTCAAGATGTGTTCACATGTCCATTCCATGACTTGCCCTCCTGCTCCTCTTCAATGGAGTCTATCCGCTGGGAAGGAACTGAGGGAGGGCTCCACTTTTTTATACCTGCATGCAATGGCGCGTGACAGCATAGGGTGCTTCAGTCGTCCCAACATATATTGGTAATGGAAAAAAGTTTGACAACTGCACATGGGGCATAATCGTTTTGTCTATAATCTTGCAGCTTCTATTAGAATAAGGTTCTTGGTCTTCAAATACACACCTAGTTCTTGATCGCTTTTTTTTTTTTAATGCAAACCTGTCTGGTGCTGAAATTGCAAGAAGCAGTTCTGAGGCATGTCTGTGCATGGGCTGTGAAGATAACATTTCTGAGCAGATTCCTTTAATGCTATATAGCAGAAAGGGTGAACTCATTGCTGTATATTCCCTCATTGATGGTGACCTCGGGCATTCAACAGATTCCATAGCCAGCCCATACAATAGGTGTCACTGATGGAACAACGCCTTGTTGTTTTTGTGGATACAGACTCACACCCCTCTGATACTGATAGAATTCCAGCCTACTGAGAGTGCTTGATACTGCTTAGTGGCACTGATCACTCACTTAGACACACCAAATTACCAAACAGAATGACAAGTTGCTTCTCTTTGCTACAGAGAATCTCACTTCCTTCTCGCCTTTGTCCCCACTTCCATGGCTAACTTGTGCTTCACTCTCTGGTGTAATAATAGTTGTATTTCTATGGCAGGCATTTACTGTCAGGGCTAGAGTCTATAGAGACTTTGTGTGCGGCAAGCTGGGGTGTGAATATACAGCGCGGCAGCTAAGTGACCCTGTGGACTCTGTTCTGAGCACTAAAAGTTCACTAACATGCTATGATGGCCTACTGCTGTTTCACATCAGAATGAAGTACAGCACTTTTAGGCTAGGTCAACGCTACAAGCTTGGGGTGTGATTCCTGGCTCATGAAGACGTACCCGCACTAGCTCTTATGGAGCTAGTGTGAATCTAAATAGTAGCCTAGCTGCAGTAGCATGGGCAGCAATGGCATGGCTTATCCATGGCAAGAACCTACCCATGGGGTTCAGGTGGGCTTGTACTCGGCATGGCTGAGCCACACTCCCTGTGCTACCACCACTATACTCAGGGGTGGCTCTGCCGGTTGCCGGTCCCGTGGCTCCAGTGGACCTCCTGCAGACGTGCCTGCGGAGGGTCCGCTGGTCCCGCGGCTCCGGTGGACCTCCCGCAGGCGTGCCTGCAGATGCTCCACCGGAACCGCGGGACCAGCAGACCCTCCGCAGGCACGCCTGTGGGAGGTCCACCAGAGCCGCCTGCTGCCCTCCCGGCGACCGGCAGAGCGCCCCCCGCGGTATGCCGCCCCAAGCACGCGCTTGGCGTGCTGGGGCCTGGAGCCGCTCCTGACTATACTGAGAGGTAGTGCAACTAGAAATAGTAGGGTAGCTGCGGTAGTATGGGCAGCAGCAGCAGGGCTCATCGTTGTGGAGTGCAAGACCACCTGAACCCTCGGGGTACGTACTTAGCATAGCTAAGCTGTGCCACTGCTGCCCGTGCTGCTGCGGCTAGGCTACGATCAGGGCCGACTCTAGGATTTTTGCTGCTCCAAGCATAAAAAATCCCCCCCTCCTTTTATTTCGTGCCCCCCTGCCCCCGGCCCTGCCCCAACTCCACCCCTTCCAAACCCCTTCCCCAAATCCCAAGCCCTGCCTCCTCCCCCAGGCGTGCCGCATTTCCTCCCCCATTGCTTCCTGGGGGCCCCCCCGACCTCCCGCCCTAGCTCACCTCCGCTCCGCCTGCTCCCCCGGGTCTGCCGCATTCCCCCCCCCATTGCTTCCTGGGGGCCCCCCCGACCTCCCGCCCTAGCTCACCTCCGCTCCGCCTGCTCCCTCGGATGCGCCGCCACTCCGCTTCTCCCCCTCCCTCTCAGGCAAGGGAGGGCGGAGCAGCGGCACGTTCAGGGGAGCAGGCGGAGCGGAGGTGAACTAGGGGGGGGGGCGCAGGAAGTAACGGGGGGTAGAGGAACCGCTCCCCACTCCAGCTCACCTCTGCTCTGCTCCAGCTCATCTCCGCTCCACCACCACCGCCCCCCCCAAGCACCCACCGCTCGGCTTCTCCTCCCTCCTTCCTTCCCTCCCTCCCAGGCTTGCTGTGCAAAACAGCTGTTTCACGTGCGGCAAGCCTGGGAGGGAGGGGGGAGCAGGCGGAGCAGAGGTGAGCTAGGGTGGGGGGTTGCAGGAAGTAACGGGGGGTGGAGGAACCGCTCCCGGCTCCAGCTCACCTCCGCTCCACCACCGCTGCCTCCTCCGAGCGCCCCGCCACTTGGCTTCTCCTCCCTCCCAGACTTGCTGCGCAAAACAGCTGTTTTGCATGCAGCAAGCCTGGGAGGGAGGGGGGAAAAGCAGAGTGGCAGCGGCACGCTCAGGGGAGCAGGTGGAGGCGGAGCAGAGGCGAGCTGGGGCGGAGAGCTGGCACGGCGGGGGCACTTTTCCCCATGCCCCGGAGTCGGCACCTATGATGGCTGGAGCCAGAATGCCGCCCCTAGAAATGTGCTGCCCCAAGCACCTGCTTGTTTTGCTGGTGCCTAGAGCCGGCCCTGGCTGCGATTTATACCGCATAAGAGCTAGTCTGAGTATGTCTTTGTGAGCTGGGAATCACACCCCTAGCTCACAGTATAGACATTGCCTTAGTGTGTGGAGCAGGGTCCACATGGTGACGTAGCGCACAGCAGACTAGAGCGCTGTAGACTTACACCCTGGGTTTGCCGAGCGCCAAGTCTCCAGACAGATGAGCCTCAGTGTTCAGTCCCTAACACAGACCTCACTACGCCTGTGTGCCAAAACTAGGGAAAGCTGAAGAGAGCAGGAGTAATTCATGGCTAAGAGCATATACTCCTGCATGTTACTGAGGCATTACCGCTAGTGAACTATTGGCTCACATGCCTTTGATGAGCTGGGTCTGGTAAGTGCTCTGAGACCAGACTGGCAAGCCCCTGTGTTCCTGTAGTTTGAAGGGCTGTGAGAAAAGCCAGCCCAGTTTGATAGCTGGAGCCACTGAAATGAGGATGTAAAGTTTGAAGAGTGAAGTCAGGGTTGTATTACTAAATGCACTGCAGGGTTTCCTTTGAGGGTTTAATTTGTGTATGTTCTGAGTATAGAAATGGTTTAAAAATACAGTGTGTGTATCTGGAGCTCCCAGACTAAATAGTGCGATGGAAATGCTTTCTCTGAAGACTGCAGGTCATAGTAGCATGCTGTGCATGATATTAAAGGTTGCTGTTGTGCATGCTGCAGGTATGTGTTAATGTGGCGTTCCTTCGTAAGATCGGTGCATGAGTAAAAATTAAAAGGAGTATTTCTGTGAAAAAGACACAGATTTGTTCTCCTCCAAGTTCCCTTCAGTTCTCTTGCCTTTTGCCCTGGATCTCCCCTCAAAGTTGTCCTTCATCACCTCTCCCTCCCTAAAAATGAAACTCACTTCAATTAAAATAAAAACAGCAACAAGGGAATAGAGCAGGACAGATCAAGTGACTGCAGCCAAAGCTAGCTGGCTGGACCAACACGCCTGCCCAGCTCTTAGGGGTTAATAATTTTGTAGCTTCGACAGGGTGTTCAGCTTTGTACAGGGCACAGAAAACAAGATGGTGCCAGTCCCTTTCTGTGTCATTAGATTCCGCGCTTATCGCAGCTCCATTATGTGCTGTCGGCTTTGCGTATTGCTGCTGTCTTTACCCATCATGCTATCTGTATGAGTCGCATTGCCAGCACAGGGGATGTGTAATGTCTTTGTGACCACCTGGCTGGTGGCAGTGTCTAGAGGCCACAGCCCCATTGTGCTGAGTAGTGAACAGATGTGTAACAAAGACAGGGAGTTACAGTCTAAGTGCAGAGCTTACAAGTGCTCTACACACCTAGGGCACTGCAGACATTTCAAGGAATAGCAGAGTTTTTAAGGAGGCCTGGCTGGAAAACAAGAATTCCATTTCACACAAAAAACTGAGGTTTTGCCATTTGTTTTTGTTCCGCATTGGAATGAAAACTTGACCTTTCAAAATTCTTCACAAAAAAGAGAGAGAGAGCGATTGAGAGCATACCATCCCAGAATAGCCAATTGGCCTGGGATGTGAAGGATCCAGGTTCAAGTCCTCACGCCAAGTCAGGCAGAGTTAGGATTTGAATCTGAGTCCCCCACATCCTTGGCTGGGCTACTGGCTGTTCTGAGGGGTGATTCTCACTCCCTCGCCCTCCTGACATCAGAAATTCCATCCTAGACTGAGAAATCATCCTGATGGAAGTTTTTGTTGAAACTGATAAGGTTCTGCAAAAAGTTTTGATTTCAATAAATTGGCATTTTTAGTGAAAAACATTTTGTTGAAAAATTCCCAACCAGCTGTTTTTAAGTGCCTCTTACTTGCTGCATGAGTGCCTACACTATCCAGGTGAAATTTCCTTCTTGCTGACTTAGCAACCTCCCCAGTCCAACACCCTGCCTTTTACATCTTCAAGACAGGCACTCAGATTCTAAAAAGAAAGGGCAGTTGTGTCATCACAAAGACATGCTTTACTTTGCAATTTGTGCCAATACCACTGAGCATGAGAGAGGGATCAGATTGCTCCTCTGGCAAGCGGTGGAGTCGAAGAGGTGTTGTCTGTTGCGCTATTGCTTTGTGATGCCCTGGTTTCATGTCTTTGACATTTTTCCTTATGTTTGTATGGAGGGAGATGGTAGGCAGGCTGTTAAAAGTTAGATTGAGCTGTTTAAGTCTTTCTCTTCCTGTCCCCTGCTTAGGATTTCCTGGCGCTGTGGCGTGTGCACAAGAGCAGGGCAGGTTTGTTCCCGTGGTGAATTGTATGGGATGAGTGTGTGTCTGTACTTCATGCTTCATTTCTCATTTTCTGTGGATTATTTCCAGATTCCTGCTTTGCACAATTGCAGGAGGAAGGGATTTTATTGTGAGTTTCCTTGTAACAGCTAGTCGAGGTGGAAGCACATTTTCCAAGTGTCTATTATTGTTTAACAGTGCGATTAATCGGGATTAATTTTTTTAATTGCACGACAGCTCTAGTGATTTCTCATTGCAGATTAGGAGTCTTACAAACATTTCTTTTCCCTTGAAGGCACTGGGCATTGGAATTTCAGGGTTTCCAGTCTGGTTTCCAGTCCCTGTGTCAGTGGTATGTTGAGGTGTTTCAAGGGAAGGTGAAGTGGTCTGTGCAGTCCGTTCACGCCTTCCCCTCTCCCCCTGATGCCCAGGACAGCCCTAACATCCCAACACTGCATAAGGAGCTGAGATTGCTGCTTCCAGGCAGGGACATTCTGATCTGGAACAAATAAGAAAATTCCTCCATACGGTAATTTCTAGGGACACAACTTCATGTCAGAATAAATGAAGCAAGAAGATTACATGGGGGTGAATTCTTATGCAATCGTTTTCTGGGTGACTCACGCCCTGTGGACAATTGCATTTGTCTCAAGGGTAAGTAAATCGTTCCAGTTCATGGGATCCTTTTACAGTATGCCTTCCCCTAGTATTTCTGTAGACAAAAATTCCATCCTTACTGCTAGTCAGTTTGTTCTGTGCATGTTCAGTGACCCTTTGTGGAAAGGTGTTTGCGTGGAACTGTCGCTGCTCAGGGCTGCTCAGTTATTAGAAGTCCCAGGGTCAGAGGAACACTCCTTCTCTTCTCAGATAAATGTTACTCAGCGCTGGGGCCATGCTCCAGTTGTGTGACTGCTTCACAACGGTCCCAGTGTCTGACGTTCTGTCTCGCTTAAAGCCTCCTCTCAAATGAGTCATGGCCACCTGACCAGAGCTGTAATGTTTATTATTGTGATTGTTTATGTGTATTATGGGAGCGCCTCGTAGCCAGCCACGGAGGGGTCTGGTCTCCTGGTGCTGCACACGCCCACTGGAAGAGCTTACAAAGTATTGCCACCAAAGTGCCTTGACAGGGTAGGAGGATGGACGAGCGGGTCGAGCACTGGACTGGGCCTCAAGAGACACAATTCTCAGCTCAGTCAGACATCGGGCAAATGACTTCCCCTGTGCTATAAAATGCGACACCTCACCTCACCTTGTGAAGGGCTTTAAGATCTCCCGATGAAAAGCGCTTCCTAAGAGCTAGATATTTGTTATTATTTACCTAGCCTGAGCCTCAGATCCCCCATCTGTAAAATGTGCATCAAATCCATTAATGTCTGTGAGGTGCCCAGGTACTGTGGTGGAGGGTGCCCCATAAGGACCTAGACAGTGTGTCAGTTCCTGTCTAGCCCTGAGGGATGAGGGAGCTCCCTGCTTGTTTTCTTCTTTGTCTGCCCTTATGTGGCACTGTTAATCTTCCGAGCTCTTTGTGAACATTCCTCCTCCTTGGAGAGGATGAGCCTTTTCATTTTTGCTAAACGGTTAGTGTCCTAATCAAAGCCACAGCCCTTTTGTTACACGCGGGAGGTCAGGCCTGCATCCCTTCTTGGTACCTGTCTGCCCTGTTCATACAACATACACCATTTGCTCAGTTCTCATGCGCGTGCACAGCCCAGCTTATGGCAGTGCTTATACCAGTGCATTCCAACACTGCTGGAGCACCACGACTGAACTCCAGGCCTCAGAAAAGAGCTAGATAAGTTCCTGGAGGATGGGTCCATCAATGGCTATTAGCTATGGGCAGGGATGCAAACTATGCACTGAAGTGTCCCTTTCCTCTGACTGCCAGAAGCTGGGACTGGGCGACAGGGGATGGATCACTTGAAATTACCCTGTTCTGTTCAACCCCTCTGAAGCCCCTGCAACTGGCCACTGTTGGAAGACAGGTTACTGGGCTAGATGGACCATTGGTCTGACCCAGTATAACCGTTCTTACCTGTTCTGTATTCTTCAGCACTTTTGTGAAGAGCAGGGGCTTTTGGGTAATTTCCTTCTGCAAGCCATTGAGTTGTTAGCTGGAATCAGAGGGCTGGTTAGTTGAGAAGGGTAGTGGGTGGACTGGTACAGCTGCAATACTTGTGGCTTTCTGTTTATACTGGGGAAACCATGGTAAGCTGTACTGGTGAAGCTGGAGTTGGGCAGCAAACCTCATGCCAGGGGGTTTATTGACCCTTTGGAGTCAGCTCTTGTGGAGCACCTGTGCTGGCATAGCGTTGTAGCTTAGGGTGTCCCAGGCCGTTACTAACTGCAGCCCTTTTTTGCTTAGTCTGGGTTGGTGGAGGCTGTTAGGGTGACAAGTTTCACACTGAAAAATGGGAACAACTGTAGCAGAGGAGGATAGCAGTTCTGGTAAGGTGTCAGGGAGGGTTGTGGATGTTCTGTGTGAGCGAGGGGCTGGGGGCTTGCTGGAGGGGGAAGGGTAGATGACGGTATGACAGGCTGCTTGGGGGTCATCCTTGAGTGAGCACGCAGCCAGCCGGCATGCCATCTGTTTCCTGGCTCAGCCAGTTGATGGCTTCAGGGCTCTCCAATTGGCAGGGGTTGCCAAACCTTGGACAAAACACTGTATTTTTGTGAAACCAGCAGAGTCCCTGGCAAACGATCAGTCTCAGTCTTCCAGACACATGGGGTCTGTCTACACTGCCATCAGATCCCTGTGGCTGGCCCATACCAGCTGACTCAGAATCGCGAGGCTCGGGCTAAGGGGCTGTTTAATTGCAGGGTAGATGTTTTAGGCTCAGGCTGGAATCTGGACTCTGAAACCCCACGATGTGGGAGGGTCATCTTGAAGCCCAGGCGCCAGCCCAGCAGGAAACTATGCTGATGTTTTTAGCCCCACAAGCCTGAATCAGCTGACCCAGGCTCTGAGACTCGCTGCTGCAGGGTTTTTTTTGCAGTGTAGACATATCCTTTGGGAAAGAGCCTACAGGGAGGAGCCAGAGACTCAAGCTCAAGCTGGCATAGCTGCTTCAGGAGCAATTCAAGCAGGGCCCATGGGATGGTGATTATGTCATCAGACTGCTGTTTGCATTTTTCACTGGACATCCTCTTCCCGGTGCTAATTGGCTGTCTGCTCCAACTCCTCCCCCCACACCTTACTTCTCTTTCCATCTAGCTACCTCCCCCTCCGCCCCCACCTTATGTAGCCCCACTGAAGGGATTTAAATAACAAACAAAACATTGTGGCACTCCCAAGATGTTTGCAGCCCTCATCTTGTTCTCTCTGCTTGTTCTGCCCCTTTCCCCTACCCTGTAAGCTCTTCCGGACAGGAACTATCGCTTATTATATGTTTGTACAGTACCTAGCACAATAGAACCCATCTCACAGTGTGCCCACAGGCCAGGGGTTGGCAACCTTTCAGAAGTGGTGTGCTGAGTCTTCATTTATTTACTCTGATTTAGAGTTTCGCATGCCGGTAATACATTTTAACGTTTTTAGAAGGTCTCTTTCTATAAGTCTTTAATATATAATTTAACTATTGTTGTACGTAAAGTAAATAAGGTTTATAAAATGTTTAAGAAGCTTCATTTAAAATTAAATTAAAATGCAGAGTCCCCTGGACCGGTGGCCAGGACCCGGGCAGTGTGAGTGCCACTGAAAATCAGCTCACGTGCCGCCTTCGGCACCCGTGCCATAGGTTGCCTACCCAGGCCATAGGCACTGCTGTAATAAACATGATAAATCATAACTCGAGTTCCTAGTGAGTAACCTAGATACTGTCTATCAGGAGAGCTGCAGAGGTTGAACAAAGCCAGGTTGTTGAAATGCACAAGGGTGTCATGTAAGCAAATAATATGAACATACTGCAAAGAGTATGTGCTCTGCCGCGGAGATAGCACTGAGGCCGCAGCAGGAGGCCACTATGCTGTTAGCAGATTGTGCCCTCGCTCATGTGTTCTCACATCTGCTGTTTGACAAAGCCTTTCACATGCTTTGTGTTATCCCAGGTCGGGTTCTCTTTTACCAGGTAGCTGCCATTGCCATATAGAACTTTCTGTATATTTAAGCTCTGTTGTTACTGATGCCTATTGTCTATGCTGTCAGCCTGAACAATACTGTATTATCTGAAATACCAAGTGTATGCAGAGTAAATATCAATTAACTTTAGCCTGATTCATGTGAACATAAAAAATAAGCTGCTCTGTAATTATTTCTGCCTTAATTTAGACCACATAGTTAGCAGCGCTTTGGGAAGGCATGTTCTGACTGCAGCAAGCTATTCATAGCAGAGCTGGGGAGTTTTAGAGGAATGGAATGTGTGTCCCCTTCACTGTATGCACCCCACTGCACCCCAGAGACTACATCTCAGTTCTCAGCAGAACATCGCCCCAGCACTGGGCCCTTGGGAGATTTTCAGCAGGGAGTTCAGTCTGTTACTGCTGGAGGTAGGGCTGCTTTTCTGCTATAAGAGGCAGCTGCTGTGCCTCATGTAGGGTTAACACTGTGTACAAAAGAAGAACTCGGTGGTGGTAAATAAACACTGAGCTGTCTCAGTTTCTATCCCTGGTCTCCTGCTTTTGTCTCTGCAACTCTGCCTTAGACTTGTTGCCCAGTTGCATGCTCTCTTTCCCGAAATACCTGCCTAACTGATGTAGAAGTGTTATGTATGTAGGGACCCTTAGCATGCAGGGAGCTTTACTGATAGCTTTCAAACAGGTCTCTGCCCTGAGACTCTTACAATCGAAATATTTGTGCACTAATCTCTGAACTCCTTGGTAGAGGTGACTAGAGCCAGTTAGACCCTTAAAAGGCCAGTGTGTGCTGTTACCCTGGCATTTTGGCTGCAGTCTCCGGATTCTGAAGAGGACAGCAACTAAAGGTGAATGTGTCATTAGGGTGACCAGATGACAAAGATGAAATATTGGGACATGGCGGGGGGGGGGGGGGCGGAGGGAAAAATAAAAAAGCCGCCAGAGTGCCTTTGTCTGCTGCTGCCGCCAGGCGGCACAGCCCCATCTCCACCAGACTTTATGGTGGCCGCAACAGCTGAGTGCGCCCTGGCCAGGAGCTGCCAAGCCCACATGCTGCTCACCGCTAGATCCCTGGGGAGCCCGGCTGCTTCCCGGCTGCCCTCCCCGCCCGGGCTGGGCCGGGCTGCTCCATGAGCCATGGGCGCGGCGCAGAAGGCCCAGGCCTGCCTCGCCTTCTCAGGCGGAGGGAACTGCTGTGGGATCTCTGCCGGGCCGTGCTCACCTTCCTGGAGAAGCTGGACTGGAGCAGTTCGCAGGGTGAGTGCTGGGGGCCACCCCCTCCCTCCAGGCTTGCATCACCATACAGCCGATCAGCACAAGCCTGGGAGGGAGGAGGAATGCGGCGTGTTTGGGGAAGAGGCGGGGCCAAGGTGGGGATTTGGGGAGGGATCCAATGGGGGATGGAGGGGGCAGGGCTGGGGGGGCGAGAGCCCCTCCGGGCTCTGCCTGTGCCGGAGCGGAGGGCAAAATTGCTTGTTTGTCCAGTGTCCCAACCGAACATTGGTCAGGACGCGGGACGAACAAGCAAATATTGGGACAGTCCCGATAAAATCGGGACGTCTGGTCTCCCTAATGTGGCATAGACCTGAAATCTATCTGGTTATCCCAGTTCTAGGTACAGTCACCCATAGACTTGCTTCAGAAGGTCTCAGAGCAATGGCTGAACACTGTTACAAGGGATACAAACCAAAGGCTCCACCTTAAAACTTGCCAAAATAGGGCCCTTTTGGGGGAGTGAATAGCAAGAGGATTTAGGTAAGGGGAGATGGATTGCACGCCGTGAACAGGTGTGCTTCTTGCAAAATTACAGCTAGTGTTTGCTGTCTGGGCTCTGAGCAGGGCTGGCTCCAGCTTTTTTGCCGCCCCAAGCAGCAAAGCAGGACAAAAAAACAAAACAAAAACAAACAAAAAGATGAAGCCCTGGTCAGCGGCACTTTGGCGTCAGCTCAATCACGCCGCTTCATTCTTCGGCGGCAATTTGGCGGTGGGTCCTTCGCTCTGAGCAGGGATCGGCTCCAGGGTTTTTGCCGCTCCAAGCAGTGAAAAAAAAAAAGTCACGATCAGCGGCAGCTCCACCGCGCCGCTTTCTTCTTCGGCGGCAATTTGGCGGCAGGTCCTTCCCTCCGAGAGGGACCGAGGGACCCGCCGCAGAATTGCCACCGAAGAGCCCGACGTGCCGCCCCTTCCCCTTGGCCACCCCAAGCACCAGCTTGCTCAGCTGGTGCCTGGAGCTGGCCCTGGCTCTGAGAGGGACTGAGGGACCCGCCGCCGAAGTCCCGGATGTGCCGCGCCTTTCCATTGGGCGCCCCAAGCACCTGCTTGCTCAGCTGGTGCCTGGAGCTGGCCCTGGCTCTGGGATTTTTCATAGTTCAATTTTCTTTAACCTTGAGTTAGGAGAGAGGTTTCCAGTCCTGTTTTTTTTCTGCACACTGGCAGGAGCCCTGAGTTGCCCTTCTGTTACAGCGTCACAGCTAGTGTATCCAGCATTGCAGTGTGGCTGCAGCTCATGCTGTGCATCACCTCAGCACTTGTGGCATGGGCTGTAGATCCACTGTCCTGTCTTGCTTCCAGTTGGGTGTAGGTAATTTAGTTAACAAACGAGAGGGGAATGAAAAGGGAAAAGGCTGTGGAGCAGAGTGACATCCCGCAAGTGCTGAGCATTTTAATCTCTAGCTTGGCTCTGGGTAGGTGAAGAGATTGCTGCAGGATTGCTGGGACATGGGGTCTGGCAGGGACTTGTTTCCCTGTCGCCAACCTGCTACAATGCAGGCTTGGTGACATTTTGTGATTCAGCCCAGACCAGTGAGGGATTGTGTCACTGCCTGTCCCGCAACTCTGAATTCCTTAAATGCTATAGTGCTGTGACACCAACCTCCCGCAGACCCGCATGCAGGTCACCGCCTGGCTTCCAATGCCCAGTTACTATTTGCAGCGTGACTCCAACACCTCCAATCCCAAATTTCCCCGAAACTGTCTCCCTGCAGTGTCCAGCCCTCTCCTGGAACACTCCTAGAAGTTAGTCAGTTTACTGCTCCTTTATCAAGAGAGAAACAGCAGCTTGTTATCTTGACTGGAGTTACCAATCACTGCAATTCAATCAAAGCACTGGGCTGGGTTAGAGAAAAGGTAAAACAAGTTTACTCAATTAAAAACTGAGAGGTTTTCGGTGAGTTGAAGGATACGGGACAAAGAAAGAAAGGGTTACAAACAAACACAAGTAAAACTACGCTTCCCAATGGCTACGACCTAACTTCACAAGTCACAGTCTTTGTTCACGGTGGTGTCCTCGACAGTCTTCCTTTTCCAGCAGTGGCTGACTAGCCCTCTGTCCAGATCCCTCCAGAGTCCCAGGCACTGGTTTTCCTTGTCTCCTCAGGGTTCTCTGTCTCTCTTTTTATAGGCCAGTAAATCTTTGAAAAGTCTCTCTCTCAAGTTCTCTGACCTGCTTCAAGAGGCAGAAAGGAGTCCTGGGGGTGCAATCTCCATCTGCCATTAAGAGATTGTCAAGTGATCACTTTTTCCCCAAGTGCTCTCCTGATGGCTTTGTTTGCCTGCCCTGCAAATATGCTTTTCTTTGTCTTTGGGCACACCTTGCTCTATTTGCATGGGAGAAACATTCAGGTAGGTGGAACCACATTCCTATGCCTGGAAAAAAGCATTTTATCACTCCCTCTGACAGGCCTGGTTTAAACACGTTAGTTATCATTCCAGCACATCTGTATAATCCTTTGTGGGTTGGCCCTAAAAACATCATGCAAGAATATTAGTGATCAGTTCAGGTAATATTACACCTCTACCTCGATATAACGCAACCCGATATAAAACAAATTTGGATATAACACGGTAAAGCAGTGCTCCGGGGGGACGGGGCTGCGCACTCCGGTGGATCAAAGCAAGTTCAATATAACATGGATTCACCTATACGCGGTAAGATTTTTTGGCTCCTGAGGACAGCATTATATTGAGGTAGAGGTGTATTAGTTTTCCAGTGACATCTCACATGACACCTTTAAGATACAGATTGGAACAATAGAGCGCTGGGGACACTGGGCTGCTCAGGCCAGCTGAAACTCACTGCCCATTTTTGGGTGAGAGTGAGCAACCCCCATAACTCCCTGTAATGCAGTGCAGAGATGGGTCAACTGCCAAATGCTGCTTAAGCTGCATCCCTGGGCTGGTACTGGTGCATCACAAAGGTTTTCCTGCTGTTTGTGGCTCGGATTTTCAGATAACAAAGGGCAGAGTCCCCTGAGGTCAGGGGAGGGTGTTGTTTATTGAATCAGATGTAAATTACATGGCATATGCTTTGCTGTTGGATCTCATCTTTAGCCTGGTAATTCTTGACTGTCTTGACATTGACAGATGGGGATAATCCATCTGCCGAGATTAGGTTAGGAAGGCTGAGGTGAAAGTGAGCCCCAAATCCATTTGCTGTGGTTAACTGGGGTTATTCTGGAGCTGCGGCTTGCTGCTAAGCCAAGGGCGGGCTCTCTGCTGTCAGGAAATCCTGAAAACACAGCTTCATCCAGCAGGCTGGTGGTCAGAGGAGGTGAAGCCTGGGAGCTGGGATCCCAAGTGTATTCAGGGAGTGAGGTTTGAAAGCATATTGCATGGGGCTGTTTGTTTCTGTTCTTGACCAGTTGCTGAAAGGTGTGTGAGGGAGAGAGGCAGAGGATGCCAATTACACAGTGACTGACTTGCTCCAGTGCTGTGGTCCCCAATCTTTTTCGTCTGGCGGGCGCCAGACGACGAGCCACGGAGGACCATGGCAGCGGACAAGCATCTGCCAAAATTCCACTGACAAGCGGCAACGTCAATAGGTGTCGCTGCTGAAATGCCGCTGAAAATTGGCAGCATTTTGGTGGCAACGCCTGTGTATGAAGCAGCTTGTCGGCAGCATTTCGGCGGATGCTCGTCTGCCGGCCAGTACGTGGGTGCACTTAGATGCCCTGACGGGCGCCATGGCACCCGCAGGCACCGCATTGGGGACCCCTGCTCCAGTGATTAACAGGCAGCTCTCCCTCCTTGTACCAGATGGTTGCTGGAGCTTTGGAAGGAGCTCTCACATACGTGAACTGTAGAAGTAAATCTGACACAAACTACAGGACAGCCACCCAGTCAGAGAACTGTCCATCCCACTTGCTCTGCGGAGCCCTTCTCCGAATGAGACCTTCCAAGCAGCCGGTGGGAGCTATGTGTGGAGAATTGTCTGCTGTAGTTTCCTGTGAGCGATACTTCCAGGGTGAGAGACTCTACCCTGGGAAGCAATGACTATGAAAGACTTAGGGGTCATGGTGAACAATCAACTGAACATGAGCTCCTAGTGTGATGCTGTGGCCAAAAGGACTAATGCAGTCCTTGGTTGTATAAAGAAGGGAGGTTATATTACCTTTGTGTTTGGCACTGGTGCAGCTGCTAAAGGACTAGAAAACGCTCCATATAATGAAAGTCTCATGGAGTTCAGTCTCTTCAGCTTCAGAAAAGCAGGGTAAGGGGTGACTATAAGTACCTAGATGGGGAACAGAAGTTAGGTAGCAAAGGGCTCTTCAATCTAGTAGACAAAGATTTAACAAGATCCAAAGGGTGGAAGTTGAAACTAGACAAACTTGGTTGGAAATAAGGCACAAATTGTCAGTAGTGAGAGTTACTAGCCACTGGAACAATTTACCATAGGCCAGGTAGGGGAGAGCAGCGCTGTGGGGACCTGGGTCCCTCCACCTGCCCTGGGTGGAGGACCCAAGCAGCCCCTGGTCTGTGTCCCTGCCCCTCAGGCCCCCAGCCTAGGGCAGGTGGAGGGACCCAGGCTTCCCATAGCTGCCAGCATTGCTCTCCCCAACTAGCTCCAGCTGGGAGGGGCGGGGCAGGGCGGTGCAGCTCGGAGCTACAGCCCGGCCACAGTAAGAGCTGGGTGGGCAGCTGTGGGGAGTCTCGGTGGACCTTCCGTTTGCCCTCAGTGGGGGGCCCGAGCAGCCCCCAGGCAGCTTGACAGGTCACCCCGCCCCCAGCCAGGCCAGTGTGGAGCCCAGCTAGCTGCCACAGCAGACCCTACACCTGCCTGCCGTGCGGGGGCGGGGGGAGGGCTGAGAGCAGCCCCCGGCCGTATCCCCACCTCTCAGGCTCTCTGCCCAGCCAGGGTAAGTAGAGCCCTGCAAACTGGATATCCGCGTCCATGGATGTGAATATCTGCAGACAGTTTTTGTGGATTGTGGATGGATGTGAATACACATATTTGTATCTGTGCAGGGCTCTACCAGTGGGTACCTGGGTGCTGGCGCACCCATGGAAAAAAAATAGTGGGTGCTCAGCACCCACCAGCAGCCCTGCGGATCAGCTCCTCCGCCTCTCCCCAGCACCTCCCGCCTGCCACGATCAGCTGTGCAGTGGTGTGCAGGAGGTGCTGGGGGAGGGAAGAGGCGGAGCGGGAGTGGGGCTTGGGGAAAGGAGTGGAGTGGAGGCGGAGCAGGGGTCGAGCACCCTGTGGCAAATCACAAAGTCGGTGCCTCTGATGGTGGTGGATTCTCCATCACTGGCCATTTGAAGATGAAGATTGGGTGCTCTAGTTGGAGTGGCTGTTAGTTCAGAGAAGTGCGATGTTCTGTGGACCACGGGAAGTCAGACTGCGATGATCACAAGGGTCCCCGCTGGCCTTCTGATCCGTGAATACAGCAGCTTCCCTTTGTCTGTAATAAACCCAGTGCTCTGAGGGGGAGGAACTGGAGAACCTTTTCACTATGCAGAACCCCAGGGAGGGAAGGAGGCAGCCACTGCAAAGACAAGTCTGTCCCCTGGCTGTGGTTGAGTACATGCAGGTTTGTTCCTGGAAACTCTCACTGACTCCCTCCTTGTGCTGACATTTACAGCTGTACCAGCAGGTGCCAGCACAGGGTTAGACCTAGCAGTGCCCTGTCTGCACTAGCTTTGGAGCTACACAGCATGATACCAGCAATGGGAAAACGTTCACTCCACTCTCGCTGCGCTCCAGGCATGCACCTCTCGCCTCCGCTTTCACAGCCCCTCCTGCAGCATTTAGAGGAAGAACCTAAAATGATGTGTCATTCAGGGGCCTGGGTGTTCTTGGTGCTGGGCCAGTGCCCACAGTCTCCCTGCCTATCAGCTGGTACCCCTGCCCACAGTCTCGCTGTCTAGGCATGCCTGTCCACCCCTTCCTAGTACCCACCATCTCAGTGGCTGCTGGCTCACCCGCTGCCTACAGTCTTGCTGTCTTCTGACACACCCACCGGCATCCGCTGCTAGCCATGTGTCTGTCTGCTGCCCACTCTTGCTGCTTACCAGCACGTCTACCACTCCCCAGTTTCTGTTGCTGCCATTACACTCCCAGCATGTTTGCAGGCTCTCTGCCTACCTGCTCCATTGCTCTGCCCTTGCTTTGGTGCCTGCCAACTTGCCGGCCCAGGGACCCCTGTTAACATCTGACCTGCACAGCCCGCCTGCTCTTTGCTTTTTAATGTTAGTTTTTCAGTAATGGTGCAAATACTGATTGGAAATAACAGTCCAGAAAGATGGGTGTTTGCCGAACAGGGCCGAGACATTACTTTCCATTTGCAATTCATTGGGAACCCTACAATGACCATAAGAGTGTAGGCCAGAATGCTGGCAAGCTGCGCTTCCATGTGAGTGCAGAACATTCCCCGCCTGAGTTGGCAGCCTGTGCAGCGTGGAGAGATTGTGAAGTGCAGCGCTGACTATCGCTAACCATGTCTAGAGCCTGGCTGCCCAAGGAGAAGCTGCTGTGACCTCCTGCAAAGGGTGGCTGGATGGCTAGTGCGGGCAGTGCCAGATCCTAGGAATTTCCCTGATGAGAGAGCCAGAACATTCGTGTGTGGGCACTGGAGCTTGCCTGCATACAACTGTGCACACCTAGCTCCTGTGCACACGTGCTGTTTGTGTGCACACGCCAGCTATCAGGCTGGCTTGTCCGTGCACGTGCATCTTCGACAAGCTGGCGGCAATGTCTGTGAGAAAGCCACGTGCTTATGTGCAACACTGAATTTCCCAAAGCTGGTGAGATTGGTGGTTGGGGGCTCCTCTCCCATCAATAAACTTGCCTTTGTGCTACTGTGGGGTGGCTGCCCAGCTCCCTCTGATCTCCCCTAAAGAAAGTGGGTTTACTCATGCTTTGGCTGCAGGGGTCAGCACCTGGCTTCTTTGGGGAGCAGGAATCTCTGAGTATCAGTGAGAGAAGAGATTCAGTCCTGATCTAATGTATACGTTACCTGCGCCTCCCCCTCAGTTCAGCTGGTGCCAGGCCCATCTCTGATTACCATGGAATAATTGTGGCTGTTTAGCGGAGAGGGGAGTTCATAGAATCATAGAATCTCAGGGTTGGAAGGGACCTCAGGAGGTCATCTAGTCCAACCCCCTGCTCAAAGCAGAACCAATCCCCAACTAAATCATCCCAGCCAGGGCTTTGTCAAGCCTGACCTTAAAAACCTCTAAGGAAGGAGATTCCACCACCTCCCTAGGTAACCCATTCCAGTGCTTCACCACCCTCCTAGTGAAAAAGTTTTTCCTAATGTCCAACCTAAACCTCCCCCTCTGCAACTTGAGACCATTACTCCTTGTTCTGTCATCTTCTACCACTGAGAACAGTCTAGATCCATCCTCTTTGGAACCCCCTTTCAGGTAGTTGAAAGCAGCTATCAAATCCCCCCTCATTCTTCTCTTCTGCAGACTAAACAATCCCAGTTCCCTCAGCCTCTCCTCATAAGTCATGTGCTCCAGTCCCCTAATCATTTTTGTTGCCCTCCGCTGGACTCTTTCCAATTTTTCCACATCCTTCTTGTAGTGTGGGGCCCAAAACTGGACACAGTAACTCCAAATGAGGCCTCACCAATGTCGAATAGAGGGGAATGATCACGTCCCTCGATCTGCTGGCAATGCCCCTACTTATACAGCCCAAACTGTCATTAGCCTTCTTGGTGACAAGGGCACACTGTTGACTCATATCCAACTTCTTGTCCACTGTAACCCCCAGGTCCTTCTCTGCAGAACTGCTTCCTAGCCATTCGGTCCCTAGTCTGTAGCAGTGCATGGGATTCTTCCGTCCTAAGTGCAGGACTCTGCACTTGTCCTTGTTGAACCTCATCAGATTTCTTTGGCCCAATCCTCTAATTTGTCTAAGTCCCTCTGTATCCTATCCCTACTCTCTAGCATATCAGCCACTCCTCCCAGTTTAGTGTAATCTGCAAACTTGCAGAGAGTGCAGTCCACGCCATCCTCCAGACCATTAATGAAGATATTGAACAAAACCGGCCCCAGGACCGACCCTTGGGGCACTCTGTTTGATACCAGCTGCCAACTAGACATGGAGCCATTGATCACGAGCCATTGAGCCCGACGATCTAGCCAGCTTTCTATCCACCTTATAGTCCATTCATCCAGCCCATACTTCTGTAACTTTCTGACAAGAATACTGTGGGAGACTGTATCAAAAGCTTTCCTAATGTCAAGGAATAACATATCCACTGCTTTCCCCTCATCCACAGAGCCAGTTATCTTGTCGTAGAAGGCAATTAGGTTAGTCAGGCATGCCCTTGGTGAATCCATGCTGACTGTTCCTGATCGCTTTCCTCTCCTCTAAATGCTTTAGAATTGATTCCTTCAGGACCTACTCCATGATTTTTCCAGGGACTGAGGTGAGGCTGACTGGCCTGTAGTTTCCCGGATCCTCCTCCTTCCCTTTTTTAAAGATGGGCACTACAGTAGCCTTTTTCCAGTCATCCGGGACCTCCTCCGTTCGCCATGAGTTTTCAAAGATAATGGCCAATGGCTCTGCAATCACATCCGCCAACTCCTTTAGCACCCTCGGATGCAGCGCATCCGGCCCCGTGGACTTGTGCTCATCCAGTTTTTCTAAATAGTCCTGAACCACTTCTTTCTTCTTTCTTGAACAAGAAGAGGCCTTCCCAGGGGGTGTGATACATTCTGTGTGCACTGCTTTATTCTGATAACAAAGGCTGTGGATCTGACATCTCCCCACGTTCTGCCTGTGCCCAGCCTCCACGCCAGCACTGGTGAGATTTTCTACCATTAGAACAGTCTTATCTGGAGCTACACAGATTGCTGGTGACAATGGCACTGTTTGCCCAGGAAACGGGCATTGAGTGTTGGGGAATATTGTTTCTCGATACATTTGGGAAGGAGAAGGCAGCAGAGAAAGATTGAGGATGAATTATAGCCTTGTGTTCCTCCAGCTAATAGCATCGCTTGTGTCATCTATGCCATTATCAAAGAAAAGAGTTGAGTTCTGCTATATAAATGAATTCTGGGCAGCAGGCAAGCACTGGGCCTGAATGCACAGAAAATCAGCATTCAGCTCCTCTTTATCCTTTTAGTGCAGGACTTTGTCATTTTGCAAGCTCCCTATTCAGGAGTTGCAGATGGTGTCATTTGTATTGTGGAAGCTTGTAGGGGTCCCCGTCAGGATTGGGACCGCATGGTGCTGCACCCTGTACAGACACATGGAAGGATACAGTTCCTGCCCCGATGACCTTGCAATCTACTTTAAGTTGTGTGCACAGCTAGTTGGTTTCTGATGATTTCAAATAAGCTCTCTCACCTGCTGCTTGGTGGCTGATCTCTGTCAGGTCAGGTCAGAGGTGGGTCTGGAGGAGGGATTTGAAGACAAATGGCTAATGGCCTTCTGGATCAATTCTATGCATAAAGTGTAGGATGGGAGAAGCAGACAAAGGAGCATTTAAGGCCGTTACCATTTGACTCACTAAGAGATGATTATTTGTTGCATTTGAGATTAACGCTGAACCAAGAGGCCCATCTCCACACACAAGTAGATAATTGAGAGCTGCCTGGATGCCTGTGAATTTTTGTTTACTGCCTGTCCATGACTTTTACTAAAAATACCCATGACTAAAATGTAGCCTTAGTTACATGGGTATCTACTGCAGCCTTTCATAAGGGAGGGGGCATGCAAATGCTTTCCCCCCATCCCAAGCATCTTGAGAGCTGGGAACCCTGGAGTTTCCTGCTGGGAGATTATTGAGTCAGATCCAGTGCCTGGATTTTAAAAAGGGACACTGTCAGCTGGGATTTTGTTTGGAAATGCTTAATTATGATCGAGCCCCTTTACAGAGTGTCCTGACTTTTTTTTTAAGAAATCATTTTGCAAAATGTATTCCTAAGGGGTTTTGCTCCTTGATTACGTTCATTAGAGTCTTTTCAGCAAGGGAGCCTTTGTCTGTGCAGGGGAAACTGAAAATGATTGGACGCAAACTGCTGTGAAATGGACAAACTAAAATGAATGAGAACGAGAGAGAAATTGTTTTATCTGCTGTTGTCTTTGACTGATAATCCTGGCGCCTGCTTGTCACTCAAGTAGGCATGAAATTTTCAGACAGAGAGGCGACCTTCATGAAAGCGGCATGTGTTTAGAGCCAATAATAAATCCATGACCATCTAGGGTTTGGTTGGACCGGTCAGCTTCAGGCCTTGGTCCCTCCACGCCATATTCCATCAGGCTCAGTTGGTGCTTTGGACTCACCATTGATTTCCTTCCATTTAATCCGTCAATTATCCCATGGGTGTTTATCCACACATCCTTCCCATTGGTGCCCTTCTCCATACACTGGACATGCAAAAGACCCTCAGTTTTCATCTGGGGAGGATGGAGTTTTACTGTCAGTTGCCATTAATGTGGTAGTATAGTTGTGTTGGCAGAAAGTCTACATGCCTGTTGGAATGCATTCCTCATTTCTATTCTGTAACAGGTTTGAACCTTCAAGGTATGTTTAATTGTTTGTACATCAGCAACTGTAGCCACCTGGAGGTCAGTCAATGTCTTAGGCCTGGTCTACACTACACGTTTAAACCGAATTTAGCAGCGTTAAACCGATTTAACCCTGCACCCGTCCACACAATGAGGCCCTTTATATCGATATAAAGGGCTCTTTAAACTGGTTTCTGTACTCCTCCCCGACGAGAGGAGTAGCGCTGAAATCGGTATTGCCATGTCGGATTAGGGTTAGTGTGGCCGCAAATCAACAGTATTGGCCTCCGGGAGCTATCCCACAGTGCACCATTGTGACGCTCTGGAAAGGCATCTGAACTCAGATGCACTGGCCAGGTAGACAGGAAAAGCCCCGCGAACTTTTGAATTTCATTTCCTGTTTGGCCAGTGTGGAGAGCTCATCAGCACAGGTGACCACGCACAGCTCATCAGCACAGGTAACAATGCAGTCTCCTGAGAATCGAAAAAGAGCTCCAGCATGGACCGCACGGGAGATGCTGGATCTGATCGCTGTATGGGGAGAGGATTCAGTGCTAACAGAACTCCGTTCCAAAAGATGAAATGAAAAAACATTTGAAAAAATTTCCAAGGCCATGATGCAGAGAGGCCACACCAGGGACTCAGTACAGTGCCGTGTGAAAGTTAAAGAGCTCAGACAAGCCTACCAGAAAACCAAAGAAGTAAACGGAAGGTCCGGGGCAGGGCCGAAAACATGCCACTTCTACGCTGAGCTGCATGCAATTCTCGGGGGGTCCGTCACCACTACCCCACCCCTGTCCGTGGATTCCGAGGTGGGGGTGGTAATCACAGCCATGGCTGAGGATTCTGCGGATGGGGAAGATGAGGAGGAAGAGGAGGACGAGCTTGTAGAGAGCACACAGCACTCCGTTCTCCCCAACAGCCAGGAGCTTTTTCTCACCCTGATGGAATTACCCTCCCAGCTCTCCCAAGCAACTATCCCAGACAATGAAGCCATGGAAGGGACCTCTGGTGAGTGTACCTTGTAAATATAAGACATGGTTTAAAAGCAAGCGTTTTTTAATGATTAATTTGGCCTGAGGACTTGGGATGCATTCATGGCCAGTACAGTTACTGGAAAACTGGGGATGGAGTGGAAATCCTCCAGGGACATCTCCATGAAGCTCTCCTGGAGGTACTCCAAAAGCCTTTGCAGAAGGTTTCTGGGCAGCGCTGCTTTATTCCATCCTCCATGGTAGGACACTTGACCATGCCATGCATGTAGCAAGTAATCTGGTATCATTGCATGACAAAGCCTAGCTGCGTACGGTCCCAGTGTTTGCTGGCATTCAAGCAACATCCATTCTTTATCTCACTGTGTTATCCTCAGGAGAGTGACATTGTTCATGGTAACCTGGTTGAAATTCAGGAATTTAAGTAAGGGGACAGAGATGGTCATTCCTACTGAGCTGTTTGCCTGTTGCTTAAAAGAAATCCCTCCCTGCAGGTAGCCAAGCGGGGGGATGGGAGGGGCGATTGGTGCTGCTTTTTTCCGCGTTTGGCTAGCAGGGATCTTTCCTGCTACCAGCCATGCCGTTGGGGCGGGGTGTGGAAAGGGGGGTGTTTAGCAGTGATCTTCCATGATATCAGCCACAGGGTGGTTTCTGCTGCTGCACGTTAACAGGAAAGAAGCAGCACTCAATGGGCTTTGCTTGCTATTTGGGAAAGGAGGGCGCTGGATAGATGAAGGCTGCAGAAGACGAAAGACAATGGCTTACCATGGCCGCATGCAAGCAGAATTCTGATGCCCGGACCTGCGTCTGTGATCTGTAACGCCAAAGCCGCAGGCACTCAATATTAAGAAGCAAAATGCGACCTGTAGTGAAATACAGTAAAATATGTAGTGAAAACACATATGCTATGTAAGGTGAATAGTGTTGTTCACCGTGAAAGAGTATGACCATTGTTCTCTAAAATGTATCTTTTAAAATACTTCTCTCCCTTTTTTCCCTCTCTCATGCAGCTGCAAATTTTTAAAGCATCCCTACTCCGTCCCGAAGGCTAGCTCAGATAAGGCGGCGGAAAAAAAAGATGCGAGAAGAAATGTTTTCGGAAATCATGGAAGTGACCCGCAATGAAAGAGCTCATCTGAATGAGTGGAAGGACGTGGTAGCAAAGTACAGGAAAGATGCCAGTGACCATGAGGACAGGAGGGACCAACGTCAGGACAGGAGAGATGCTCAAGATGAGAGGAGAGATGCTCGAGATGAGAGGTGGTGGCAGGAAGATCAGCGGAGGCGGGATGCAACTCTGTGGCTGCAGCGTGATCAAACTGACATGCTCCGGCGTATGGTGGAGCTTCAGGAATGGCAGCAGGATCACAGAGTGCCGCTGCAGCCCCTGTATAACCACCCTCCCCCCTCACCATGTTCCTTAGCCTCCTCACCCACCAAACAAGTAAGAACTCGTGGGGGTAGGCTCCGTGCACCCGCCCACTCCACCCCAGTGGACAGCCCAACCAAAAGGCTCTCATTATTATGAAATTATGAAATTTTTATAGTGGCCTTTTACTTCCCTACTATTCTCCTCCAAAACCCCACCCAGGCTACCTTTTCAGTTCTCTCCCTCTTTTTATAATTAAGTAATAAAGAATACATGATTTTTAAACGAGAGTGACTTTATTTCCTTAGAAAGCAAGCTGTGATCGAAGAGGGGGTGAGTGTCTTACAGTGAATGAGTCAATCAAGGCCGGGAGGGTTTCATCAAGGAGAAAGAAACACAGCAGTCACACCCTACCCTGGCCAGTGATGAAACTGGTTTTCAAAGCTTCTCTGATGCGCACCGCTTCCTGGTGTGCTCTTCTAATCGCCCTGGTGTCTGGCTGTGTGTAATCAGTGGCCAGGTGATTTGCCTCAGCCTCCCACCCAGCCATAAAGGTCTCTCCCTTACTCTCACAGAGATTGTGGAGCACACAGCAAGCAGCAATAACAACGGGGACATTGGTTTGGCTGAGGTCTGAGCAAGTCAGTAATGTGCTCCAGCGCGCCTTTAACCGGCCAAATGCCCATTCTACCACCATTCTGCACTTGCTCAGCCTGTAGCTGAACAGCTCCTGACCACTGTCCAGGCTGCCTGTGTATGGCTTCATGAGCCATGGCATCCAGGGGTAGGCTGGGTCCCCAAGGATAACTATAGGCATTTCAACATCCCCAACTGTTATTTTCTGGTCTGGGAAGTAATTCCCTTGCTGCTGCCGTTTAAACAGAGTAGTGTTCCTGAAGATGTGAGCGTCATTAACCCTTCCTGGCCATCCCACGTGGTGAAACGTCCCTTGTGATCCACCATTGCTTGCAGCACCATTGAAAAGTATCCCTTGCGGTTTATGTAGTGGGTGCCCTGGTGCTCTGGTGCCAAGATAGATGGAACCCATATCCCTATCGCCCCACCACAGTTAGGGAATCCCATTGCAGCAAAGCCATCCACTATGACCTGCACATTTCCCAGAGTCACTACCTTTGGTAGCAGCAGCTCAGTGATTGCTTTGGCTACTTGCATCACAGCAGCCCCCACAGTAGATTTGCCCACTCCAAATTGATTCCCGACTGACCAGTAGCTGTCTGGCGTTGCAAGCTTCCAGAGGGCTATTGCCATTCGCTTCTCAACTGTGAGGGCTGCTCTCATCTTTGTATTCTGGCACTTCAGGGCAGGGGAAAGCAAGTCACAAAGTTCCATGAAAGTGCCCTTCCGCATGCGAAAGTTTCGCAGCCACTGCGAATCGTCCCACACCTGCAAAACTATGCGGTCCTACCAGTCTGTGCTTGTTTCCTGGGCCCAAAATTGGCGTTCAGTGGCTAGAACCTGCCCCATTACCAGCAGGATCTCCAAAGCGCAGGGGCCCGCAGTTTGACAGAATTCTGTGTCCATGTCCTCATCACTCTCCTCGCCGCGCTGCTGTAGCCGCCGCCTCCTCGCCTGGCTTTGCAGGTCCCGGTTCAGCATTGAGTGCACGAGAATGTGCAAGGTGTTTACAACGTCCATGATTGCTGTCTTGAGCTGAGCAGGGTCCATGCTTGCTGTGCTATGGTGTCTGCACAGTTCACCCAGGAAAAAAGGCGCGAAACGGTTGGCTGCTGCTGCTTTCATGGAGGGAGGGGTGAGGCTGTACCCAGAAGCACCCGCGACAGTGTTTTTTGCCCCATCAGGCACTGGGATCTCAACCCAGAATTCCAATGGGTGGGGGAGACTGCAGGAACTATGGGATAGCTACCCACAGTGCAGTGCTCCGGAAATCGACGCTAGCCTCGGTACATGGACGCACACCGCCGAATTAATGTGCTTAGTGTGACCGCGTGCACTCGACTTTATACAATCTGTTTTAAAAACCGGTTTCTGTAAAATCGGAATAATCCTGTAGTGTAGACGTACCCTTAGAGACCTCCAGGTCCGTGTGTGGCATGGAGCTCTCACTTTTACAGAACACTATTGATTGAATTCATTGTTGCAACATATATTTAAACCTTGTTATCACATCTCCAGGCACAAGTTTCAACTGAGTGTTATATTGGGTGGTTGGATTTCATTATTTTGTACCTTCCTCATAAGCATTAATCAGGGATCATCAGTAAAAAGGGAAATAATACTAATCAGGGTGTGTATTGCACCTCCTTTTCCTGTGATTGCAGAAGGAGAAGATGGGCAGCTCATCCCATACCATCTGTCATTAAGGCTGTCTACACTACAGACCTTGCAGTGACACTTTGATTTTGTGTATTGCTACAAAGCAGCACCAGCAGTCGGTGCAGTTATTGTCCCTTGTGCTTTCTGCTGTCGAGACAACGTAATGTGTCTGCATTTTGAACTGGAGACGTTCTGACCATATGGTGCCCATGAGTTCTGGTTTATTACATATTATACCTTTTCAGAAGTGCTATGGTCAGAAGGGCCTATTCACATCCTCTAGTCTGACCTCCTGCATAACCCAGACTCATCCCAGGAGTGCTGCATCCTTGCTGGAAACAAGCATTGTGGGAACGTAATGATCTCTGTCTCCTTTCTTCCCCTCCCCTCAACATGCTGTGACTGGTAACTCAATTAGCCTCATTCATGGGGAGAAATCAATCAAACAGCAGTTTGGATATAACTTCCTGTGTGGAGACCAAGCATGAGGAATTTCAGCCCCAAGTAATTATTTTTTGGTTAGGCTGGTGCACATGGGTGGTTACGCCAGAAGTGCTGAAATGGGGCTCCATAGATCTGCGGGCCCAGAGGGACCCCTGTGATCATGATCTGACCTTCTGCATAACAGAGGCCCGAGAACATCCCCAGTGTTGAGAGAGCAGCCAAGACACTGTGAAGCTGGACCCATAGTCACACTGGGATTTTCTCCTATTAGGGCGTATAAAATTAAAAAAACCTACCAGCCTTAAATAGTCTGAAGAATCCCAGCTAATGAGCTAAGCACAGGGCAAATCCAGGAGGGGAGATGATTTGTTAGGGCTGTGGATATGTGCAGGATAGGAGGAATGTTCATCCCCTGGTTAGGGTACTAGCCTAGGACTTGAGACACCTTGGTTCAATTCCCTGCTCTGCCACAGACTTCCTGTGTGACTTTGGGCAAGTCACCTAGCCTTTCTATACCTCAGTTTCCCATCTGTACAATGGGGTAATAGCACCTATCTACCTCCCAAGGGAGTTGTGCAGGTAAATACATGAAAGAGTGAGGCACTCAGATAATATGGTGATGGGACCATAGAAGTACCTAAGACAGACAGATAAGAAAAAAAATAAATGGACCAGCAGATGGTGCGTTTCTGTTCCTGCTGCAGGCTGCCTTTGTTTGAGGCCCGAATTTGCTGAGCCCGTCTGGAGAGTGGAGGAGCAATGTGGCATGCACACATGCACTAGCATCAGGACATGCTTCTTGCTGTGATTTCCAGACTGCTGCAGCCCTCATTTCTGAGGTGGGATGTTTCTGCACATGGCCATGTTCTTTTAGCTAAAGTGGCACTGAAGGGAGACAGCTCAGAGGCATTTCTGTGTTAATTCATCAAGCAAACAAACCAAATGGCCTTAACAGAGGTCTTGAAATCACTCAGTTATGGGCAATGGGGATTAATGAGAAATTAAGGGGAAACACTGCAATGATCCTGTAGAGCGGCTGGCTGTGAGCTAGAGATTATTCAGAAAGAAAGGGGAAAACCCTCTTGACCTACCAGTTAGCATATTCCCATATCATTTGCTGTTTAATTGTAAAGGCTTGATCCTGCCTTTCGATAAGTGAGAGTTCATTGCTATGTGCCCTACATAATCAGCTGCTTTGCATGCAGCTGAGAGCAGGAGCAAGTCCTTAAAGCTTCATTTTCAGTGTGATTGACATAGCTGGTTTTAAAAGGCTCCTGGAGACCCCTTCACTAGCTCAGTGACCAATCCAGCCCACTAGAATTATTACACCGCCAGCTGAGAGCTGCTCCACTTGGGGTGGATCTGGCTGTTGATGCTGGCTCCTGCGGTGCATCATTTGACAATTTAGTAGGCTAAAATCCAGTAATGGAGCAGCTGTGTTTAATTTCTCCACATTCTACCTGATATGGCCATCTCACCGGAAAAATTCATACAATCTTTATAACTCATTGGACTGACCGTTCAGTGACCTGGGATAGCTGTCGCTGATTTCAATTTCTGTTCTGTGATCAGTGGCTCACAATGAATCAGCCAATCAGATTTCAAGACTAACTCAAAAGGGCACTTGAACCATTGAAATCTAATCAGGTTGTCTCCTGCTGCCCTTTAGCAATAGTTACTTTTTCAGGGTCCTTCCAGCCTACCTTATTAATGGTTCACATTTTGATCTGTATTTTCTTGGTGACAGATATAGTCCAGGCCTTGGATAGGAGATTTTGTATACTGTCTCTCTTTCCCCTTTCCTCTCAGAATGAAGATCAGAGCACTCAGTCTGTTTCTTCATGTTACTGGGATGTTCTGATGACTGCAGGAATGAATATTTCGAAGTAGCTTCGTCTTGTGGCATTAGATCTGATTGTTTCCACACTGAGTTGAGTCTTCAATGGTTTCTTAAAAGCTAGGCATTCTCCCACTCCTCCCCATGTTACTTCTGCCCACAGAGGGAGCTTTGATATGATACATCTAATGGGTCATTATCAAAGCACTGGTGGCAGAAGTTAGCAATACTTTGGCTACAGAGCCAAACAGCTGAACTGGATCATTCTTGGGTCCGTGTGTAGTAACGTGTCATTATCTGAGAAGCATTAAACTGCCAGCAGGAAAAACATTCCTGAAGGATGCTGAAAAGATGTGGATGCTCTATAGAAGCAGCAGCTGCCACGTTTTGGGCCCTTGAGCGTCTGTGGGGACAATGTGACATCAAGCTTGAGCCGAAGTTGCGGCGCTATAGCCCCACAGTTATACCCGCTCTGCTGTATGGAAATGAACCGTGGGTGGCAAGAGAGGCTGAAGAACACTGGATTGACATTTCAGTTTTCATCGTCTCTGTCAGCTCCTCCATATCAAGTGGCAGGACAAGATGAGAAATGAAGATATTTAAAGCCAAACCCAGCAACTGCCTCAGTCAGCACCAGTTTGATTTCAGTGGCTTTTTTTGGTGTGGACAGATTATAGGACTAGAAGACCAACAAATTCTGAAGTGTGTGTACCAAGTAATGCTGCTACATGTCCAGTGATCACATGGGTGCTAAAAGTTTCGGTGGTATGACGAGATTCCCAATGATGGACATGAATTGTACAATCAATATTGTACCATAAGCACCTTGCCAGAGATTGATATGGGTGGTGCTTGATTTGCAAGGAGGGTGCATCCCTTTAGAGTTTGCTGTGATGATGATAAGGGCAGGGGAATGTCACATTCTTTGCTGGCATGGTCTTTTTAAGAAACTTTTGTTGCTTCTCCAGAGTGACTTGGTTTGATAGGCACTTTCTCTGGACCTCACATTGTTTGTTTGTGTCTGTGTCTGGTATTGGAACACTTTCTTTGCTTCTTATTTTTACCCCGGACCTGGGAGCTGTGAATTGTACACTCTCTTCTCCTGATTGGACTGCTCTGACATGGGCTAAATGCGGTGGGGTGGAGTAGAGTGTCTGCCCTTTCTCTATCCTCATTAACTCAAGAAACGTGGACTCATTTTCTAAACAGGACTGTTTCTGAAAATCCATAGTCAATGAAAAGGAAAGGCCTGTGTGTCAGGGAGGATGGTCAGAGCAGGAACGCCTGGCTCCTACTGCTAGCACAAAGGTTCGGTGTCCTTCCCCTGTGCCTCTGATCATGGGGTCTGAGCCAAAACCCACTGATGTCAATGGGCGTCTTTTCAGTAAATGAGCTTTGAATCAGGCCTATGGAGCCCCTGTGATGACCTCTAGTGGTGTCCCATTACCACCACCCCAGGACTCCTGTGCGGGGAAGCTAATCCAAAGCCCATTCTTTGTAGTAAAAAGGAAAGGAAATAACAGGGATGAGAGGACCTGACAGAGCTGAAATAAAAGATAATAAAGCCCGGTAAATAAGCTCAAACACCTTATACTCTGTATGCAGCGTACGCAGATAACTCTGGTAACGCAGCGCAGGTGACTCTGAGATCAGTTCTAAGACTTTCAAGTTGTCTCATTGGGCGTTGTGGAGTCTTTTAGGTATGTTGCTACTTCCCCATCGTTCTGACCTAATCTGTCCTTCCTGCATCATTTGTAGCCAGGGATTACAGGACCTTATCGACTTTTGTTCTTGTCGTCATTTCACTTTGTTTCTGACAAGCTCCTCTTCTGTTGCCAGGAGTTCTCCTGCACCTGGTTTGGCTTTCAAGCTTCTCACACTGGTGTCTAGTCACTTACAATTTTACTCTTGGTTATGAGCCTGACTTTATTCTGTTATCCAGTTACTTTTCTGGCTTGTTGCTCCGTGAGCTCTTTGTTTTTCTCCACCAGTCCAGCAGTAACTTCCCTCCTGTCCTTCACTGGATGCTGAGAGACCCATGTGTGACTTACCTCTGTAAAGGTTGTCTTTGTGTCACCTGAATGCCTTGCTGCACCTGGCAGCTTTTCCTCCTAGGGTATGTCTACACTACGAAATTAGGTCAGATTTATAGAAGTCGATTTTTTAGGAAGCGATTTTATACAGTCGATTGTGTGTGTCTCCACTAAGTGCATTGTCGGCTAATTGCATCCACAGTACCGAGGGTAGCTATCTGTAACTTTCACTCCATACATCTGAAGAAGTGAGGTTTTTTACCCACGAAAGCTTATGCCCAAATAAATATGTTAGTCTTTAAGGTGCCACTGGACTCCTTGTTGTTTTTGTGGATATAGACTAACACGGCTACCCCCTGATACTTGATGGGGCAAAGACATTGTCGCGGGTGGTTTTGAGTACATGTCGTCAGTTGCCCCTCCCTCCGTGAAAGCAATGGCAGATCATTGTTTCGTGCTTTTTTTCCGTGTGGGCGCCATACTGCTTTTCAGCAGACGGTGCAGTAGGACTGCTAACCGTCGTCATCAAACGACCGCTTCTGCTGCAACTTTGCTCTCCTGCTCTGGCCACAGACGGTTCAATAAGTCAGAAAAACTGGTCTTCCAACCACCACTTCCACTGCCACTCTGCTCTCCTGCTCTGGCCGCAGACAGTGCAATAGGTTGGAAAAACTAGTCTTCCAACCACCGCTTCCACTGCCACTCCTGCTCTTGTCTCGATTGTTAGCGAATTTCTCCATGTTGGCTGTCATGGGCTCCTGCTTCCGCTGCAACTCTGCTCTCCTGCTCTCATGAATCCACCTTGCAGGTCCTCTCATCGTTCTCTATAAATATCTATTCTCGTGGCACCTCTCTATAAATATCTATTTTCGTGGCATCCGTTGTCAGCCACTGCTTCCGCTGCAACTCTGCTCTCCTGCTGTCCTGCAGATGCCATACCATGGCAAGCATGGAGCCCGCTCAGATCACCGTGGCAGTTATGAGCATTGTAAACACCTCGCACGTTACCCTGCAGTATGTTCAGAACCAGAACCTGCAAAAGCAGGCGAGGAGGTGACGGCAGCGCGGTGACAAGAGTGATGAGGACATGGACACAGACTTCTCTCTAAGTATGGGCCCCAGCAATTTGGACAACCTAGTGGCAATGGGGCAGGCAGATTCTGGGCCTGGGAAACAAGCACAGACTGGTGGGACCGCATAGTGTTGCATGTCTGGGATGATTCCCAGTGGCTGTGAAACTGTTGCATGCGTAAGGGCACTTTCATGGAGCTTTGTAACTTGGTTTCCCCTGCCCTGAAGCGCAAGAATACCAAGATGAGAGCAGCCCTCACAGTTCACAAGCGAGTGTCAATAGCTCTCTGGAAGCTTGCAACACCAGACAGCTTCAGTTGGGAATCAATTTGGAGTGGGCAAATCTACTGTGGGGCTGCTGTGATTCAAGTAGCCAACGCAATCACTGAGCTGCTGCTAAGAAGGGTAGTGACTCTGGGAAATGTGCAGGTCATAGTGGATGGCTTTGCTGCAATGGGATTCCCTAACTGTGGTGGGGCGATAGACGGAACGCATATCCCTATCTTGGGACTGGACCACCTTGGCAGCCAGTACATAAACCGCAAGGGATACTTTTCAGTGGTGCTGCAAGCACTGGTGGATCACAAGGGATGTTTCACTGACATCAACGTGGGATGGCTGGGAAAGGAACATGACACTCGCATCTTCAGGAACTCTGGTCTGTTGGAACAGCTGCAGGAAGGGGCTTACTTCCCAGATGAGAAAATAACCATTGGGGATGTTGAAATGCCTATAGTTATCCTTGGGGACCCAGCCTACCCCTTAATGCCATGGCTCATGAAGCCAGACACAGGCAGCCTGGACAGTAGTAAGGAGCAGTTCAACTATAGGCTGAGCAAGTGCAGAATGGTGGTAGAATGTGCATTTGGACATTTAAAGGCGCGCTGGCGCAGTTTACTGACTCGGTTACACCTCAGCGAAGCTAATATTCCCATTGTTATTGTTGCTTGCTGTGTGCTCCACAATATCTGTGAGAGTAAGGGGGAGATGTTTATAGTGGGGTGGGAGGTTGGGGCAAATCGCCTGGCCACTGATTACGTGCAGCCAGACACCAGGGCGGTTAGAAGAGCACAGGAGGGCGCGCTGAGCATCAGAGAAGCTTTGAAAACCAGTTTCATGACTGGCCAGGCTACAGTGTGAGAGTTCTGATTGTTTCTCCTTGATGATAACCCGCCCCCTTGGTTCACTCTACTTCCCTGTAAGCTAGCCACCCTCCACCCCCCCATCAATCACCGGTTGCAGAGGCAATGAAGTCATTGTTGTTTCAAAATCATGCATTTTTTATTAATTCATCACACAAATAGGGGGATAACTGCCAAGGTAGCCTGGGAGGGGTGGGGGAGTAGGGAAGCACCAGGTGGGGAGGAGGAGAGGAGGGAAGGACAAGGCCACACTGCACTTCAAAACGTATTGAATTCCAGCCTTCTGTTGCTTGGGCAGTCCTCTGGGGTGGAGTGGTTGGGTGCCCGGAGACCTCTTCCCCCGCAGCGTTCTTGGGCATCTGGGTGAGGAGGCTCTGGAACTTGGGGAGAAGGGCGGGCAGTTACACAGGGGCTGCAGTGGTGGTCTGTGCTCCTGCTGCCTTTCCTGCAGCTCAACCATATGCTGGAGCATATCGTTTGGATCCTCCAGTAGCCTCAGCATTGCATCTTACCTCCTCTCATCATGCTCCTACCACCTTCCCTCTTGCTCGTCCCTCTTGTCCTCGCATTCATTTTCTGCTTTCCTGAACTCTGCTGCTGTCTGCCTCCACGCATTCTGCTGAGCTCTTTCAGTGCGGGAGGACTGCATGAGCTCAGAGAACGTTTAATCGTGAGTGTGTTTTTTTCGCTTTCTTATCTGTGGTAGCCTCTGGGAGCGTTGAAACATTTGCAGCTGTGGGAGGAAAAAAAGGGAGAGTATTCTTTAAAAAGACACATTTTAGAAAACAATGGGTAGACTCTTCCATGGTGAACCAAGCTGTTAACATTACATAGCACATGTGCTTTTGGTACAAGGTCGCATTTTGCCTCTTATATTGAGGGTCTGCTGGTTTTCGGAGGGGCTGTAGTTTTCAGGTTAACGTGCAGCACAAACCCAACTAAACCCCCACCCATCCAACCAATTCTCTGGGCTGATTGCTTCACCCCTCCCCCCACCGCAGGGCTAACAGCGGGGATGATTTCTTTTCAGCCACAGGCACAAAGCCCAGCAGAAATGGCCACCTCTGAATGTCCCCTTAATAAAATTCCCCTATTTCAACCAGGTGACCATGAATGATATCACTCTCCTGAGGATAACACAGAGAGATAAAGAATGGATGTTGCTTGAATGCATTCCAGTAGCTGTACTGACCGCGGATGCATCCCAAGTCTTCAGGGCAAATTAATCATTAAACACACTTGCTTTTAAACCATGTATTATATTTACAAAGGTACACTCACCAGAGGTGCCATCTCTGCCTTCAAGGCCCGGGAGCACGCCTTGGGAGGATTGGGAGGGTATTGGCTCCAGGGTGATAAACAGTTCCTGGCTGTCAAGGAAAACAGTTTCTCCGCTTGCCTGGTGTGCGCTACCCTCCTCCTCCTCCTCATCTTCCTCATTCCCAAAATCCTCATCCCTGTTGCGTGAGGCCACGAGGTAGGGTAGTGGTGGGGGAACCCCCTAGAATTGCATGCAGCTCATCATAGAAGCGGTATGTCTGGGGGTCTGACCCACAGCGGCCGTTTGTCTCTTCGGTTTTGTGGTAGGCTTGCCTGAGCTCCTTAAGTTTCACGTGGCACTGCTGCGGGTCCCTGTTATAGCCTCTGTCCTTCATGCCCTTGGAGTTTTTTTCAAATATTTTGGGATTTCATCTTTTGGAACGGAGTTCTGATAGCATGGATTCGTCTCCCCATACAGCGATCAGATCCAGTACCTCCCGTTTGGTCCATGCTGGAGCTCTTTTGCGATTCTGGGACTCCACAGTCACCTCTGCTGATGAGCTCTGCATGGTCACCTGTGCTGATCAGCTCGCCACGCTGGCCAAACAGGAAATGAAATTCAAAAGTTCGTGGGGCTTTTCCTGTCTACCTGGCCAGTGCATCTGAATTGAGAGCGCTGTCCAGAGCGGTCACAATGGAGCAGTTTGGGATAGCTCCTGGAGGCCAATACTGTCGAATTGCATCCACACTACCCCAAAGTCAACCCGGCAATGTTGATTTCAGTGCTAATCCCCTCATTGGGGAGGAGTACAGAAATTGATTTTAAGACAAAAATGGCAGGGTTAAATCGATCTAACGCTGCAAAATTCGACCTAAACTCATCGTGTAGACCAGGGCCTACTCTTAATTCAAATAAACCCCCAAATCCAGTCAGTTCTTCTTCGAGTGCTTGCTCATGTCTGTTCCACAGTAGGTGTGCACGCTCGCCACATGCACCAGTGCCGAAAGTTTTTCCCTCAGCAGTACCCATAGGGGGAGCGCTGCTGTGACCCCTGGAGTGGAGCCGCACGCTCCCCCCACCCTCAGTTCCTTCTTACCGCCAGTGACGGTGCATCGGAACTACTCGCTCCAGCTTTGCTGCAGCTCATCCCAAATCTCGTTCGTTGTTTAGTAGTACCTCTATCAGTTAGTTCTGTGGCAAATTCAGGCCAATTAGCTACCTGGAGAGGGGTAACAATTAGCCAGGAAGGCTTAGCCAGCAAAATAAGGTTCAGCTGGGGCAGGGGTTGGGAAGAAACTAATCAGGTTCAGCTGGCCCCAGTTGCTAGAGACCTTTTTAAACCCTCCCTGACAAGGAAGACAGGGGGGGAAGGAGGACGAGAGAAGCAGGGCAGCTGCCAGCAAGGAGGGACAGCTGAACTCTGAGACTCGCTGCAGGACGGAGGGCATTCTCCCCAGGGGGGGAAAAGAAACTAGAACTAGGAGGCTGGCTGAGAAGGAATCAGCCCGGCCTTGTGAGATTGAGAAGGGTTTTTTTTCCCTTGTGCCTAGCCTGTGCCTCTGAAGCTAGGACGGACTGAGCTAACAAGCAGAGGGGCAGGTATTTTGCCACACGTGGTGTCAGGGGTGGGATCGCCCAGTGAGTGAGGCTCCATGGCAAGCCGTAACTGGGCAGGGTGAAGACCACAAAACAAAAAAACAAAAAAAATTTTTTTTCTTCTAAAATGGAGGATGTGCTGAAGGCACTGATGCAGGCCACTGCGGCCCAACAAGAGGCCACCCGAGTGCAGGTGGCTGCCCAGCGGGAGTCCGTACGGGTGCAACAGGAGACCAACCAGCTGTTGATGAGCCAGGCAGCCCAAGATCGAGCAAACCTGACCGAGGTAGTGAATCAGTTGAAGGCCCTGACCACGATGACGCAGGGGGCCCAGGGGACCCGACCGCTACGGGCAAGCAACTACTTGCAGAAGATGATACCAGAGGACGATGTAGAGGCATATCTCCTCGCGTTCGAGAGGACGGCCGGGCGGGAGGCCTGGCCACAGGACCAGTGGGCCGGTCTGCTGGCTCCATTTCTATGCGGGGAGGCCCAGAAAGCCTACTTTGACATGCCCGCGGAAGCAGCCATGGATTACTCTTGACTGAAGGCGGAGATCCTGGCGAGGGCAGGCCTGACGCCTGCCATAAGGGCCCAGCGCTTCCACGAGTGGAAGTACCGGGAGGACAAACCCCCAAGGTCCCAGCTATTCGATCTGATACACCTTGCTCGGAAGTGGCTCCGCCCCGAGGCCCATGGTCCGGAGAAGGTATTAGAACTACTGGTATTGGACAGATACATGAGAGGGTTGCCGCCGGACATACGGGGGTGGGTCTGCCAAAACGACCCCTCCTCTTATGATGATCTGGTTGCTCTCGTGGAGAGACACTTGGCAGCCCAAGAACTATCTCAGACCCCCGGGGGAGGGAGGCGCCAATATCAGAGGCCAGCCTCTACGCCGAGGCCCCCGTTCGCCCTAGCCCCGGGCCGGAAAATGGAGGGGAGGCAGGAGGTGAAGGAACCACCGGCAGGCCCGGAAAGACTGGAGGACTGGGGAAGAAGGGCTCCGGGAATGCGTCCCGGCAGCCCGAAAAATAGGGGGCTGCCCAAGGGGGGGTACCGATGTTATGCCTGTGGTGAACTAGGGCACATTGCTGCCCAATGCCCTAACCTTGGGGAGCCTATGCAGTGCAAACTAGGGGAAATAGGGGGACCGTGCGGGCTAATCAGTCTGGTCGGGGACACGATGGTCCCTCATAGATACACTTGGCCCGTTAAGCTGAACGGGATAGGGACCACAGCATTAATAGACTCAGGCAGTGCAATTACGCTGGTCTCTGGGAAGCTGGTCAAGCCGGGCCAACTATCCCAGGCCCCGCGCTCGGGAATATCCTGTGTACATGGGGATGTCGGCTACTACCCGACCGTCCCTGTACGCATTGAGGTGCTCGGAAACCCCACCGAGGTGACGGTAGGAGTCGTTCCGAAACTCCCTTACCCTGTCCTTATCGGACGGGACTTCCCGGGATTTGATGGCCTACTCCCCGGGAAAGAGGAGGAAGGGTGGGAGAACCCTGGGGGCCCAGGGGCGGCCCAGATGGGGGACCCTCTCCCCGCTTTCCACGAGTTTGGCCAGGACGTGTTCTCCCCACCGGGGAAGCCCAGGAAACCTCGGAGGGAACGGAGGGCCGACAAAAGGAGGGGGACGAGGATCCTGACCCGGTACCTGACGCCTACATTGGTGGGGGAAAGAAGGGGTGCAGCTGACAGCGGGGCCAGGCCCGCCGACTCCAGCCCATTTGTTGGGCCGGGTTCCCCGAAGGCTATCTCTGAGGGAGAGGGGGAGGAGGACCCCCCCGAAATGGGGCCCATAGGGGCCGCACGTGGGACTTTTGGTCAGGATCAGGCCAATGATCCCCTATACCATAACATTTTTAAAGAAGTAGTCGAGGTGAACGGGGTCCCGGTGGAGGGAAGAGCTAAGGGACCAGGACCGTATTACATGATTAAAAAGGATTTGCTGTATAGAGTAGTCCGGGTCCAAGAGCGAGTCATCGAACAACTCTTGGTCCCCCGGAAGCATCAAAGGGCGGTAATGGACCTCGCCCACAGTCATCTGTTCGGGGCCCATCTAGGGATGGATAAGACCCTCGACCGGGTTCTACAGAGGTTTTTTTGGCCTGGCATTTATGCAGCCGTCCGGCAGTATTGTTCCTCCTGTCCGGAGTGCCAACTACATGGGCCCCGACCATGCTTGCGGGCCCCTCTGGTCCCTCTACCAATCATTGAGATCCCGTTCGAGCGTATAGCTATGGACATAGTGGGGCCACTAGAAAAGTCAGCCCGGGGCCATCGGTACATCCTAGTAGTATTGGATTATGCCACCCGATACCCCGAGGCCATCCCCCTGCGGAATACCTTGTCCAAGTCCATAGCCAAGGAATTAGTCCAGATATTCTCCAGAGTAGGGATACCTAGGGAGATCCTGACAGACCAAGGGACCCCCTTTGTTTCCAAGCTGATGAAGGACTTGTGCGACCTGCTCCACATACGGACCCTCCGAACGTCGGTCTACCACCCCCAGACCGATGGCCTCGTTGAGCGCTTTAACAAGACGTTGAAAAACATGTTGCGGAAGGTGATCAGCTGTGATGGAAAAGACTGGGACACCCTGCTACCATACGTGCTGTTTGCCGTCCGGGAAGTACCTCAGGCCTCCACGGGATTCTCCCCCTTCGAGCTGTTATATGGTCGGCACCCCAGGGGCATACTGGACCTGGCTAAAGAAGACTGGGAAGAGCAGCCAAACCCGGGGAGAAACATTGTGGAACATGTGCTACAAATGAGAGACCGAATCGCCAGGGTCACCCCCCTAGTACGCGAACACATGGAGAAGGCCCAAGGGGCACAACGGACCTACTACAACCGTCAAGCAAAGGCCCGGAAGTTCCAGGTTGGGGACCGGGTGATGGTGCTCCTACCCACGGCAGAGAGCAAGCTCCTGGCCAGATGGCAGGGACCCTATGAGGTAATTGAGGCGGTAGGGGAAGTTAACTACAAGGTCCGGCAGCCAGGTCGCCGGAAGCTGGAGCAGATCTATCACATAAATCTGCTGAAACCCTGGCAGGATAGAGAAACCCTGGTAACGGGGTTGGGGGCGCCACCCCCTAAAGACGATCGGCCCAACCAGGTGGGAATATCCCGGGAGCTGACCCCAGAACAACGATCCGAGGCGGTCAGCCTGGTCGAACGCAACCAAGACGTGTTCTCGGAGAAGCCCGGTCGAACTACGGAAGTGCACCATCACATCTTCACAGAGCCCGGGGTGAAGGTGCACGTCAAGCCATACCGGATCCCGGAGGCCAAAAGAGAGGAAATTCGGAAAGAGGTCAGGAAGATGCTGGCCCTAGGGGTTATTGAAGAGTCTCATAGCCAGTGGTCCAGTCCCGTGGTTCTGGTGCCAAAGCCAGACGGCAGTCTGAGGTTCTGCAACGACTTCCGCAAGCTGAACGAGGTATCCCGGTTTGACGCCTACCCCTTACCCAGGATCGACGAACTGATCGACAGATTAGGAAAGGCCCGGTTCATGTCTACCCTGGACCTTACCAAGGGCTATTGGCAGATCCCCCTGGCGAAGACCGACAAGGAGAAGACGGCCTTTGCAACCCCGGAAGGACTATATCAATACACCGTTCTTCCCTTTGGATTACATGGGGCCCCCGCTACCTTCCAGCGGCTAATGGATAAGCTGTTACGGACCCATAGGGAGTACGCTGCTGCCTATCTTGATGATGTCATCATATATAGCCCCGACTGGGAGACGCATCTCGGAAAGGTAGAGGCAGTATTAGATACCCTGAGAAGGGCCGGGCTGACCGCGAACCCCTCCAAGTGTTCGATCGGGTTAGCTGAAGCCAAATACCTGGGGTATGTAGTGGGGAGGGGCGTGGTGAGGCCCCAGCTCAACAAGCTAGATGCCATATTGAAGTGGCCCCGGCCACTGCGGAAGAAGCAGGTCCGAGCGTTCCTGGGACTCGTGGGGTACTATAGGCGGTTCATTCCCCACTTTGCCACCGGGGCATGCCCCTTAACGGACCTGACCAGGGCTCGGGGCCTGGACATAGTGAAATGGTCTGCTGCGGCCGAAGCCGCTTTTGTGGATCTACGAACGGCCCTCTGCACGGACCCTGTCCTAGTAGCCCCAGACTGGGGGCAGGAGTTCGTCCTCCAGACGGACGCCTCGGAAGTAGGCCTGGGGGCAGTGCTTTCCCAAATGGTCGGAGATGACGAACACCCCGTCCTCTACCTCAGTAGAAAGCTCCTGCCTAGAGAACGGAAGTACGCCATCGTGGAGAAGGAATGTCTGGCGGTAAAGTGGGCCGTAGAAAGCCTCCGCTATTATTTACTGGGACGGAGATTTGCCCTAGTTACGGACCATGCCCCGTTGCAATGGATGCACCAGAACAAGGACAAGAACGCGCGAGTGACGAGATGGTTCCTGTCGCTTCAGCCCTTCCACTTCACGGTTCGGCACCGGTCCGGGTCTCAACATGGCAATGCGGATGGCCTGTCAAGGGTACATTGTTTTCCGACCCAAGTGGCCCAACCCCGTAGTGTTGAGCGGGGGGGGGGATATGTGGCAAATTCAGGCCAATTAGCTACCTGGAGAGGGGTAACAATTAGCCAGGAAGGCTTAGCCAGCAAAATAAGGTTCAGCTGGGGCAGGGGTTGGGAAGAAACTAATCAGGTTCAGCTGGCCCCAGTTGCTAGAGACCTTTTTAAACCCTCCCTGACAAGGAAGCCAGGGGGGGAAGGAGGACGAGAGAAGCAGGGCAGCTGCCAGCAAGGAGGGACAGCTGAACTCTGAGACTCGCTGCAGGACGGAGGGCATTCTCCCCAGGGGGGGGAAAGAAACTAGAACTAGGAGGCTGGCTGAGAAGGAATCAGCCCGGCCTTGTGAGATTGAGAAGGGTTTTTTTTCCCTTGTGCCTAGCCTGTGCCTCTGAAGCTAGGACGGACTGAGCTAACAAGCAGAGGGGCAGGTATTTTGCCACAGTTCGTAAAAGTTCTAGTTTAGTTAGTTATTCTTCGGGCCGGGCCCCAGGGTTTAAATCTTGCAAGTCTTGCAGGCAATCGATTCCCAGGAGTGACCCGCACATGGACTGTCTCCACTGCCTGGGCGAATCCCACATAGCAACTGCTGTCAAATCTGCAGGTCCTTCAAACCCAGGATGAAAAAAGAGAGAGACATTAGACTTCGGGCCCTTCTCATGGAGTTGGCACTGGCTTCGGTGCGTGGCGATCCCCCAGCACCTTCCGGTGGCCGGCACCACTCTCCGTCGAAAAAGCAGAGGAAGACATCGCCACGCTACAATGGTGGTCCTGCCCAGCCAATATGCTCCAGGGAATTCCCTTCCGGGAGCCAACCCCGTTGCTAGACCTAGTGTCCGATGCGTCGGACTTGGGCTGGGGGACACACATAGGGACCTCACGGACCCAAGGTTTCTGGTCCACCGGAGAGCTGTCCCTTCAAATAAATGTCAGGGAATGCAGAGCGATACGTTTAGCCTGTGTGATGTGCAGCTCGCAGCTATGCAGCAAGTACTCATGGACAACGCCACCGCTATGTTTTACATCAGCAAGCAAGGCATGGCGAGGTCCTCAGTCCTCTGCCAGGAAGCCCTCAGCCTCTGGGAGTTTTGTATAGCCCACAACATCTCCCTGAAGGCTTTCCACCTGCCAGGCGCCAACAATACGCAGGCTGATCACTTGATCAGGGTTTTCTCCTCCCAACACGAGTGGTTGCTTCACCCAGAGATCACTCATCAGCTCTCTTCCGAGAGTGGTGCACTCCCCAATAGACCTGTTTGCAACCTGGCAGAACCACTGTTGCCACGGGTTCTGCTCCAGGGGGTGTGTGGGGAGGAACGTGATCTCGGACACCTTCCTCCTGTCATGGTCGGGTCAACTCCTTTACACTCTTCCCGTGTTTCCCCTCATTGCCAAGGTCCTGGAGAAAGAAAAAATGGACAAGGCACGCATCCTTTTGATCGCCCCAGCGTGGTCCCGACGGCATTGGTACCCTCCTAGACTTACTCGTGGCCCCTCCCCAGCTGTTGCCGCTCCACCCGGACCTATTCTCCCAGGACCGAGGCTGCCTCCTCCACCCCAATCTGGCCAGCCTCCATCTGACAGCGTAGCTGATCAGTGGCTAGATGCGGAGGAGAGAACATGTTCGGAGGGGGTCAGGCATGTCCTCCTCGAAGTAGCAGGCCATCCACGCGCCGAGCCTACTGGCAAACTGGTCCCTATTCTCCAGGTGGGAAGGCATATGGGGTGTTTCCCCAATGTCTGCCCCACTCCAACTTATCCTTGAGTACCTGCTTCACCTCAGAACTCAAGGCCTGGCCCCTTCCTCTGCCAGGGTGCACCTGGCGGCTATTTTGGCGTTCCATCCGCCGGTTCAGGGCTGCTCGGTTTTCTCCCATGCCATGACCAGGCGTTTCCTCAAGGGGCCAGATCGGTCCTTCCCTTATGTTAGGACCCCTATCCCTCAGTGGGATCTAAATTTGGTGCTATCCTGCCTTACAGGGCCCCCGTTTGAACCCCTGGCCACATGCTCGTGGTCTCACCTTTCCTGGAAGGTAGCCTTTCTCGTGGCCATCACGTCAGCCTGACCTGCGACCCCTCGTACACTGTCTTTCAGAAAGACAAGTTTCAGCTCCGCCCACACCCTGCATTCCTCCCCAAGGTGGTCTCTGTCCTTCACATGAGCCAGGACATCTTCTTACCTGTCCTCTGTCCTAAGCCGCATACCTCTAACAAGGAGTGCCGCCTCCATATGCTCGACATGTGCAGGGCTCTGGCCTTTTATCTGGATCTGACTACGCTGTTCTGCAGGTCTTCGCAACACTTTGTTTCCTTGGCAGAGCGCATGAGGGGCCAACCGATATCCACCGAGAGGCTTTCCCGGTGGATCACCTTGTGCATCCACACATGCTATGACCTAGCAGGGGTTCCCGCACCACCTATCGTAAGGGCTCACTCAACAAGGGCTCAGGCCTCATCAGCTGCCTTTGTGGCCCATGTCCCTATCCAGGACATCTGTAGAGCCGCTACCCGGGCCTTAGTGCCCAAGTTCACGTCGCACTATGCGATCATCTCCCACACCAGGGATGACGCTGTCTTCGGTAGGGCTGTGCTCCAGCCAGGGAATCTGTGAACTCCTACCCACCTCCATCAGACACAGCTTGTAATCACCTACTGTGGAATACACATGAGCAAGCACTCGAAGAAGAAAGGACAGTTACCTGTTCCGTAACTGGTGTTCTTCGAGATGTGTTGCTCATGTCTATTCCACATCCCACCCTCCTTCCCCACTGTTGGAGTTGGTCCGGCAAGAAGGAACTGAGGATGGGGGGAGTGCGTGGCTCCCCTTATAACGCGCTATAGTGGTGCCACTCCAGGGGTCGCAGCAGCGCTCCACCTGCGGGTACTGCTGAGGGAAACCTTCCGACACCAGTGCACGTGGCGAGCACACACATCTACTGTGGAATAGACATGAGCAACACATGTCAAAGAATGCCAGTTACGGAACAGGTAACTGTCCTTTCTCTAAAAAAAGAACAGGAGAACTTGTGGCACCTTAGAGACTAACAAATTTATTTCAGCATAAGCTTTCATGGGCTACAGCTCACTTCTTCGGATGCATAGAATGGAACACATAGACAGGAGATATTTATGCATACAGAGAACATGAAAAGGTGGAAGTAGCCATGCCAACAGGAAGAATGTAATCAATTGAGATGCACTATCATCCTGCTGATGATATCATCCTGCTGATGATAGCTCATCTCAATTGATTAGACTCTTCCAGTTGGCATGGCTACTTTCACCTTTTCATGTTCTCTGTATGTATAAATATCTCCTGTCTGTGTGTTCCATTCTATGCATCTGATGAAGTGAGCTGTAGCTCACGAAAGCTCATGCTGAAATAAATTTGTTAGTCTCTAAGGTGCCACAAGGACTCCTGTTCTTTTTGCGGATACAGACTAACACGGCTGCTACTCTGAAACCTGTCCTTTCTCTGTGCCCATCTCTCCTGAACAGCCGCAACCTCTCCCCAAAGTTCCCAGTGCCTACGAAACTTAAATCCTTTCTCTTTATGCTGCCATCTACTCTCTATACGCAGACCCTGACGTTCCCCCGCCTCGGTGGTATTGCATGGTTGCAAGCAGCATTTCAGAGTAAGCTACTGAAGAAGCCCTGAACCTAGGCCCTCTGCTAGCGATCTAAGCTGAGCTTCCAGGACCTCACTCTTACAGCTTCCTAAATCATCGGTACCAGTGTGTGCCATGACCACAGGCTCCTCTGCTAGGCAAGTCACTGAACGAGTTGCAGTTGCTCAGCGGTTGATATTTCTAATGATTGAATCCCCTTTCACCAGAGCCTGTCTGCACCTTATCACTGGATCCCCAGCTCCCGGAGGGTCTGTCTTGGTGCATGGGGATTGATCACTAACCAACTGAGCTAGGGTGACCAGATGAGAGGGAGAAAATATCAGGACACAGGGCAGGGGTGTCCGCCGGCGGAGCAAAAAAAATAACAATAAAAATAAGAAGCAAGTGCTGCCGGCGGAGCAGCAAGGGGAGAAAGAAAAAAAAAGCCGAGTGCTTTCGGCGGAGCAGCAAAAACAAATAAATAAATAAGGCAAGTGCTGCTGGTGGAACGAAATATTGGGACAAATTGCGTCCTGACCAAAGATTGGTCGGGACGCGGGACAAGCACCTAACTATCGGGACGGTACCGATTTTATCGGGACATCTGGTCATCCTAAACTGAGCTAGCAGCCTACTTGCCTGCAATCCAAAGTGCCCTGTGCTCCTTCCATCAGTGCTCTCATTGTCACTGTCGGGGGCCCCTCTTGGCTCTCTTTGAATGTCTCCCCTTACCCTGGGATCATGCAGTGTGTCCTGTTGCCCAGTGTCATGTGATTGAATCAGTGGGCCGATTCTAAGTGAGTGAAAGCACCGATTCAGGATGGAAGCCCATCTTCTCTGTTGTGGTGCAGTGCGGTCACTGCTGTGCTGCTGGCATTCTTCAGAGGGCGAGAGCATCATGTGGCCAGCTAGGACGAAGGACGCACTGTTATCGGGGGAGGTGGGGAGAGTTTAACTTTGTTTGTTAGACTCATTCAGAATCATGATTTCAGCTGCAAATGGTGGCCTGGTGGCAGGCGGTGAGGGTACAGCTGGGAACACAGACGCTGTCATCTGGTTCAAACACTTCAAACAAGAGCCCAGAGGGAGCAAGAGGGCTGCTTGGCCCCCTTGCAATGCCAAGGGGCAGATCCCTGGCAGGAGTTGTAGGCAGTGTGGGTGATTCAAAATGAAATGACAAGAAGGGAGGAGAAGCAGAGACATCAAGGGAAGAAGCTGAGTTTACTGGAGGCTTTGCATCTAAAATCTACTTGCCTGTGTGCTGGGTGGGGGATGGTACCTAGAGGTCAGTGTTCTGCCCTGGACAATTCTCTGTGATTCTGCTGCAGCCTGGTAGCATCCTAATGCAATAAGAAATGTGACCCCTTCCCCTCCCCTTGGCTCATCGCCTTGCAGATGCTGCAGACACCACGGATATTTGTAAACATAAAATGGTTGGCCACAGTCACATGGTGTGAAGCCAGTTTCTCGCTAGTAATTTGCATTCATATTGAGTGAGATCGAGTGTGTTATTGTAGTTCAAATGCTTCTATTGAATTAATAGGGAGGCCATCCACAGAGAGCCTGGGAGCTACCCTGAATATAATTTTACTTTTAACAATTTAACTAGCTCATCCCAGCGCTGCATGTTTTCTCAGCATCTAACAGCATCACTACCAAGCAGCTCAGACATTACTGCAGATCTTCCTAGGCTGTCTCGAGGAGCGAGTGACAAAGCAACTCCTTGGCATGGTATTGACTGATTTTTCCCACTCCATGGGAAATGCATATAAGTCCATGTAGTTCAGGTTTGTAATAGCTTTGTGAGGTTGTTAGCCCTTTCTACCTCCTTTCCTACAGAGGGAAGCTGGGAATGGAAGGCATTTAGTATTAATATTACGGTGTGTGGCAGCTAAGCAGGAATGGAGCAAACATGGAAGATCCATGTAAAAACCCAACCAGTAAATAGCCTAAACTCTGGCTCTTGTTTCTAACATGTGTAAGAGAAATGAGGAAAAGGCAAGTGAAACTCTACGTGTGGCAGTTATGTCCTCATCCATGAGGAGCCACTGACCTTGTACGCTGTAGACTTGATGATGACTCTGGCCATGGAGGAATGGGCACCCCATGGTAGAGCTGAGGAGTTAGGTTGGCATTTACATCCTGCCCAGCCTCTCTGCTCGGCTTGCTAGTGTGCATGGCATCAGGAGGCTGTATGGGGCCCCAGGACACACAGATTCTTTCTGCCTGATCTGGAGAAAAATGTGCTCCACAAGCATTTCCTGCTCTCACTGAGCTAGGAGCCCTTTGGGGTTGGATTCCATTCTTGCATAATGCCATAGATGTGCCTGTGTTAGTTCAGGACTGTACGCTTGAGCTTCTGCATCTGAGAACTGCCTGCTCCTGAAGGACCTGAGCTTCAGCAAAGCTCCCAAGGAATGAGGAACATCTCACCTAAAAGTTTACACGCTTTGTGTGACGTTCCCCTCTGGTGTTATCTAGACTGGTGATCTGCTAGGCCACTCCAGTCACTGACTCTGGGAGCCAGCCTTATGTTAGCCTGCTGTGAGAACCCTCCCTCCTGGGCTGTTCACACACAGCCTCTGGCATGTAAGCTGCTCCCAGCTACTTGCAAGTGAATGACACTAGCCAATATCTCCGGTCCCAGACACAATCCTAGGAACCTTCATCTTGCAGTGTCCAGTTATGCCCGCTGGATGCTGCAAGTTTATATGAGTTCATCAATTTAATAAAGAAATTGATATGTTCCAGGCTTGTTCTCCCAAGGGGAGTTTCTGACATGCTTCAAACCAAACGCACAGCTTCAGGTAGAATAAACAAACAGATTTATTAACTATGAAGATAGATTTTATGTGATTATAAGTCAAAGCATAACAAGTCAGATTTGGTCAAATGAAATAAAAGCAAAATATATCAGCCCATATTCTAAGCTGATCTTAACACTTTCAATGTCCTTATGAACTTAGATGCTTCTCACCGCAGGCTGGCTGCTCTTCAGCCAGGCTCTCCCCTTTGATCAGTGCTTCAGTTGCTTGGTGGTGGTGGTGGTGTCTGTAGATGGAGGTGGAAGAGAGAGAGAGTGCATGGCAAATGTCTCTCCCTTTTCTCATGTCCTTCTTCCTTCTTGGCTTTGCCCCCTCTTCCCTTCAGAGTCAGGTGAGCATTACTGAGTCTCTCCCAGCAAGGTTGAGCAATTCCCCTGGTGGGGCCTCCTGCAGGTGAGTCATTGCATTGTAGCTCCCTTGCTGGACAATGCCTGTTGACGGGCTATTTGGCACCCGCCTGGGCGTTGGTTACTTTCCTTGCTGTTGCCACTGGTGAACTAATATCTGGCTGATTCCCCCAATTTACAGCATGTTTTAGTGACAACCATACTACACAATTCTCATAACTTCATATGCATTAATGATACACATATATGGATAGAGACATGACTTTCAGCAGATCAAAACCCTGATACCCTACAAGACATGCTTTATATATAAGATCATGATTATACAAAAATGAGGAATATGCATGTTACAGCACGCTCCTCCAAGGTATAGAATGTCACACTATTACAGCAATAACTCAGGTGTTATTGCCATTTTAGCAAACCTCCGTCTCCCCTAAGAGTGGTCACAGTCAGAAACTAATGCGTCTTGTCCCATGTTTGTTTTCCTTCAGAGACGTCCTTAACAGGTTTGCTTGGTTCACTCATTGATTTTTCTCATCACCAGCTCTGTGGGCTCAGGCTGGTATGTGATCAGTCCAACTGTGTTCTTTCTGTTTCAGATGCCCCGTCTGTAATCAGTGTGCTGGGATCTGAAACGCTGGTCGCTCTGTTGGTGCATATGGCAGAATCCCAGCTCAGCTCACTCCCTGCAGCCAGCTGGGCTCAGCAGTGCTAAGAGTTGAGGACCTTAAGGAGTTGACTTACAGTGGGCTCTGCAGGGCCCATGCTCTCTGAAAAGCCGTCAAAGCATTTTATGTAGTCAGTAGTGACCAGAACTAACTGACGTGGAGAAAAAAATAAGCACAGGAACAAGTTGCATAGATCTGCCCATACCTGCACATTAAGCGAGTCCAACTGATTGTAAAACTAAATGTGAGCATTGTCTAACTTGTATTACCACTAGGGCTATGCGAATGGACCAGAGTATTCTGGGACTGTCTGCAGGGCCGGCTCCAGGCACCAGCTTACCAAGCAGGTGCATGGGGCAGCAACTCCGGAGGGGGGCGGCACTTTAAGATATTCGGCGGCAATTCAGCGGAGGGTCCCTCACTCCCGCTCGGAGCGAAGGACCTCCCGCCGAATTGCCGCAGATCGCGATCGCGGCTTTTTTTTTTTTTTTGACTGCTTGGGGCGGCAAAACCCCTGGAGCCGGCCCTGCCTGTCTGTATCTTGAAGAAGAACTCTGTAGCTCAAAAGCTTGTCTCTTTCACCAACAAAAGTTGATCCAATAAGAGGTATTACCTCACCCACCTTGTCTCTCTCATGGTTTATTTATTATTGGCTTTTCTTGCCTTAGGGGAGCCCTTTGTGGGCTCAGAATAACATCAGATCCGTCTCTTCATGGTATTCTGCCATCCAGGAAAACTGAGGAGTCCAGCCTTCAAATAAAAATAAATAACTAAATAAAGCCCCATGGAAAAATATCAACACAAATGCCAATAAACCCAGATAGTACTGCTGGAATCTATGCACACTCCTAGGGAATATTGATACTAACATTCTGTACGTCTAGAATAAGTAAAATGATGAGCCACTGAAGTATAACAGAAACGGCGTAGATCTGATGCAGTTGGTTGTGGAATTCTAGGGACGTGTCTCCTTCAGCAGGGGCAAGGTTTGCCCTATGCCAAGTGCCAATCATGTTTTCTGTAGCCTTTGCAGTTGGGAGAGCTGCAGTGAAGTATAAACTCATTGTGCAGACTCACTTACATAGGGTCTGTAATATTTAAGACTCCAAGCACCTTGTCTGAAGTTGTACTATCAATTTACCAATACATTTGTTTTAAAAAAATTGCTTGAAGTTGTCAGGAGCTTGTGCAAAATTAATGTTGCGTCCAAAAGGATTCCTCTGAGTCCCCAATTATCAGATGCCAGCCCCAGTTTCTCTGACGGAGGCGAAGCTTGTATGCGCCACTCTTTTAGTAGCTGTGCCCCCTGAGGCCCCTTAGACTCTCCCAGCCCAGTTGTGTCTCAGTGTGTTTAGGTCCACTGGAGAGAAATACGTTTCCTGAAGACAGACAGTATAAATCTTGTACTGCTTTAACACCAGCAATGCCTAGTTAATAAATTTAAGCTTCTTCCAATCTCAGAAGGTCATTACTATGTCTCCAGTCTCTGTTCAAGTGGGGCAGTGCCTATTTCCCTGAGCCATTAGATTATTAGCAAAATGCATGTAAAAAACCTGCTTTGGTGGTAATTCAAAAAATGACCCTCTGGAGGTGCACTCCACTTCGAAAGCCAGAACTTTAAAGCCCATTGCGGGGTGGTCTAGTAAAAGGAGAGAGACAAGGTGGGTGAGGTAATATCTTTCATTGGACCAAGCTTTGGAGCTTCCCAGAGCTCTTCCTCAGGACTGGAGAAGGTAACCAGGGTGTCTGAGCTAAATCCACAGTGGGCAGATTGTTAAGCAGAAGGGGTTCACATATGCTGAAGGAGGCCACTTACAATGAAGTGGACAATTAAGGGTTAGCAGGCAGCAGGGGTTGTTACATATTGTGGGAATGAGCCATAAAACCAGTGTCTCTGTTACCTCCATGCCTTTCAGTGTCCAGCTGAGTGATGAATTTCAGTTCCCAGGCTCGTCGTTTGAAGGTTTTCTTTGAAGACAAGGCCTGAGAGGCCAGAGATGGAGTAATGCTTTGTGAAAAGTGCTTACCCAGAGGTGATAGGGTGCTTTTGTCTGTTACCATTTTTCTGTGTGAATTCATTGAAGAGCGCAGTGATTGTCTGGTTTCACCCATGCAGTTGTTGTTGGAGTAGGTTAGAATTATTGTATGAGTGAGAGAAGCTAATTAGGATAGCCATGAGTTGGCCTCCTGCCTGGAGCTGGACCCTGAATTTCTCATTAATTATGTGAAACTCTTTCACACTTTATAAATGTACCCTAATGTAAAGAGTATGTAAAGGGTTAATAACTGATTAATAGATAGTGTTATTAATGCTTAAGCAATTCTTATAGAGTCCAACAGGTTAATAGGTTGCTTATAACCATCTAGAACACATACTACTCATGTAACATGCTTCTAATATATATTAATCATTTATTAACACTTCATAAACTTTTATAGATATACCCTTAATATAAAGTGTGTCCCATTATTGTGTTTCTCAGTTAGCTGCTTGCTTAGATTGTCTGATTTCTAATAACGACACCTGTGTAGTACTCTTCATTTGTAGATCTCAAAGCACTTTAAAAGGAAGGTAAGTAATGTATCATTATTCCTAGCTTACAGGTCGGGAAGTGACTGGCCCAAGGCCACCGTGTGTGTCCAAGCCTGGAATTGAATACCTCAAATCCCAACTCCAGTGCCCTATCCACTGACCATGCGGATAAAGCTCTTGTTGCAATAGCGGGTTCTGTAGGTGTTTGGCATTAGCTTGCTGCTCTTGGTGGTAGAACTCACTCAGCAGCAAGTAAGAATTAATCACGTATGGGCTGGTAAGAAGAGAAGCGATGTTGGGCAGCAGGTTTGGAAAGAGTGGCTGAGAATGGCAGCGAAATAAGGGACAAAGGCAAAGAATAAAGAAATGCCATCTCAGCTTGCAAAGGGTTTCAAAGAGGTGAAGTTCTTTTTGTACCTGAATAAATTCAGAGCTCTCATGTGTTGTGGATTTCACAGGTTGTTCGGTGTGGTAGCTGAATTGGGCTGCCCGTTACACTATGCAGCCCTGTCAAGCAGTGTTCTGTGGATATGAGAGAGAGAGTGACCATCTCTTCTGGAATACCCTGACTATTCGGAAAGGTGCACTGAGCTGGGAGTGAGACCATGCATTCTGATCTCATTGGCACGAACGGTTCTTTATATTTCTATGCACTTTAGACACCCTAAAATTGAGCAAAGGCTCGTACTCTACCTTAGAAGACAATCGAGTGTCAGCCTCCCATTTTACAAATAAGTTAACAGAGGTTGCACAAGGCACCTCTTGGCAGAGCTGGGATTGGAATCAGACTGCAAGTATGTGAGATCTAGGTCTGAGCTGCTCAGCCTCTCAATATGAATGTGCCAAACCTCTGGGCTTGACTTTTTTGTCTGTAACGACGTCTGTGACCACTCTCCTCACCCAGAGCCAGGACGATATCCCAGGACTCCTGATCTCCACCATTCTACAGCTGGTTAGCAAATAGTTTTGTTGTCCACTGGCAAAGTGTGTGTCATGCCCCCTCTTCTAATTAGTCCACCTAGAGGATAACAGCTACGTCTTCCTCCCAAGTGGAAGAGATCTGTTCTGAGAGCCTGACGGTCCAAGATTCAACCCCTGCTGATGACAATGTCTTGGGTTCCTATGTTTGCACAAGACAGAATTTAATTTTCAAGTTTCCTTTGTATTTAATTCACAGCGACAAAGATCCTTACCAGGTTCTCTATAATTAAAAATGTAATTTGTTAATTATGGCATAACATACAACAACCCAGCTGTTCCCCTTTTCGTCACTTGTCGCGCATTTGGATTGTTTGTGTCATATACTGGCAGGCTTGCAGGTTGAGAGATATGAGTAAAGTGAAGATTGCAGAATCTTTTAATAGAGTGAGAAAGAGGTGAAAGAAGGTACAGGCTGCAGGTGGTTCAAGGGAGAATATGGACTGGGTAGCAATAGCATTTTGTATCTTTGATCTTCACAAATGATAAAGTAGTAAATTTTTCATAGTGCTCAGAGGAGAAAGGGATGGAGTGAGATGTGCTGGGGTGCCAACGATGGAGAAATTCATTCACAACAGGTGCTAGCTCTCAGAATGATGATAAATGAGAAACTGGGTCTTCATGCTGTGGAAGGAGGTATGGTAGACCTTGATCTGTGATTTCTTCTTTTCTGAATATGCCAGCATCTCCCCAGACTTCAGCAACTGGTTTAAAGTTTGCTAAGAACTCAAAGAAGAAAAATAAAAGGAGGAGACAGACAGCAGATTAATAGGATGAAAGGAGGGAATTGGATTAAACCATGTCAGTTTATTATTTGCATATTTGCACAGATATTATGGTGATAAGTGTGATCTAAGTACATAGATAAGTGGTAAGTGATTATGGTGAGTGGGTGGTGGGAGGAGGCTCCACAGTGCCAGGGAGTAGTTAATGATGAATGCATTGAAAAGACAAAATTATAGGTATCAAAAAATGAGTTGCTGAAGGAACTCAGATCAGGGGAGGTTAGCAGGGGAGGACTCAAGCAGATGTATTTATTATTTTAGTGTATTCATGTGATCGCTAGAGAAGGGTGACCTTTCCCCATTCATCTCAGGGCAGGATTAATTTTGCAACCCAACAGCAGTGCTGTAAATATCAGCATTGTTACTTATGTGACTGATGATTGTCTTGTTGGATACAGCCAGCAACCCTGGCAGAGCTTGATAGGAAACCGCACCTCCTCTCCAATCTGGCCCAGAAGTTTTGACTAGTGGTGAACCATAGAAGGGAAATGCATTTCACACAGCTGCTAATCCAGGGGCAGCGGGGATGGATCCAAGATGTTTCCAAGACTGATATGTGCAGACAGGCCTTTCTGTGAGGTGCTTCCCTTAAGGTCTGTATCACTATCCCTTCTGTCTTATCTGGATTGAAGCTCAGCTGGATTTCTCCCATCTGCTGCCTCATCATCGGTAGAGCACAGAGACCATAGTATTTGGCTTCAACGAAATAGATTGCTTATAATGGGGACAAGTGCAGCCCTAAACATCTCACTCTCTCCCTATACACTCAATTAGAGGGGCAGCAGGGTGGGCCGCTGAGGGTCCCACATGGCGTGCTCTTTGGGGATCTCTTATCATTGCTACAAAGAAATCCTCAGCCACAGATGACAGTCTCTGTATTCTGCCCACATCAGCGCCCAGGCTGTGAGGGATCCGACATTCATGAAATCAAGATGTGACTGGTGCTGTTTCTACTCTCCTTTTTTATTAACCCTCTCCAAAAGTGGGAGGTGTGAATGAGTGATAGTGAGATTGCTACTATCAAAGGCAGCTTTATTAAAGAGCGTTGTCACAGCTGTCCCCTGGCCCTCTGTGAAACAGGAGTGTTAGAGGGAACCTACTCAAAACCTTCCCCTTTCGGAAGCTTTCCAAGTGGTGATGAAAGTGCTGCAACCTCTTCTTCCCCAGTCTCTCTAATCAGAGCCACCCAGAGAGCGGCTTTGCGGGGGAACTTCTGATGGAAAATAATTAAAAATGGAAAAGGCTGTTAAGCGCAGACTCAAATCTTTCCTCCATTGCAGCCCTTCCCTAAAGCCTTTTAAACATGAAAGCCTCATTCGTTCCATGTCTGTGATTTGATGCTTTAAATATGACTTGGCTTTTCACTGCAATTTTAAAAGGTTCAAAGTTACATTAATATTTTAAAAAACCCATAATAAACAGCTGGGGTGTTACGTACTGCTGGAGCAGTTGCACTGAAGGATTTAGAGTTCACTGATTTTATCTTCAAGACTTAATTTCCACTTCAGAGGATTATTGATCTTTGATCTCTTGAATTAAGTGCCTTCTTAAATTATACCAGGACAAATGGATTGGGAAAGTAGGGCCTAAACCTCATGAAGAGATGTCTGAGTTCAAGAAGGAGCTAGCCCACTGTGAAACCTCTAGCAGCATGGAAGAGGGGATGGTTCAGCTTGGTGTGTGTGGAGATCATTAGAGAGAATGAGGAAGTAAAGTACTGGAAAGAGTGCAGTTGCTGTCTCTCTAATTAACTGAAATGGACTGAATATGGACAGAAAACTGAAAATGCCACTCACAACTTCCTGGGTCAAAGGTGAACTGGAGGCAAACTCGCCAGAACTACAGGGATTAATTAAAACTTTCTCTTTGCTTTTCTTCTTTTCTAGTGGCTTTGTTTATGTTGTATTGGAATTACTCCTGGTACCTTAGCGCTCTTCTTGGCTCCAGTGAGACCACTAGATTAAGTCAGCTGCATCTTCTCTGCAAAAGCTTTGTGATGGAGGGGTGTCGTATTGGCTCGGCTGACTCTTCTGGTGTGATGTAAAACTGGCGTGCTAGAACAAAAAGCAGCTGGTGAGAAATCAGAGTTTATGCTGTCTCCTTACTCCATCCCTGTTTTGTTTTGTTTCCAGCACAGCAGGGAGGTTTTGAGAGGAAGAAGAGATGCCAACATTTGGAGAGAAGTCTCCTTTCAAAGGGAGAGGGGTAGGAATATCCAAACACTCGTAACTCAGTTTTTCTGTTCAAGCAGCAAGTTAAGAAATGCAGTGGACCAGGGTTGTGGTGCAAGTGTTTAGAAATGGAGGCTGGTGCACGGGGTGGGATTATTCACTTTGTGCATTCTAGGAAGGGAATATTTTTGATGATTGAATTTACTCCGTCCAGCTCAGGTGTGCGTGCGCACTGAATAAAGGGTAGGCGCGTATGCAGTCTGTGAAGAGTCTGAGGGGAACTATGGTATCTTTTGGGCAGTTGACTGCCCTCTGCCCAGCTGATGGGTTAGTATTAAAATGTAGCTCGTCTTGTGGCTTCCCAAATTGGCTGTCCTAGTGAATGGGAAGAGGGATGGAATCCCTGCTTGTGCTCTTGACATCTCCTCCACCACCATATACGGGGGAAAGTACATTCTTTGGAGGAGGAAATGTCATTCCAAGGTTGTTATTGCCAGGACCAACCTGGGTGGATATTGGGTAGCAAATTAGTTGTGTGCTTGTAATGTAATATGGAGATAAAAGACCACACTTCTGGCTTCAGTTCTAACATCACAGGCTGAGGACAGGATGTATTTCTCTTTGCAGAAGCCTGGTTGGCTACATTAGGAATGATACATGCAATATAGTGTGCTCCTCTTCTGAGGCTTGGAGTAAATGATCGTGAAGAAAGAGCTAGTGATATAAACCTGGCAAAAAGGTGATTCAAGGGGACAGGCTAGTCTACAGCTGTCTCTAGGAGGCCATGCTGAACTTTCCTTCTGTCTGCAGTGCAGATTTCCATCCAGCCTGAGTGACCACAAGTAGGGCTCCATGTCTGTCACGGAGGTTGCAGAAGTCATGGATTCTGTGACTTTCCGCAACCTCCGTGACTTCTGCAAGGGCTGATCCCAGGGCCATCCAAGCGGCTGGCTCTGGGGCCAGCTGCTCAGGTGGCCCCTGAGACAGCCACACCAGCTGCTGCCCTGGCGGCCCCAGGCAGTGGTCCCCAGGCAGCTGGCCAGATCAGCCCAGTCTCCAGCCCCAGGGTGACTGGAGAAGCCACGGTCCACTGGCCCCAGCAGCAGTCCCCAGGCAGCTGGCCGGAGTACCTGCGGTCTGCGACTCCTGACATCTGGTTCCGCTGGCTGCAGGTGCCCCCACCAGCAGAAGCTCCCCTGGGATGCCCTCCCAGCAGCAGCCTCCCCACAAATCCCCAGCACAGGGGGAGGGATAGCTCAGTGGTTTGAGCATTGGCCTGCTAAACTCAGGGTTGTGAGTTCAATCCTTACGGGGGCCACTTAGGGATCTGGGGCAAAATGAGTACTTGGTCCTGCTAGTGAAGGCAGAGGGCTGGACTCAATGACCTTTCAAGGTCCGTTCTAGGAGATAGGATATCTCTATTTATTTATTTAATTTACCCTCCCCCAAGATGTAATCACAGGTATTTTTAGTATAAGTCATGGACAGGTCATGAGCCATGAATTTTGGTTTATTGCCTGTGACCTGTCCATGACTTTTACTAAAATACCTGTGACTAAATCGTAGCCTTAACCCCGAGTAACTCGCCCTGGGGTTAATTATTTGTACGGAGGCAGTGTGCAGAGGCCTCAATCCAGGACTAGGGTCCCAGTGTGCGAGCCAGGCTCCTCCCAAATAATGAAAAGATGGCCCTGGCCCCAGGGAGTTTGTAATCGAAATGCAAGTGACAATAGAGACATACCACAAACAGATGGGGCAGCACAAAATAGCTCAGACAATTATGATCGGTGTAATAAGCAGTGGTTCATTCCACCATCCATTCACACTTCCTGCACGACAGTATGTGGAGCAGGGAGGGAACAGTACAAGGTACATATACCCTTACTGGGGTTGAAAGCAATCCAGAGCTCTCCTTCTTCAAATTGACCATATCTATGGCTACTCTTAGGGCCTCTGAATAGTGTGTGATGTTCGCTCTAGTACAGCAGATGCAGCCCCAAGATGGGTGAGGTAGTTTCAAATAAGTGAGAACTACTGAGACATCACCCAAACACCAAACCTTTGCTTTGTTTTTTCTATGAGGTTCAAAAATGTCCAGGTATTTTGTCCCCCTTGCCCCTGTGTTCTCAAGCCTTCCATTCCATGTCTTCCAGACTCAGGCCATGTTCAGCCTGAAAGGAAGCCATGAAAGCCTTATATTCTCGTGAGAGGGGTTTTTTGTGAGCCCTATAGAGCTCAGGATAGTTGGGATGAAGCTTGGATGAGTTTCCCAATTTTTGGATACTTCTGCACCTGCACTGTTTCAGCCCAGGTAGCTGCAGAACCTAAGCCCTATGAGACAATTGAATGCTACCCCAGCCACACCTGACTCTCCCTGCGTTTGTGGGTTACATTGTTGTGGTTTAATAGCTACAGCAATGACTGCATAAAACTGAAGCACTTGCGGGAAGAGAGCTTTGAGCTTTTGGAAGAAATTTGCATTACAAATACAACACAGGGGCCTCTCAGACCCTCCAGGAACTTGCTGTTTTCTGCTGTCTTCACAGTATGGTTTTTGTGTGTGCGTCAAATATTCTGTATAAAAGCACATCCACAGGCAGTGGGTGTAAATTGTCACAGCTCCATTGACTTCCCAGAGCTATAACATTCTGCACCTACTGAGGATCTGCCTTCTGGCTTTGACCTGTGACCTGGGGGCACTGCTGAAAGTGTCCATTTGAGAAATACTTCCGAGTTACTGCTCCCTTTTGCTGAAATGCTCTGACTGCATTTGTGCTTCAGTAACATGAAAGGAAGAAGCTTGTGACTAAAGTTCGCACAAAGAATCTTATATCAATAGATTAACTCTTTGTTCCCCGCTTGAATGAATCTGTGCCCCTTACCCCTGCCCATCCTGGTTCTCCCGTTACAAAGTTAGAATGTTCATGTATCAAGCACAATTACAGCATCTCAAAAGTAAAGTCTCCCCGGGAAGCTAAATTCAGAAGATGAAATTCCTCACAGATTCCAAGGCCAGACGGGACCATGGTGGTCATCTAGTCTGACCTCCTGCATGACACAGGCCAGAGACTTGCCCCACAATAATTCCGGGAGCAGATCTGATAGAAAAACATCCAATGTTGAGTTAAGAGTTGTCAGTGGGGGAGAGTCCGCCATGACCCTTGGTAAATGTTCCAATGGTTAATTAAGAACATAAGAACGGCCGTATTGGGTCAGACCAAAGGTCCATCCAGCCCAGTATCCTGTCTACTGACAGTGGCCAATGCCAGGTGCCCCAGAGGGAGTGAACCTAACAGGTAATGATCAAGTGATCTCTCTCCTGCCATCCATCCCCACCCTCTGACAAACAGAGGCTAGGGACACCATTCCTTACCCATCCTGGCTAATAGCCATTAATGGACTTAACCTCCATGAATTTATCCAGTTCTCTTTTAAACCCTGTTATAGTCCTAGCCTTCACAACCTCCTCAGGCAAGGAGTTCCACAAGGTGACTGTGCTCTGTGTGAAGAAGAACTTCTTTTTATTTGTTTTAAACCTGCTTCCCATTAATTTCATTTGGTGACCCCTAGTTCTTGTATTATGGGAATAAGTAAATAACTTTTCCTTATTCACTTTCTCCACATCACTCATGATTTTATATACCTCTATCATATCCCCTTAGTCTCCTCTTTTCCAAACTGAAAAGTCCTAGCCTCTTTAATCTTTCCTCATATGGGACCCATTCCAAACCCCTAATCATTTTAGTTGCCGTTTTCTGAAACTTTTCTAATGCCAGTATATCTTTTTTGAGACGAGGAGACCACATCTGTACGCAGTATTCAAGATGTGGGCGTACCATGGATTTATATAAGGGCAATATGATATTCTCTATCTTATTTTCTATCTCCTTTTTAATGATCCCTAACATCCTGTTTGCTTTTTTGACCGCCACTGCACACTGCGTGGATGTCTTCAGAGAACTATCCATGATGACTCCAAGATCTCTTTCCTGAGTAGTTGCAGCTAAATTAGCCCCCATCATATTGTATGTATAGTTGGGGTTATTTTTTCCAATGTGCATTACTTTACATTTATCCGCATTAAATTTCATTTGCCATTTTGTTGCCCAATCACTTAGTTTTGTGAGATCTTTTTTAAGTTCTTCACAGTCTGCTTTGGTCTTAACTATCTTGAGCAGTTTAGTATCATCTGCAAACTTTTACACCTCATTTTTTACCCCTTTCTCCAGATCATTTATGAATAAGTTGAATAGGATTGGTCCTAGGACTGACCCTTGGGGAACACCACTAGTTACCCCTCTCCATTCTGAGAATTTACCTTTAATTCCTACCCTTTGTTCCCTGTCTTTTAAGTTCTCAATCCATGAAAGGATCTTCCCTCTTATCCCATGACAACTTAATTTACGTAAGAGCCTTTGGTGACGGACCTTGTCAAAGGCTTTCTGGAAATCTAAGTACATTATGTCCACAGGATCCCCCTTGTCCACATGTTTGTTGACCCCTTCAAAGAACTCTAATAGATTAGTAAGACATGATTTCCCTTTACAGAAACCATGTTGACTTTTGCCCAACAATTTATATTCTTCCATGTGTCTGACAATTTTATTCTTTACTATTGTTTCAACTAATTTGCCCAGTACCGACGTTAGACTAACTGGCCTGTAATTGCCTTGATCACCTCCAGAGCCCTTTTTAAATATTGGCGTTACATTCGCTATCTTCCAGTCATTGGGTATAGAAGCCGATTTAAAGGACAGGTTACAAACCATAGTTAGTAGTTCCACAATTTCACATTTGAGTTCTTTCAGAACTCTTGAGTGAATGCCATCTGGTCCTGGTGACTTGTTACTGTTAAGTTTATCAATTAATTATTAATAATATATAGAGATATACCTATCTCATAGAACTGGAAGGGACCTTGAAAGGTCATCAAGTCGAGTCCAGTCCCCTGCCTTCACTAGCAGGACCAAGTATGTATTTTGCCTCAGATCCCTAAATGGCCCTCTCAAGGATTGAACTTACAACCCTGAGTTTAGCAGGCCAGTGCTCAAACCACTGAGCTATCCCTCTAAAACCTCCTCTAGTGACACCTCAATCTATGACAATTCCTCAGATTTGTCACCTACAAAAGCCGGCTCAGGTTTGGGAATCTCCCTAACATCCTCAGGCGTGAAGACTGAAGCAAAGAATTTAGTTTCTCTGCAATGACTTTATCATCTTTAAGCGCTCCTTTTGTATCTCGATCGTCCAGGGGCCCCACTGGTTGTTTTGCAGGCTTCCTGCTTCTGATGTACTTAAATAACATTTTGTTATTACCTTTGGAGTTTTTGGCTAGCCGTTCTTCAAACTCCTTTTTGGCTTTTCGTATTACATTTTTACACTTAATTTGGCAGTGTTTATGTTCCTTTCTATTTACCTCACTAGGATTTGACTTTCACTTTTTAAAAGATGCCTTTTTATCTCTCACTGCTTCTTTTACATGGTTGTTAAGCCACGGTGGCACTTTTTTAGTTCTTTTACTGTGTTTTTTAATTTGGGGGTATACATTTAAGTTGGGCCTCTGTTATGGTGTCTTTGAAAAGTGTCCATGCAGCTTGCAGGGATTTCACTCTAGTCACTGTACCTTTTAATTTCTCTTTAACTAACCCCCTCATTTTTGCATAGTTCCCCTTTCTGAAATTAAATGCCACAGTGTTGGGCTGTTGAGGTGTTCTTCCCACCACAGGAATGTTAAAAGTTATTATATTATGGTCACTGTTTCCAAGCGGTCCTGTTATAGTTACCTCTTGGACCAGATCCTGCACTCCACTCAGGACTACATCTAGAATTGCCTCTCCCTTTGTGGGTTCCTGTACCAGCTGCTCCAAGAAGCAGTCTTTTAAAGTATCGAGAAATTTTGTCTCTGCATTTTGTCCTGAGGTGACATGTTCCCAGTCAATATGGGGATAATTGAAATCCCCCACTATTATTGAGTTCTTAATTTTGATAGCCTCTCTAATTTCCCTTAGCATTTCATCATCACTATCACTGTCCTGATCAGTTATATTCTTATTAGAGCATGAAATTACTATCCATAGAGATTCTATGGAACATGTGGCTTCATTTAAGATTTTTACTTCATTTGATTCTACATTTTCTTTCACATATAGTGCCACTCCCCCCCCACCCCTGCACGACCTGTACTGTCCTTCCGATATATTTTGTACCCAGGAATGATTGTGTCCCATTGATTGTCCTCAGTCCACCAGGTTTCTGTGATGCCTATTATGTCAATATCCTCCTTTAACAGGAGGCACTCTAGTTCACCTAGTTTATTATTTAGACTTCTAGCATTTGTGTACAAGCACTTTAAAAAACTTGTCCCTGTTTATTTGTCTACCCTTTTCCGATGTGTTGGATTCTTTTTTATGTGCATTAGCCTCGCAGTCAAAAATTTACGTCTTCCATTCTCATTCAGGGAGCTCTTTGCACTCTGATTTGTTTCACTGATTGCTGAGCAGCAGAAGAAATAGGAGCAGGTTTGTATTTTTACATTCATCTGAAGGTTGTTTGAGGACATGGCTGTGTTTGAGGGAACTGGGCTTTTCTGAGGCACTTGCTGGTCTCTCACAAGATGAGTGACCTTATTAGTGACTCTGGTTGTACGGGAGCCAGTGGAAAAGGCCATAATCCAGATTAATTTGGCTGTAGAATGGGTTTACCAGCAAGAGGAGAGTCACTGTTTGATATTTATCGACATGCATATTGTTTTATGGTAAAATCCTCCTCCTAATTACTAAACCCAAATTAGATGAGGATGCAGCTATCTAGTCCAGGGCTTTGATCTCTCCAAATGGGTGGTAGTGTTTCCTTGCCAGCAATAGACTGCCACCAGTAGACAGCTTACAACTCCAGCTGGGCACAAATGCTGCTTGGTGCTCCTGTAGCATGTTCCATCTGTGATTTAGAGGCACTAAGATGTAGCCTCGTGCCCCACGCCCTACGCGATGGTCAAGGAAGCTGAGGCCCACACTGTGAGCCATGTCTGCTGCAGTCATCCCAACTCTCAGCCTTGTGCCTTTCTCAGAGGGACCTTCCTCCAGAAGAGTCCATTGGCTTGGCCATCACTTTTCTCTATTCTCTTCTCTTGTTGCCAGGGAAACAATTAAGGTTTGAGTTTTGGGGATCTTGAAGGCTTTGTATCGTAGAACTCAGGCCTTTTTCTCTATTCATGTGGGGTGCAATTTTAAACAAACCCAATACTCAAACAGAAACTCAGCTGCAACTGCTGAGTTAACTCCAAAAGCTAGCCCAGCCCAGTTTGCTCAAAGTGTGGCACAGGCTTGCAGGCAAGTTTGTGAGCAGCAGTGATCATTTCAGGAGATTTGGGATTTCCACACACCTGTTATGAGCGTATCACAAGTCACAGCATTGATGGCGCTGCACCCAGACACACCAGCAAACCCGGGAGCAGCCTGGGGTAGAACCCGGCTGTCACTATTCCGGCTTCTCCAAAAAGTTGCAGAGAGGCTTTTCTGGTTGCCTCCCCTAAGGAGTCATGGCCCAGTGTTGTGTGCCCCCGGGCTCCTGACCCACAAGTTATGCACACATGTTCCCTGCCCTAACCCCCCAGGGGCCTCTGCACACACTCCTGTTCTGAGCCCCACTCCCAATCTGTTCCTACTAAGCACTGGGCTGGCGTTGTCCAGAGTACAGATGGACGGATGGACACAGTCACAGAGTCTCAGGTTAGATCGCCTAGTCTGACCTCTGTATATCACAGGCCACCAGCACCACCCAGCCATCTGCATCCCGAGCCAACACCCAGAGTTAGACCAAAGTCTGACTACACTGGAGACTACACTGTTGTGTGCCACAGGCAGAGAACAGGAGGGACTGAAGTGCACCAGAGCGAGAAGCCCCTGCAATGGGAATGGATTTAGTGAGATACACCAAGGCGATCCTAGCAAGTAATCTGTGCCCCTCCGACTGCAGAGAGAGTTGAAACCCCCCTGCTCAGGTCACTTGACATTTGTGGACACTGCTTTTTTGGGTGGGGAGGGATGTTCATTATGTCAGTTTCCAGGCACCTGCCAAAAGTTGGCCCAGTAGTTTCACTACAAGACTAGAGGGAGAGCAGGGCGGCGTGGGACTAATCTGTGGAAGGATCAATGACTTAGGGTATGGCTACACTTGCAGTTGTACAGCGCTGGGAGTTAAACCTGTCTTCGTACAGCTGTGTAGGGAAAGCGCTGCAGTGTGGCCACATTTGCAGCACTTGCAGCGGTGTTGGGAGTGGTGCATTGTGGGCAGCTATCCCACAGAGCACCTCTTTCCATTCTGGCACCGTGGGTTGTGGGAAGGGGGTGGAGGGGGCGGGTCATTCTGGTTCCTGTCCCAGCGCCCCGTGATGCATTGCTTCATATCTCAGCAATCCCTGTGTTTCCGTCCACATTTGGCGCCATCTGTGCATTTTCTGTGCAGCGCGATCTGTGTTCCGTTTCGGTCTGCAGGAAATGGAGCCCGAACTGCTGAGAAGTATGCTGACGAGTCTCGCCAGCACATCACGTTTGGCAGTTGAGCTATTCCTTAAGATCCAAAGTGACAGTGAGGAGTCCGACAATGATAGCGAGTCGCATAATGCGTACGACACGAAATTGCTTGTGGCATTCACAGACATGCTCAGCACCGTGGAATGCCACTTTTGGGCTCGGGAAACAAGCACTGAGTGGTGGGATCACATCGTCATGGAAGTCTGGGATGATGAGCAGTGGCTGCAGAACTTTCGGATGAGAAAAGCCACTTTCATGTGACTGTGTGAGGAGCTCGCCCCCACCCTGCGGCGCAAGGACACGAGATTGAGAGCTGCCCTCATGGTGGAGAAGCGGCTGGCTATTGCAGTCTGGAAGCTGGCAACTCCAGACAGCTATCGATCAGTTGTGAACCAGTTTGGAGTGGGAAAGTCGACGTTGGAATCGTGTTGATGCAAGTTTGCAGGGCCATTAATCGCATCCTGCTAAGAAGAACCGTGACTCTGGGGAACGTGCAGGACATTGTGGATGGCTTTGCACAAATGGGTTTCCCTAACTGTGGAGGGGCAATAGATGGGACGTATATTCCTATTCTGGCACCACCCCACCTAGCACCCGAGTACGTTAATCGGAAGGGGTATTTCTCTATGGTTCTCCAGGCACTTGTGGATCACTGTAGGCGTTTCATTGACATTAACGCAGGCTGGCCCGGAAAGGTGCATGATGCACGCATCTTTCGGAACACTGGCCTCTTCAGGAAGCTGCAGGCCGGGACTTTTTTCCCAGAGCGGAAGATCACAGTAGGGGACGTCGAAATGCCCATTGTGATCCTTGGAGACCCCGCTTACCCGTTAATGCCATGGCTCATGAAACTGTACACAGGGAGCCTTGAGAGCAGCAAGGAACGGTTCAACTACGGGCTGAGCTGGTGCCAAATGACTGTGGAGTGAGCTTTTGGCTGTTTAAAGGGCCGCTGGTGATCTCTGTATGGGAAGCTGGACTTGGGGGAAAACAGCATCCCCGCGGTTATATCTGCGTGCTGTACCCTTCATAATATTTGTGAAGGGAAGGGTGAAAGATTCAGTCAGGCATGGACCTCTGAGGTTCAACACCTGGAGGCTGAATTTGCACAGCCAGAGAGCAGGGCTACTAGAGAGGCCCAGCACAGGGCTGCAAGGAGTAGGGATGCCTTGAGGGAGGAATTTGAGACTGAAAGCCAACAGTAATGTTTGGTGCCTTGCATGGGAGTGAAGTGCAGTGGTTACAATGTTGGTAGGAATCTGTGTTTGCTAAGCTGATTTGCAGTGCCCGTTTCTTTCCTGGGCTAAGGTATCTTTAACTTTATGCAATAATAAAGACTGTTTTCAAAGCCAAAAATTCATTTATTGAAAAGAAAATTATTTTATTGAAAGAAACAACTTTTTTGGAATCTGAAAGGGCAAGAGGGTGGGGTGGGTAACTGTACAATCACAGATTTGCATATGTCCTGTCTGGAGTGTTGTGCAATGAGTGCTGCACTTCAGGATGGCTATACTGCATGGTGATGGGGGTTGAGTGCAGAGGGTAAGGGTCGTAGTTCTCAGGGCTGGTTGGTGAACATACAGGTGTTGGAGGCAGCTGGTGGTGGTAAGAACCTGGATGTTGTGGAAGGGGGCTTGGAGCTGACATGGGGGCACAAGGGAAAGAGCTTTGGGACAAAGGGTGTGGGGGGGGGGGCGGGGGCGGTAGTGCTTCGCCTGCATGTCTAAGAGCACCTGGATAGAGTCCGCTTGGCACTCCAGGATGCTTATCAGCCGCTCCGTGCTTTGCTTCCTGTGCGCTGCGTTTTCCTTGCGGATCCTGCTTTCCCTCTCCCTCCACTCCTGCGCTTTTTGATTCTCTGTCAGAGATTAGTGCATCACTTTGTGCAGCATCTCGTCTTTGCTTTTTCGCGGTCTCTTCTGGAGGTTTTGCAGTCTCTCAGCCGGTGATAACACGGACAGCCAAGATCTCAAGGTTGCATCTGTTAAGGCAAAATGCAACACTTAACAGAGGCAGCATTGTTTATACCAGACAGAGTAATTCCCCCGCACTTAAGGAGGGCACATACAGTCTTCACAATAGCATAATTTTCCCATCCCAAAGAGAGTGCACATAACCCACGGGAGCCCCGAAATGGTGAGTAAGGGGGACTGATTGTTTCAGGGCTGTACTGTCCTCTGGGTTTCTGTGCATTGGGGAGAGCCAACAGCTGCAGGGGGCACCTACACTGAACACTGTCCCCACATTTTCCACAGGAGTTTATCCTGGAAGTATCAGAGGGGTAGCCGTGTTAGTCTGGATCTGTAAAAGCAGCAAAGAGTCCTGTGGCACCTTATAAACTAACAGACGTTAGCTGGAAGATATCTCACTGCTGCGGGTCACCTGGGAAAGGGGGACTGATTGTTTCAGGGCTGTACTGTCCTCTGGGTTTCTGTGCATTGGGGAGAGCCAACAGCTGCAGGGGGCACCTACACTGAACACTATCCCAACGTTTTCCACAGGAGTTGATCCTGGAAGATATCTCGCTGCTGCAGGTCACCTGGGAAGCATGGGAGGGTCTTCTACTGCAATGCGGATTCTGCCCTGGCCCCTATGCAGCTTGCCTGTGTGCAGCAATGGTCCCCCCATGTCTTGCAGCACAGTGGCGCGGACGCATTAGCCTGACTGGGACAAGGACCATGGTGGCTCTCCCAATAAACCTGCGCAAGCGCATTGCCCATGCTCTGGATGAGACTTTTGAAGAGATTACCGAGGCCGATTACTGTGACGTGATAGACCACATCAATGCGCTGTTCCGCATCTAGGCATGCATGCATGCAGCCCTAACCCTCCCTCCTCTCCTGAAAAATTTCCATCATGAAAATAAAAGCCGCTTACCGGGAACCCGCTCCTCTGTTTGTCCTCCACCAAGTACCGGCTGCTGCGACTGGCTACTTCCTCCTGGCTTGAGAAGAGCTCCTGGCTGAATGCCTACAGGGACTCTGGGGTGTCTCCCCCCACCCCAGTACCCTCACTCTCGCTTTCCTCCTCCTCCTCCTCCCCCCGCTCTGAAGTGTCCATGGTGGTCCTCGGATTGGCGGTGGGGTCACCCCCAAGTATCGCGTCCAGCTCTTTGTAGAAACGGCAGGTCGTGGGGGCAGCGCCGGAGCGGCGGTTTCCCTCGCGGGCTTTGCAGTAGGCACTCCGCAGCTCCTTCACTTTAACCCTGCACTGCAGTGCTTCCCGGTCACGGCCCCTTTCCAGCATGGCCCTTGATACCTGCCCAAAGGTATCGTAATTCCTATGGCTGGAGCACAGCTGGGACTGCACAGCTTCCTCCCCCCAAACACTGATGAGGTCCAGCAACTCGCCATTGCTCCATGCTGGGGCCCATTTGTGGTCACCTGGCAAGATTCACTGATTGCACTCCACACCTGGCTGAGGAAACAGGAAGGGGATTTTTAAAATTCCCGGGTCTGATGGTTGGTCACCTGAGGCCAGGGCAGTAGAGTTCAAACTGACGAGCAGAGTGGCTAGAACAGGCATTCTGGGATACTGCCGAATACTTCTGGAGGCCAATAACAGCGCTTTTGGTGGCCACACTGGCGGGGCAGCGCTGCTTCAGCAGCGCTATAGTCTTTATTCCTCTTGCAGAAGTGGAGTATAACCAGTGCTGTAGCCAGGGAGATACAGCGCTGCATGTGCCTTGCCAATGTGGATGGGGAGTGAGTTGCAGCGCTGTAAAGCCACCACCAGTGCTGCAACTCTCCAGTGTAGCCAAGCCCTTAGGCCGTTGGTAACCATAGGATAATGATTGTTAAAATCCCTGTAAATCTACAGAGTGCTTTATGAATACAGAGCAAGGTGGAGCCCCTGACTGGAGAGCTCCTGGTGGGAGTGGTGAGCTGCAGAACTGTAGCTCCGGGAAGGAGAACAAGCAGAGATGGCTGGGCAGGAGAACAAGCTGGAAGGAGTCCTGGCAAAGGGAGACTGTAGGGAGGGATTTGAAGCGGGGCTGGGCTCCGCAGATGGGGACTGAGAGTCTGTTCCCAGCCTGGAGCAGCCTGGTAGGAGCTGTGAAGCTGAGTGTTTGCGACAGGAGCAGACCCAGCAGCAGCTGACCAATGATGTCATCCTTTGGCAGGTTTCTCTGTGATTGTCTCTCTCCTCTGCTGATTGGCTGGTGACCTCAGTTCCCTCTCCTCTCTCCCCGGCTGTCTCTTCCCTGCAGTCTCACCCCAGCTGCCCCCCCCCCCGCATCCCTTTTAGACACCCTCCCCTCAGCCCCTCTCCGTGTTACACAGTTACAATAAACAAAAATACCCTTTACAGCAACCCACCCCCAGCGTGTGAAAACCAAACAAATGAAAAACCCTGCGGCACTAACCTGAGGCTGTCAGGCTATTGCTCGTTGTGCTGCTGTCTCAGTTCCTGGGTTTGTCTGGTTAGACGGTAAACTCTCTGGGGCACGGAGGGTTTCTTAGTTTGTGTATACAGAGCACCTTGCTCAACAGACCCTGATCTCAGCTGGAATCGCTAGGCGGCCCCATAACATGGATGATAAACAGAAAGTGTGGGGCAAAGGGAGAGAAAAGGCAGTACAAAACTCTCAGGGAGGCAAATGGATTGATGTGTGTAGTGGAAAATGTTTGGCTTTTTTCCTTAGTGGAAAGTCCCTCTTCAAAGACTCTTACAAGTCTTGTCATCACTCTGTCCTGTTACTTTCCAATATGAATTGCATAAAAGGCAGTGCCCCAGCTTTGCTGACACTGGTGCTGACACTGTGTGGCCTAGTGGACAGAGCACTGGACTGGGACTCAGGAGATCTGGGTTGCATTCCTGGCTCTGCCATTGGTCTGCTGGGTAACTTTAGGCAAGTCACTGCCTCTCCATGCCTCAGTTTCCCCATCTGTAAAATGGGAACAAAGATGCTACCTTCCTTTGAAAATGCTTTGAGAGCTACTGGGGAAAAGCATGATATAAGAGCTACATATCGTTAGCTTGCTAAGGAAGCATGTTAGGATGCAGCCTAAGCCATGGGGAACCAGCCTCCATGCCTTTGTGCCTTACTTTCCCGCATGCAGCATGGAACATAGGCTCCGAAATACCAGCTGTGCTTGTGCACTGCAGGTCAGATAGTGATAGATACATCCAGGGCACTGTTACACAAGCCAGGAGCAGGAAGCACAAGGTGCTCAGCCTAGGGGCAGGAGATCTTACCTCTTTGCTCTGGCAGAAAGGAGATACCTTCACAGCTGGGAAGCTGCACAAGGAACTTCAGCAACTAATTCTTAAAATTTTGCAGACTCTTTTTGGCATCTGGTAAAATGTGAAATAATTAATGCTTACAGAAAAAATGGGTTTGACCTGAATAAGGTACTAGCCGTGTGAAGTGTGCGGGGGCAACTGCTCCAGTCCTTATCAGCCACATATGTCTGTAATCCAAGACCAAAGGCAAACTGAACTAGCCTTTGACTATGTTAATAATCTAGACAATGTTTTACTGTGAAAGCTTCAGAAATGTATGGTGAAATAATAGGTCCTAGAAGCAAAGTCCTTCAGAAATAGGGCTGACAATCCTAGTGATTCTGGAACCAGGAATTTTTTTCCTGCCATTGCATTTTATTGCACAGCCAGGTTATTTCTTAATTCTACAGCGTTGTGGACATGCATAGTGCTTTACAGATAGCTGGCACACTGCAGCTTTTTATCTTCCCCTAAAACATCGGACATTGGTCTCTGCCGGGTATCTGAGCTACTTGATAGACCACCCATGCTTTTAGATCCTGCAGTCCCTTTGAGTTGCTGGCAGCTGGTTTGGAGAGAAGCAGGATTGATGTACTCACATCACATGAGAATGATGAAGTATTTTCTAGTCCATTAGTGACTAAGGAAAATGTTAGCATGTATTTAAAAAACATTTTTAAATCAGCAGGCCTGGTTACCTTGCACACAAGAACCCTAAAAAAGTTGGCCGAGGAGATCTCTGACCACTGCTGTTAATTTTGAATACATCTTGGAATAGTGGGGACATTCCAGAAGACTGAAAGAGTGCTAATGTATAAGGCAAAGTTTTTGTCATGGATATTTTTAGTAAAAGCCAGGTCACAGGTCACAGGCAATAAACAGAAATTCATGGAAGCCCGTGACCTATCCCTGACTTTCACTAAAAATATCCCTGATAAAAGGGATAGGTGGGTTCAGCACCCATCCCTGCTGGGGCTCCCGGGTCCCCCACTGCTGCGGTGCGTGGGAGCTCCAGGGTCCCTCTGCCCGCCGGGCTGGGCTGCTGTGTGGTCCCTTCGCCTGCCCCTGGGCAGCTGGGAGCTGCATGGTCCCTGAGCCACTAGTTGCCACCCGCTGTGGCTGGGCAGCTGTGGGGAGTCCCTGCTGCCCACCACAGCTGGGAAGTTGCAGGGGGTCCCCCCATCAGGGTGGGGCAGAAAATCATAATCTTACTAATGTAGGGCCAGCAGTCAAAAACTCAAGCTGGATGACTGGGTTAATTGTAGGCTGGTTAGCCTCATATGAATCCCAGACAAAGTAATGGAAAAGCTGGTACAGGATTCAGTTAATAACAAAGGAAAGGATGGGAATATAATTAATGCCAGTCAACAAGGTCTTATGGAAAATATGTCTTTTCAAACAAATCTGATTTCATTCTTTGATGAGATTACATGTTCAGTTGATATAGGTAACTGTGCAGATGTAATATAATTAGACTTTTGTAAAAGATTTTACTTAGTACCATGTGACATTCTGATTTTAAAAAAATTAGCACTAGACAACATCAGTGGAGCACATGTTAAACGGATGAAGACCTGGATGCCTGACGTATCTCAAAAAGTAGTCATCAGTGGGGAATCATCACTGAATTGGGGTGTTTCTCATGGGGTTCCAAAAGGACTGCTTCTAGGTCTAGAACTGGCTGCAGGAGGCCTCCAGCATGTTTCCCAAATTAAAGTCCCTATACCAACACCTTTGTCTTTCCACTCATTGCAGACAGGTGTGTATGGAGCAACTCATCCTGTTTTCTGGTTTGATTTGATGGTCTGTAACAGAACAGTGAGATGCAGGCAGTGCCGTTCATACACCCCATCTCTCAGTCGATTGTGGCCCAATGTTCAGCAAAACCAAAACCTTTGAATTCACAGTCAGTGGTTCAGCTCTGGTATTTTTTGCCTTCGCTCACTCATGGGACTGGAAGGCTGTCTGAGAGATCACTTGGCTTTTCCAGTTCTTCAGCTCTCTTCAAGATTCCTGCAGTCTTTGATAATCTGTGTAGTTCCATGCAGTGCAGTGTCATTGGTTCTAATGTGTGCCATCACTAGTGGAGACTTGCCAGCCTGTTTCAGAATCATAGAATATCAGGGTTGGAAGGGACCTCAGGAGGTCATCTAGTCCAACCCCCTGCTCAAAGCAGGACCAATTCCCAACTAAATCATCCCAGCGAGGGCTTTGTCAAGCCTGACCTTAAAAACCGCTAAGGAAGGAGATTCCACCACCTCCCTAGGTAACCCATTCCAGTGCATCACCACCTTCCTAGTGAAAAAGTTTTTCCTAATATACAACCTAAACTTCCCCCACTGCAACTTGAGACCATTACTCCTTGTTCTGTCATCAGGTACCACTGAGAACAGTCTAGATCCATCCTCTTTGGAACCCCCTTTCAGGTAGTTGAAAGCAACTATCAAATCCCCCCTCATTCTTCTCTTCTGCAGACTAAACAATCCCAGTTCCCTCAGCCTCTCCTCATAAGTCATGTGCTCCAGCCCCCTAATCATTTTTGTTGCCCTCCGCTGGACTCTTTCCAATTTTTCCACATCTTTCTTGTAGTGTGGGGCCCAAAACTGGACACAGTACTCCAGTACTCCAATGTCGAATAGAGGGGAATGATCACGTCCCACGATCTGCAGCAGTGCCCCTACTTATACAGCCCAAAATGCCATTAGCCTTCTTGGCAACAAGGGCACACTGTTGACCCATATCCAGCTTCTCGTCCACTGTAACCCCTGGGTCCTTTTCTGCAGAACTGCTTCCTAGACATTCGGTCCCTAGTCTGTAACAGTGAATGGGATTCTTCTGTCCTAAGTGCAGGACTCTGCACTTGTCCTTGTTGAACCTCATCAGGTTTCTTTTGGCCCAATCCTCTAATTTGTCTAGGTCCCTCTGTATCCTATCCCTATCCTCCAGCATATCTACCACTCCTCCCAGTTTAGTGTCATCTGCAAACTTGCTGAGAGTGCAGTCCACTCCATCCTCCAGATCATTAATAAAGATATTGAACAAAACCAGCCCCTGGACCGACCCTTGGGGCACTCCCCTTGAAACCGGCTGCCAACTAGACATGGAGCCGTTGCTCACTACTCGTTGAGCCAGCTTTCTATCCACTGTGGGAGACTATACCAAAAGCATTGCTAAAGTCAAGGAATAACACATCCACTGCTTTCCCCTCATCCACAGACCCAGTTATCTCCTCATAGAAGGCAATTAGGTTAGTCAGGCATGACTTGCCCTTAGTGAATCCATGCTGACTGTTCCTGATCACTTTCCTTTCCTCTAAGTGCTTCAGAATTGATTCCTTGAGGACCTGCTCCATGATTTTTCCAGGGACTGAGGTGAGGCTGACTGGCCTGTAGTTCCCCAGATCCTCCTTCTTCCCTTTTTTAAAGATAGGCACTACAGTAGCCTTTTTCCAGTCATCCAGGACCTCCCCCGATCGCCATGAGTTTTAAAAAATAATGGCCAATGGCTCTGCAATCTCATCCGCCAACTCCTTTAGCACCCTCGGATGCAGCGCATCCGGCCCCATGGACTTGTGCTCGTCCAGTTTTTCTAAATAGTCCCGAACCACTTCTTTCTCCACAGAGGGCTGGTCACCTTCTCCCCCTACTGCGCTGCCCAGTGCAGTAGGGGGAGAAGGCCTTGTTTGTGAAGACCTTGAGCTGACCTTGTTTGTGAAGACAGAGGCAAAAATATCATTGAGTACATTAGCTTTTTCCACATCCTCTGTCACTAGGTTGCCTCCCTCGTTCAGTAAGGGGCCCACACTTTCCTTGACTTTCTTCTTGTTGCTAACATACCTGAAGAAACCCTTCTTGTTACTCTTAACATCTCTTGCTAGCTGCAACTCCAAGTGTGATTTGGCCTTCCTGATTTCACTCCTGCATGCCTGAGCAATATTTTCATACTCCTCCCTGGTCATTTGTCCAATCTTCCACTTCTTGTAAGCTGCTTTTTTGCGTTTAAGATCAGCAAGGATTTCACTGTTAAGCCAAGCTGGTCGCCTGCCATATTTACTATTCTTTCTACACATCGGGATGTTTTTTTTTCTGCAATGCAACCTCAATAAGGATTCTTTAAAATACAGCCAGCTGTCCTGGACTCCTTGCCCCCTCATATTAGCTTCCCAGGGGATCCTGCCCATCAGTTCCCTGAGGGAGTCAAAGTCTGCTTTTCTGAAGTCCAGGGTCCGTATTCTGCTGCTCTCCTTTCTTCCTTGTGTCAGGATCCTGAACTCAACCATCTCATGGTCACTGCCTCCCAGGTTCCCATCCACTTTTGCTTCCCCTACTAATTCTTCCTGGTTTGTGAGCAGCAGGTCTAGAAGAGCTCTGCCCCTAGTTGGCTCCTCCAGCACTTGCACCAGGAAATTGTCCCCTACATTTTCCAAAAACTTCCTGGATTGTCTGTGCACCACTGTATTGCTCTCCCAGCAGATATCAGGGTGATTAAAGTCTCCCATGAGAACCAGGGCCTGCGATCTAGTAACTTCTGGTAGTTGCCGGAAGAAAGCCTCGTCCACCTCATCCCCCTGGTCTGGTGGTCTATAGCAGACTCCCACCACGACATTACCCTTGTTGCTCACACTTCTAAACTTAATCCAGAGACTCTCAGGTTTTTCTGCGGTTTCATACCAGAGCTCTGAGCAGTCATACTGCTCTCTTACATGCAATGCAACTCCCCCACCTTTCCTGCCCTGCCTGTCCTTCCTGAACAGTTTATATCCATCCATGACAGTACTCCAATCATGTGAGTTATCCCACCAAGTCTCTCAATCCCATCCCATCCAATCTCTCAATTGCATTTTGTGTTTTTGCTCCAGGAAGGCAGCATGCCATCTTGGTGTCCTTGCGTTCCTTGCTGAATTCTCTCTACACTCTACTTAATATGGAGTTGCTGTTGGTGATTGCTTGTTTTCTTAGGAACGTTGAAGACCTTCTCTTGATATCTAAATTCATCATCTGTGTCCCCTGTCGCTTTCTGTTCCTTTGCTCCATGGGAATGGGAGGCCCTTCACGCTCACTTGGACCATGGGTTGGTTTGGGCCTGGAGCTGGCAATGGCAGTATTAAATGCAGCTGCTCAGGGGCCGCTTCCTCCATGTTAATGACCTCACGCTTGGTACAGGCAATGCTCCCTGTTAATGTAATCCATTGCACAGGAGTATTTTGCTGTTTTGCAGCAGCACTGCCTTGTTGGCGCATATCTGATTTCTCCCTGATTCTAGCCCCAGGCCCTTCTCTGTGGTTTTGTTGAAGACCCAGCATCCCTCGGGCTGTATGTAGTCATTTGCTTATTCCTTTCCAAGCTCCTTTAGATTTGTCTCTTATCAATACTACCATGATTGATTTTTAACCCGTTTTGGAAATTAATCCAACTGGTGCTGCTTTAAATCATTTACTCAGAGAATGCCTGGCTCTCCCTGTTGGGAATCCTCAGTGCATTTGATGAGCAGACTCTGATCTAACCTACTAGTTGGTGATGAACACATTGAATTGAACTGAATCTGCCCCCTGAGCAGGCCTCATCAGGAAACTTCCTCCAACCTAACTCTTTATGAACTGTTCTCTATGTTCTGTTTTCAGCGACTGTATATATCATATAGTCGTTCCCCACATCCATAGCTCCTTATTTATCCTATGAGGGTGTCAGGTGGCACTTTATTATATGCCCAATTAAAGCCCAGAGAGTCTCTACCTGTTGCACATCCTTTATTGACAAACCTTGTTATTTTGTCAAAGAATGTAATGTGGTCTGGCATGATTTTGCTTTTGATGAAAGTAAAACCATGTTGCCTCCATCTCCAGGCATTCAGCAGCAATAGGTCTTCTCCCTCTCTATATCTCCTATTCCCAGTGTCTGTCCTCAAAATCTGCTATCTGTATTGAATTCCAAGTTGTTTTTCACTCACTGTGCTATAATGTTACCAGAGACTGATCAAATACACTTTAGTTTTATATCTCATGAGTAGGAAGTCCCCTTTAACTGAAATGTATCCCTCCAGCAGCACACTTTACTGTACAGTGTTTGCATTAGGCTGTTTTCCATCACAGAAGAGTCAGATACTTTCGGTATGAATGCCTTTATTTTAGACTAAGGAGGCATTGGGGGAAGATCACAACCGAACAAAACTAGAGTCTCAGTGAGAGAGCACATGATATGTGTGTCTCCTCTGTTATAGGCTGCAGCTGAGCTGAATGCACACATTTCAGTGTCTCCAGCAGAACTCCTAGAAATGTAAAGGTGCCATGCTCTGCTGTGTCCCTCACAGCTATCATACAGCTCAAAGGAGAGTGCAGAGAGGCCAAGAGGAGGTTAAGAAGTGACTTGAGCACAGTCTGTAAATACCTACACAGGGGAAATATTTCTGATAATAGATGGCTCTTCAACGGTTAATGCAGACAATGCTCAGTTTATGTCAGTGTTCTTAAAACCTGGATTGTGAAGCACTGGTGTTAATCCTGGAACAGTTATGAGGAGCAGGTGTAGCTGAGGATGATGTGTGATGCAGAAACAATGCAGTTCAGTTTTCATAAGCCATATTGACCTCTGGGGATACAGTGAGAAGGAAAAGCGAATCATTGCTGGGTCTCTCCGATTCTCCACTGCAGTCTGTGTTGGCCTCCAAAGGTAGCCTGCTGAGAACATGTTGCAGTGTTCCAGCATGGAGGTTGCTCAGGCCTGGCTGCTGTGAGGAGGTGGTAGCTATCTAGCCTGGTGCAGATGGCATCGCCTACAGAGTAGTTAAATTTTAAATAGACTTCTTTAAACTATATTCAGATGATTAGACATATAGGTAGCAGTGTTTGGCCTAACCAGCTGCCACTACCAGATGTGAGTGGTAAAGTGTGAATGCTGGCACTGCAAAACCTTCTGTAGCGTTAAATAATTAGCAAAGAATGAGTTTGCAGAAGGCAGCAGTACAAATGGGGATTAGATTCAGGAAAGCAAATCTTGGCAAACTAAGGAATCTAGTGAGTTAAGGGACAATGGGAGGGGGCATTAAAATCAGTCGGTGGGGAGTGGCTGGGGAATCCTAAAAAACACACCTTAATTAAGGTGCAACAGACTGTGATTCCTCAGCAGAGGAATAATGCAGGACCAAGAAGAGTCTAATGGGGCATCATAAGAGGCTGCTCAGAGATCTGAGAGTTGGGGTTGGGGGCAGAGAATCTGAAAGTCAAATGAGACACATGAAACAGCCAAGGAAGAGTCCACAAAGTCATTCTTATAGGGGAAAAGGGAAGAGCAGCAAGTGTGAGCTGTTAGCCAGTTCCTGCCCAGTCGTGGAATGCATGCCCTCGTCTCACCCACCTCTGGGTGTTCAGGTGTGCTACTCATTTCCTTTCAGTCTCTTTATCAGTGGTTGCTCTGACAGGGGCTCCCTTGCTTTCCAGTTGTTCAGACTTTGTTTATTCATCTTTCTTGTTAAAGAAAAACATTTAAAACTGGTTCAGTATCTTAATCATTAAATTCATCCCTTCCTCATATATCAATGGATCTGGTTTCTCACTGATATTTTTGTCATAGCCCTTCTTATTCAAAAGCATTGGCATGGTTAACTCGCTCTGCTTTATGAATAATGTGGCATGGGGAAGGTTGGAGAATAGCCAATGTCACATGAGAAGAGTGAACCTGGCAGTCAGTACCCAGCAGTCCAGTCCTTCCACCCTTCCTAGCTACATGAGCTTTTTTTGGCACATAGAATGGGATGGTTTGGCAGGTGAGAGTGAAGCCCACTGAGGTGAGAACTGTGTTTTACTGCAGGGCAGGAAAGGGGAAAACAGAAGAGCTGGAAAGACAGATGCCAGGGAGTCCAAGAGCAAGTCCAGAGAGTGCTGTTCTGACACCAGTGTAATGTCCAGAACATTGGTGAATGGTAACACACAGCTGTCAGTGTGAGCTTTGCACACATTACAACCCAGTACTGGCAAATTCCACCTTCCACCATGGATGTGATTGCAATTCTCCCCCCACCCCCTTCTTTTCCTGTTTAGCTGCATCAGTCCCTCAGTCTTCTCTGAGGCAGGCCTAAATGCTTCTTTGTTGCATTTAGCTAGTAGGAAACACTGCAAAGCAAAAGTAGTGAAACCCTCCCTCCCACGATCTCTAGCCTGCAGTTGGTCTGGGACCCTGGTTCTCTAGCCTGGCAGTATGGTGTTGCTGCTGTGCTCGTTGGCCAGTCATTTTCTGTAATCAGAACATTACTGGATCTGCAAGAGAGATCTTGTGAGGTGCAGTCTAAGACCATAGAGCAGGGGTTCTCAAACTGGGGATCGGGACCCTTCAGGGGGTCATGAGGTTATTACATGGGGGGGTCGCAAGCTGTCAGCCCCCCTTTTGCATCCACCATTTATAATGGTGTTAAATATATTTAAAAGTGTTTTTAATTTATAAGAGGGGGTGCACTCACAGGCTTGGTATGTGAAAGGGGTCACCAATACAAAAGTCTGAGAATCTCTGCCATAGAGGTTCTGGGGATGTAAGTCCCACTCGCTCAAGCCAGACTCCAGGGAACCTCCTGATCAATAGCAGTTTGTAAAAAGAACAGGAGTGCTTATGGCACCTTAGAGACTAACACATTTATTTGAGCATAAGTTTTCATGGGTTCAGCAGCTTGAATTAATATGCAAACTAGATACCATTAACTTAGGTTTGAACAGAGACTGGGAATGGCTTGGACATTACACTAATTGAATCTATTTCCCCATGTTAAAGTATCCTCACACCTTCGTGTCAACTATCCAAAATGGGCCATCTTGATTATCACTTCAAAAGTTTTTCTCCCCTGCTGATAATAGCTTCTCTTAATTAATTAGCCTCTTACAGTTGGCATGGCTGCTTCCACTTTTCATGTTCTCTGTATGTATAAATTTCTTCTTACTGTATGTGCCATTCTATGCATCAGATGAAATGAGCTGTAGCCCACGAAAGCTTATGCTCAAATAAATGTGTTAGTCTCTAAGGTGCCACAAGTACTCCTGTTCTTTTCGCGGATACAGACTAACACGGCTGCTACTCTGAAACCTTTCTACTTGTGTCATTTATGAGCAGATGGAAACACTAAGCTAGCCGCCTGAGGATTAAGTACCACACAATGCCATGGGAGAAGGAACAGTCTCAACCTGGTACTTTGGCTCTTTTGGGCAGATCAAGGCTAAAGGTATTATGAAGCAACTGGTCAGCACATAGGTGCTGACTTTTATTTGTACTCATGGGTGCTCCACCCCTGCTCTGCCCCAAGGCCCCACCCTCGCTCCTTCTGTCCTCACTCCACCCCTTCCCCCAAGGACCTGTCCCTGCTCTGCCCCCTCCCCTGAGGCCCGCCACTCTCCACCCTCCCTCAAGCACCTTCCGCCAGATGCTGAATAGCTGATGGGGGTGTAGCCAAATAGCTGTGGCTGGTGGGTGCTTGAGCTCCCAGGCACCCACCGAGTCGGCGCCTATGGCCCAGAGTGCCGCTGTACAGCCATGGAAGAGACTGATTGCACTCAAGACCTCAGGCTCAGCACTGTGAAAGGAGAGACAGAGGACAAGATACTGTCATTAGGTCACAGCAGTGTCTCCAGAGTGAAGTCAGTGGAAGCAGAATTTGGCCCCAGAGTTTACGTGAGGATTTGGACTGCTCCCTATGAAGAGTGAGGATGAAGTGGCTCTCTGAGATCAGGTTGCAGCTGGCACTGCTTCATGGCGCTTTCTGAGAAGTCTGTGGGGGGGAAGGGGCCTCAGTTCGTCCCCCAGCATTGTGCCAGCAGAGATCCTTTCCTCCTAAACCATTGCTGACAGATGTGTGACTCATCTAGCCCCGAGTCTCCCCAGTGATGCCAATTCCACAACCTCCACTGGCAGTTTGTGCCATCGGTTGTTTTTTCAGTTACAAGATTTCCCTTGTACAAGATTGTCCCTTGATATCACTGGGCTTAGGCCCAGTGATATCATATGACTTGGTAATTACACAGCGTTTCCATCTGAGGACCTAGAGCTGTTTTACAAACACTGATGAAGTTAACTTCTCAAGCCCCTAGTGAGGTAGTGAAGTGTTAAAAACCCCATTTTACAGATGGGGAAAGTGAGGCACCCACCGTCACCAGGCAGTAACCCTTTGGCTTGGGAGGGCTGCCTAGGGACTGCATTGATTTCTGCTGAGACACTTACAGGGAAAGGACCTGGTTTCAAATGCCCAGTGCAGTGCAAGCTTGGACATTCATATACAAGCTGCAGTTCAAACCAATGAACGCTGCCATGCGTGCACGGTGAGGAAGAAGCCCTCGTTTCCAGTGATGTGCCCTAATGCAGCTCACAGATACTTTGAGGACTTTTTCTGTTCCCATCACTAAGGAAACAAGCCACTTAGCATAAGAGTCATGCTTCTCTGTGAATTCCTATGGACAAGTACCAGGAGTTCTTCCCTCTGGTACAGAGTGGCTGGGCTCTTATATGGACCCACACCATCAGCGGGGTTAGGAAGCTGCTGAAGTGCTGACTCATTAGGGACACTGCACTTTGAGCTGGAGGTGTAGCTCCCAGCTTGAGGAGACATACCCATACTAGCTCTGACTGAGCCAGTGTGCTAAAAATAGAGTGTAGCCGCAGCAGTGTGCATGGTGGGAGGGGCTTGCCGCCCATGTGAGTACCCGCAGTACCACCAATGGCACCTTAGCCGGGCCCAAGCTCAGAAGGGGGCCCATAACACTGACTTCCTCCCCTCTCGCGCAGCGCTGCAGAAGCGGAGGCTCTGAGAGCGAGCCTTGGAGCAGCAGGGATCCAGCATGAGAGCAGACAACCCATGGGAACTGTAGTTCCTTGGTCAGCTCCCTGCCTATAGAGCCAGCCCTGGAGTAGGGAAGGAACTACATTTCCCAGCATTCCTTTGGCAGCTATCAACAGGAAAGGAAGGGGGAGGGAGTGGGGAAGCTGTGAGACCCCATGCACCGCAGCTTGCTGTGGGTGGAGAGCTGGTTGCTAGAAGGGGGTGGCACTGTGAATGGGGAACAAGTGTGCCCAAGGAGTAGAAGGATTTGGCTCAGATATCACCCTCAGAAGACATCCCCAGACTGGATTAGGGATGCTGGTGTGACCTTGCCTGGCAGCCTCCAAAGAAGGAATTGGGTGGACTAAATGGACAGTGCACCCCTTCATCTGAAGCCTAGCAAGGGAGGTATGTGGATCCCACCAGAAGTTAAAATAAGTAAGGGAGGGAAGGCTCTTCTAGAGGACCTGGGCAGCTTTAGATACAGTACAGGAGGATTTCCACTTCTGAGCCATGGAAGCAGAAATTGGCTTTTCCTTTCCAGATTTATCTAATATTCAGAGAGGGAATCTAGCACCTGCCTTCCAGATTTGAACAACTTCAAAATTCAGGCATGCTCAAGCTCAATTTGGGCAACTGTTACTGCATTTCTCCCAAATCAAATATGCTGATCCACTGTAATTTGCTTTAGAAAAAGTAGGATAAAATTCAAGTATCAGGGGGCAGCCGTGTTAGTCTGTATCCACAAAAACAACAAGGAGTCCGGTGGCACCTTAAAGACTAACACATTTATTTGGGCATAAGCTTTTGTGGGTAAAAAACCCACTTCTTCAGATGCAGGATAAAATTCAGCAACAAATGCTGGCATCTTCCCAGTGCTAACTAGGGCTGGAATTGCTATTTTCAACAGCCATTACCTTTTTTTTTTTTTTTAGTTTTGTTTGTTTAAAAAAAAGACAGTAATATTGCATTGGCAAATTCCCCACAGAAACGAAGAGTGAAACAAAAGAATAATAAAGACACCTCAACTTTTCCTCATTTATGTAGGACAGTCTTATAATATGGATCCAGATATCCTCCAATCACACAAGCTGAAAATTGTTTCACTTTACTACAGGTTCTGTAACCATGCAGGAACCAGTCCTGTCTGTGTTCTGTGCACATCCAAAATTCCTGCTGAATTCAGAAGTACCTTGCTTTTGTAACCATACTACATGATATTTTCAGCCCTTGTAAGCGAAGCAGTTTCACATTTAGTAATTAGGTGGGAAGCCTCTCAGAAAGCGTTAGATGCTGTAGGAGGTGTTGCTTATTCACTAGGTAACGTGAGACCTTCCTGTTACAATAGTAAACCAGTGCAGCATAGAATGCACTTTGCTCCTAGAGTCCAGAATGGGTCTTTGCTTCTATACACAGCCCATTAAAGACAATGAAAAGACTCTCACTCACTTCAACAGGCTTTGGACAGAACTGGTTATACACAGGGTAACTCCACTGTCTTCACAGGGTCCTGGTCCCACAGTGGAGGGGGGCCATGTGAGCTTGTTGCAGAGCTGCTGCTCAGGGATGGGAACCCCCTGGGACCCCAGCCTCCAAAATCATTCAGGCTGCACTTTCTGCTCGACTATGTGCTAGCTGAGGGGTGCGTGGGAATTGGTGGCCTCTGCTGCAGGTGATGGGCATCTCAGGTACTTAAAGCCAGGGCCTAGAGGAGGGAAGTGCTTAACTGCAGAGTCGCAGCTGCCTAGGGCCAGCGCTGAGGATTTAGAGTCCCTAGTGCTGCCGTTGCAAGGTTCAAGCATGCTCAGCCTTGGAATTGCCACCCCTCCTGCGGCTAGTAGCTGCCGCTGTCTAAGGCTGGCCTCTGGCAATTGGCCCCATGGCTGTAGCCAGAGCAGCTGCAGGTGGCTCTGTGACTACTGGGGGCCATTAAGCTAGAGCAGATAAAGAAACTGGAGTTAACCTCAGGGAACAGAGGTCACCCGTAGGAAAGGAATGTCAAGGGAAGCAGGGAAAGAGGAAGCAGGTCAGGCTTGCAGGGGAGAATAGTGTCCAAGATAGAAGGGAAACAGGCATGGGGAGAGGTAGTGGTGACCAGGTAGTAGACTAGCATATAGATGGGTGCAGAGGGAGAAAGGCTGGTGACTTCACTTTCCCAGGGGCTAAGTCCTCACTTTGAGGAAATGGTGTTTGCAGGTGGCTTGCTCACATGGCAGGATGGGGACTGAGGGAGGCATTTGTCAGAACTGATCACGTATCTGCTGGCTGTGGAACTTTATTGAGCTGAAACCAGAACCACAAACAGTGACTGGTGACATAGGGGGGTACTGGAGACATGGCTAGAGAAGGTCTGAATGAGGAAGGAGATAAATCTGTGGGGCGTTTCCCCTGATCACTATGAAAGTTCTGCTCACTGTGGACACTGGTAAACCCACATGGGTGTACAGCTCAATGAAGTAAACTGGGAGCTGAGGACTCTGTATGGCAATGCATATAGTCGTGCAGAGGTGTGTGATCAATATGAAGAATGTCTCTGAGATTCAGTACCAGGTATCACCAATGGCACTACCACACCAGGCCACACTTGGAGCCCACAATGACTACAATGGCCCTGTAGCGGGGTGGTTACCCACTCCTGCCCTTTGGGGTTAAAGCAGCCCTGGAGAGGGCTGCAGCTCTAAAAGCTGAGCTGATTGGGGAAGCAGCCGCAGCTGGGTCACGCCCCAATCAGGCCCCAGCTGGCCTGTATAAAAAGGCAGTGAGCCAGGAGCCCAAACAGTCTCTCTCTGTTTGTAGAGGGAGAAGGGCCTGGCTGCAGGGAGCTAGAGACAGGGTACCTGAGTGGAGCAGGGCTGGGGAAAGGCAGAGGAGCTGGGGAGCTCCAGCCTGGAAAGCCCCAGGCTGCGGCCTAGCATAAGGCCAACAGGTACTGGGGGTTGCAGAGGGGAGCCCAGGGGTAGGACAAGGCAGTAGGTCTAAACCCAGCCTTGCCCGTTGCTGATACTGCAGTCTGCCCCACGGCGCGGGGGCTAGACAATGACTGGCAGTAGCCATATACTGAGGTGAGGTGGGGATAGTGGGTGGGGGCAGCACCCCAGGTAAGAGGGGCACCAGGTCCAAGGGAGGGATATGGGGGCCAACAGCAAGAGACAAGTGGATCACCGGCCTGCAGAGAGCGCTCCGGAGGTTGGAATTGAGCTAATTCCCTGAGAGACCAGCAGAAGGTGCTGCGGGGGTAAGTCCGCACCCTTACAGGCCCACTAAAGGTTAATCCGGCCATGAGTACCTGTCCCAGACCCTGGGCATGAACACGGGGTGGCATGCAGTTAACTCAGTTAGAGCCAGGAATTAAACCTGCAGCTCAAAGTGTAGCCCTGCCACGTGGGGCAGGTGTAGCTTGTTATTTCTGCTGGGGTAAAAGGGAGTGAGGGTGAGCAGTTTGGGAGGTAGGAAGTGACGGCCCTGGAGAGAAGCTCTTGTAAGCTGACTGATGATGCTTCGGTTGAAGATTTATGTTTTACTATGGGTGAGTTTCCCCTAAAGCCACTGCCCCGGGGAGGGGAGTTTGGACACTGGGGGCCTGCATGCCCTGTTGGGAATAGCAATCTGGTCGGCACCTCTAGAGAACCTTCATCTGTTACCATGAGAAGCAGAGCAGAGCTGCCGTGAAGGAAAGTGGCAAAGAGTGTGTGGGACTCGGAGGGCTTTTCTATGCAGGACGCTCAGGAAAGATCAGGCAAGTAAACTAGAGGTGTGACCGCCCTCCACCCTATGGAGATGCTTCATTCACAGGGATCAAAGAGGATTACATTACAGTGAACTAAGACCCCTTGACTGCTGAGTGAGAGCAGTTTTTTGGGGAGAGGGGAGGTCTGACACACTTTAACTTCCCTGCATTAACTTCACACCTCTAGGTGAGCTGTGTTAACGTTCCTGACCATCCCAGTTGAACAAGCCCTTACAGCGAGACAGGCCAGAGGAAATGTGCAACAGGGACTGACCCTGCCATGCCGAGAGAGGGACGAGGGCGTCCTTCCATGTAGGATACCAAGTCTGCCTTTCGGGAGCGGTGTGCCTCTGCCTGGAGGCTTTGGCAGTGGAAGGCGACACTTGTGTGTGATTTATACTGATCTGGCCTCATGGCGTTTATGTGCAGATTAGAGCACTGTGAGGAATCCAGGCAACCGCTGGTCAGCCAGCATCAGCTCAGCACTCAGAGGAAAATGATTTAGGCATGCCGTGTTCTTTCAGAAACATCGAGTTCATAGAATATCAGGGTTGGAAGGGACCTCAGGAAGTCATCTAGTCCAACCCCCTGCTCAATGCAGGACCAATCCCCAACTAAATCATCCCAGCCAGGGCTTTGTCAAGCCTGACCTTAAAAACCTCTAAGGAAGGAGATTCCACCACCTCCCTAGGTAACCCATTCCAGTGCTTCACCACCCTCCTAGTGAAAAAGTTTTTCCTAATATCCAACCTAAACCACCCCCACTGCAACTTGAGACCATTGCTCCTTGTTCTGTCATCTGGTACCACTGAGAACAGTCTAGATCTATCCTCTTTGGAACCCCCTTTCAGGTAGTTGAAAGCAGCTATCAAATCCCCACTCATTCTTCTTTTCTGCAGACTAAACAATCCCAGATCCCTCAGCCTCTCCTCATAAGTCATGTGCTCCAGCCCCCTAATCATTTTTTGTTGCCCTCCACTGGGCTTGTTCCAATTTTTCTACATCCTTCTTGTAGTGTGGGGCCCAAAACTGGACACAGTACTCCAGATGAGGCCTCACCAATGTCAAATAGAGGGGGATGATCACGTCCCTTGATCTGCTGGCAATGCTTGTACTTATACAGCCCAAAATGCCATTAGCCTTCTTGGCAACAAGGGCACACTGCTGACTCATATCCAGCTTCTTGTCCACTCTAACCCCTAGGTCCTTTTCTGCAGAACTGCTGCCTAGCCATTTGGTGAATGGGATTCTTCCATCCTAAGTGCAGCACTTTGCACTTGTCCTTGTTGAACGTCATCAGGTTTCTTTTGGCCCAATCCTCTAATTTGTCTAGGTCCCTCTGTATCCTATCCCTACCCTCCAGCGTATCTACCACTCCTCCCAGTTTCGTATCATCTGCAAACTTGCTGAGGGTGCAATCCATGCCATCCTCCAGATCATTAATGAAGATATTGAACAAAACTGGCCCCAGGACCAACCCTTGGGGCACTCCTCGTGATCAACGGCTCCATGTCTAGTTGGCAGTCGGTTTCACTACCCGTTGAACCCGAGGATCTAGCCAGCTTTCTAGCCACCTTATAATCCATTCATTCAGCCCATACTACTTTAACTTGCCGGCAAGAATACTGTGGGAGACCATACCAAAAGCTTTGCTAAAATCAAGGAATAACACATCCACTGCTTTCCCCTCATCCACAGAGCCAGTTATCTCCTCATAGAAGGCAATTAGGTTAGTCAGGCATGACTTGCCCTTAGTGAATCCATGCTGACTGTTCCTGATCACTTTCCTCTCCTCTAAGTGCTTCAGAATTGATTCCTTGAGTACCTACTCCATGATTTTTCCAGGGAGTGAGGTGAGGCTGACTGGCTTGTAGTTCCCTGGATGATCCTCCTTCCCTTTTTAAAAGATGGGAACTACATTAGCCTTTTTCCAGTCATCTGGGACCTCCCCCGATCACCATGAGTTTTCAAAGATAATGGCCAATGGCTCTGCAATCACATCCGCCAACTCCTTTAGCACCCTTGGATGCAGCGCATCCGGCCCCATGGACTTGTGCTCGTCCAGTTTTTCTAAATAGTTCCTCCTGTTACGTCCCAGAACACATGTGTTTGCACAGATTATATACTGCAGAGCTAATCCGTTGTGCTCAGTACACCTCTCTGGCACTGCTCTGGGAGTTTATCATCTCTCATTGTTGTGCAAATATGTCCAGCAACTGTGGGACTGAATGTTGTCCTGACAAACATACACTTGTGCATTTGCCTTTTCATGGCAAGTCACCAACCCTGGAGGCTGCATTTTCTCTTCAGCAGAAACTGTCACACAGAACTCATTTCCACTGTGCTTTATAACTTACTCCTTCTGTGTTCTGCGCTGGGACCTAGGCTGGGCCTGATGGCAGATGCGAAGGGACCACCCCCAAAGTCTCCAGATATCACAAGGGGGTACTTTCTGTTTTGATTAAGCTAATTATAAATATATTGTCTGTTAAATGACTGTTAGAATAATCAGCCTGCTGAGCACCACGTGACCTGGCATACTCTGGAAAATGTTCCCACTCAGCGTGTTAGTTCTTCCTTAACCATACAAAAACTAGCCCTTTTTGGCAGGGCCTGTCCAGGGCCATGGACAGGTAGCTGTACGTTATGGGTGTCGCTGGAATACGGACATCACAGGATGATAAGCAGAGTATTTTTCAGTAATTCCAAGATGTTGTGTCTTAATTAGTCACACACTGGGGTTTCTCTGTAGTTCAATGAAAAGTGAGGAAGGGCCCGAGAGAGAGAGATGTGTGGAGACACCCTCTCTAATCAAGACAGGGAGAAAAGTTTGCAGAGCAAGGATCTTGAGTGCGTAGGCTCATCTGCTATAACTTAGCATTAAAGCTACATGAGTAATACACAATGAATAGTTACCTGCCAAATTTATTACTATGATTTGTATTATGCTAGAGATTCCAACCAAAACCCACTGGCGAAGCACTGTATACCCACGTAGTAAGAGATAATCCCTGCCTGAACAGTTTACAACCCCAATAGACAGGCAAGACAAAAGTTGAGAGGAAGAGGAGTATTATTTCTGTTTTACAGATGGGGAAACTGAGGCACAGAACGACTACGTGGCTTGTTCATGGTAACACAGGAAATCCATGCAAAGCCGGGAACGTAGCCTCTCTCTGCTCCTGAAATAGCTGAGAGCAGAGCATGATTGCCTCTAATTTAGTCCAGATTCAATAGTATCCAGCGTATCTTTGTGCATATCTCAACTCTCGACTGATCTGGAGCCGTTTTCAGTGCGTGTTAGATAAGTGACATAGTATGGATTTCCCTGGTTGGATGAGTAGTGCACAGCCACTTCTGCCATGAATACCTACAGCATATGTATGAATTTTAAAATTCAGGCTCTGCAACTACTTGTTTATGAGACTCAGTCCCTTGCTCTGAGTAGGTTAACAACAAAGCTGTATTGTAGGGATGCTGTAAGTGAAAAACACAAACCGGGTCTCAGCAAATATTCTTGACATGTTTTTTAGTATTCTGCCAGCTCTCCTTATCCATAAATAGTGTCACCAACTCTCCCAATACTTGGTGTTTTTCTTAAAGCCCCAGCTCCTGGAGCAATGTGATTATATGAGACTCCCTTTTGTTTCCCTTTATGTGAACGTTCGGTTTGTAGCTTGCATGATTGCAGAGGAAGCTTGAGAACACAACCCCCAGAGGCTGAAAACCTAAAGGGAAATAAATACTACCCAGAATGTAGTCTCTGTAAAATCTCATGATTTGGGGGAGTTGGTCATGATTTTTGAATGCTGAGGATTGGCAATCCTGCATAAATGACTAAGGTGAGAAACTCTGAAGCTCTTTTAAAAGTAGAACAGTGAGATTGTGATGTAACACAGAGCTCTGGTGAGCACAAACTGTCACCTTTGTGGCTGCTGGGTGGGAAGTGGCAGCATCAGTGTGCTGAGAGCCACTGTAGAGTAGCTGTTTGGATTGCACGAGCTGTTCCAGGGCCAGGTATGTTTCTTTTGTCACCCATTATTAAAACCATCTTTTTCTCACTGCAGATAATACCTGCTCTTCATCACAGAGACATGAGATTCTAAAAATAACCCTCCCTTGGCTGGCTGCTTTCCTTCACTACCTCATTGCTCTGTTCGTTCAACTGGGGCTGCCCTCACTGCAGTTAAACACCTACCACTGGCCTGGGTCAGCTGACTCAGACTCATGAGGCGTGGGCTAAGGGACTGTTTAATTACAATGTAGATGTTCAGGCTTGGGCTGGAGCCCGAGCCCTGGGACCCCACAACGGGAGAGGGTCCCAGAGTTTAGGTGTGGGCATCTACAAAGCAAGTAAGCAGCCCCTTAGTCCGAGCCCCATGGCAGCTGACCTGGCCCAGCCACAGGTGTCTAACTGCAGTGCAGACATACCCTGTGTCTCATGGTAGCTAACCCACAATACCGAAAACTAAACCAGGGTGTTCCTGTGCCTCCACAAATGCGCATTGTGGGACTGAGTCTGCTTCCTGTATGTCGCTGCTTCTGCTTGTGGGGCTTGCTCCCAGATTGCTAAATATTCAGGTGTCCTTTTCATTTCAGACTCTATCACATGGACCCTCCCCATCAGCTTATCTCTGGAAATGAGCTGCATTAATATAGCATTCAAACATCAGGGCATCACTGCAGAGGCCCTGGATCAAGGAAGCCAGGGACGGGATCATTTAGAAGGTTGCTGAGAGAAATGTGCAAGGAGTTAGCTTGCTTATGTTTTAGCTGGGGAGACTTGGAGTGAATGGGAGCTGCACAGAATATGGCTGTCATGGTCCCCACACAAGCTGTGACTCTGGGCCCCACAGAGAGCTGCTGCTACTTTTGCGGCTCCAACCGGTGCTCTTGTCTCCTGCCTGGTAGGAGTTTGCCCTGACCTGCCAGAGGAGGAAGGAAGAGAGCTTCAAGGATGACAGCTTCAATGGTGATCAATAGTTCTCATTTAGCTGGAGCGCGAGTTGTGGAGGGGTGAATTGAAAGCAGCCCACCCCAGAGCCGATGTCCATTGCGGGGGGAGGGGGCTGTCTCTCAGCCAGTGTTACCTGCTTGGAGCATATGAAAAGAAGGCTGGTGGCTCTTGCACTACTTTGCATTCTGCAGGAAGCTACACAGCTGTAAACTAGCCACCAGAGAGACCAATAATCATAGAATCTCAGGGTTGGAAGGGACCTCAGGAGGTCATCTAGTCCCACCTCCTGCTAAAAGCAGGACCACTCCCCAGTCAGATTTTTACCCCAGTTCCCTACCTAAATGGCCCCTTCAAGGATTGAACTCACAAGCCTGGGTTTAGCAGGCCAATGCTCAAACCACTGAGCTATCCCTCTCCTGCTCCCAATGGTGGGGGGTCACTTCTGCTCTGCTTACTGGGCCTGGAGTCACTTCCATTGCAACAAAAAAAAGATGTGTAGAATTCCCATGCAGAAAGGGAATCGCACCTGCCGGCTCAGTAATGTCCCATCCAGTGCCCAGAATCACCATGCGCTCCTTCGGACTCTGGGGGGAGGGGCAGACTCTGCCGAGCCATCTGACTGGTTCGCAATGGGGTTTTAACTTCATTCCAGGGATATCAAAGGCTGAGAGTCTATCAGAGGAAAGGAGCTGGAAGGTGAGACAGGAAGGAACTCTGGCTGTGGCCTCAAAGTACGGCCACCAACTCTTGCTGGTGGCCGGTATGACAATTTTTCCAAAAAACTTAATTAGCTTTAGGAAAAACAAAGAAATATGCACATATACCTGTCCAAATAATTGTAATTTATTTCTGTAGGGTTTTTTTTTGCAGACTCAGTAATAACAACAATGTACAGTTGTCTCTATTCTTTACTGGACCTAAACAGAATAGAAACACAAATAACGTGTTTTGCATGTTTCTTTCTTTTTTTGTTGTTCCTTTTGCTTTTTTTTTAATAGAATTGCTAGCTAGTAAGTCTTTTCTGTGAAAGGTGATATTGTATGTTTGTTAATATCACTTTTCACAGCAATAGACTTGTTTGCTGGCTGGGAGGCAGTGAAAAGTGTTATTAACAAACATACAAGTATCACTTTTCACAGCAGACTTACTCAGGCCTGGCAAGGGGACAACTTAAGCCTTGGATGGGGAGTTGGGTAGGGAGGCATTGGAGGCTGGGGTGATGGGGTAATGGGTCATGGGCCGGGGAAGGCAGCTGGGGCCAGAGGCAATGAGGGTGGTGGTGACCCTGAAGCCCAATGGCTGGAGCCTGCCGCCACATGGCTGAAGCTGGAAACCTGAGCCCCTCTGCCCATGGGAAGGTGGAAAATTGACAGCAGCTGTCTGCTTCTCCGGTGATTGTGGCTCCGGGGGGTGGGGGCAGGGCCCAACCCATACTTGCAGACCAAGGGGAGAGGCAAATGCTTGGTCCCCCCCAATCACTGCCCAGGTGGCTGTGGCCACAAGAAAAGCCTCTGTGGCTGCATTTGAGAAATGCTGCTCTAGGGTATCACTTGGCTTCCTGGGTGGGTGGGGAGAGGGAGAGGCACAGAAATGCCCTGGGAACTACATCCTTGCACACTTCCTTCCAGGGCTAGAAAATAAGTTCCTGGCCCCGTGGCAATAGTGAGGAATAACCTGTGAGATGCTGTGCTGGCAAGTGAAAGAAACCCTTCTTGGTGCTGTTTCCAAAGCTGGGTCTTTGCTTTCAGTCTCTTCTCCTGCTATGGCACATTGCTGTGCTGAGATGGATGGCACTGTAGGCTGGAGCTGGTTTAGCCAGGATAGGAGGTGACCTGAGGGACATTAATAAACTGCCCTAGCAGATTATTGATGTGTCCCACATTAGCAGCACTTGCCATCTCAGAAGTGCCTGCAAGAAACCAAACACTCGCAGCCCGAGAGCCAGGGAGTGCAGCAGCACCACCAGCGCCCCTAGCTGCAGCAGCTATGCTGAGAACTGTCCTGCCAGGGGCTGGGGCTGAACTAAACCATTTCCTGGGGCAGCCTCCTACACCTGTTCCAGGCCTCTGTTATCCAGGAGGTCAAACTGGATGAAACTCTGTGACTCTATGAAACCCCCACAAACTGATATTTCCCCTGTCCTGGAATAGCTAGCTTCTCTACAGAGCCTTGCCTCATCATTAAACCCTCCTCTTCAGCAGTCTGGCCAGCAGGCTTTCCCTGGGACCTCACAGAGGTCCCAGGTCCAAGTAACATACCTAAACATCAGCTGATCCAGGCAGCAGGAAGTTAAACAGTGGGCTGGGCTGCCAGCTCCTGGAACTGCCTTGCTGGCCTCTGGTAGCTAGATCAGCATGGGGCCTTGTCAGGGTTCCCTCCCCACTCTGAACTTTGGGGTACAGATGTGGGGACCTGCATGGAAGACCCCCTAAGCTTATTTCTACCAGCTTAGGTTAAAAACTTCCCCAAGGCAAAAATCCTTTCCTTGTCCTTGGCCACCACAAACTGAGTTAGACAAAGATCCAGGAAAAGGACCACTTGGAGCCCTATCCCCCCCCCCCAAATATCCCCCAAGCCTCTTCACTCCCTTTCCTGTGGGGCGGGGGGAGCTTGAGAATAATATACTAACCATTAGGTTAACAAAGTGAGCACAGACCAAATCTCTGGTTTTTAGGACACTGAAGATCAATCAGGTTCTTAAAGAGAGGAATTTTATTTTTAAAAAAATGTAAAAGAATCACACCTGCAAAATCAGGATGGAAGATAACTTTACAGGGTAAATAAAAAGATTTAAAACCCAGAGGATTCCCCTCTGATTCTGCTTCCCAGTCACAAAACAGGAATAAAATTACCAGTACCTCTTAGCATAGGGAAAATTCACAAGCTAAAACAAAAGATAATCTAATACAATTCCTTGCTATTACTTACAATTTGTACTCTTAGATGCTTATTTCAGGTAGGGTTTTAGGAAATGTTTTTTTTTTCCTGTCCTGGTCCCTCTCTGTCCGAGAGAGAACTACAAAGAGAGCACAAACAAAAACCTCCCCCCACAGATTTGAAAGGATCTTCTTCCCTTATTGGTTCTTATGGTCAGGTGCCAACCAGGTTATTTGAGCTTCTTAACCCCTTACAGGGAAAGGAGGGATTTTATGCTCCCCTTAGCTGTGTGTTTATGACAGGCCTGCTGGATTTAGCAGCTGGGTTGGCTTCATGCCTTAGCGCTTCAGTAATGTTTCCATTCTGCAAACTCCCCTGTTGTTTTGCTCTCTGTTCCCGTGGGTGCAGGGCTGGGTGGGTGCTGCAAAGTGTTATGTAATTTCTATGTAAGTGACTCTTTGAATTCTTTTTGGAATAAGTAGGCTGGCAGAGGATAGCACTGACTTCCTCTGGCTTATTATTGTGTCCCAGATCAATAACTCATGGCACAGACCTGCATCAAATGTGTGTGTGAGATTCACGCAGCCACTGCTCACATGAGAGGAGCAGGTGGGCTCAGTTCTAACCTCGAAGCTTGCAGAGCCTGCTGTAGAGCTCATCATTATGCTCAGGCCTTGGTTTCTCGCAGCAGTTTGCTTTGATGTTCATTTCAGAGATGTAACTTAGGTACAGCAAATCTATATCCAATTACAGCTCCTGAGACAGCTGCTGTGTTCCTGGAAGGTGAGAGATGTGCATTCCCTCATGCCTTGGCAGTTCTTTTATAGAAATCCCTAATAGGAAACCAGTTCATAAAACCACCCCTGCCTGGGCATGTCACATGGCACAGCAGCAAGCACCTGGTAGCACATGAGCGGTTTGAGCCAGTGCACCAGTCACTGCAAAGCCTGATCCTGGGGCTGGTTCTGCCTGCTGGCTGTGGCCCGAAGGGGCTACTGCCCTGGCCTGCCAGCATTGGAATGCAGCAGTGCTCTGGCAAAGCTCCTTTTCTCCAGCACACCCGGATGCCAGAACACAGGCGTGGTGTAGGACTTACTGGGCAGCAGGTGCAGCGGAAGGCCCCTAAAAGTGGGAGGGCCACTCGTGCTGAAACCGTGGCGGTGGCCCATACACCACCCCTTCCCCCAAGGCTCCGCCCCCATGCCGCCCCTTCACCCAAGCCCCATCCCTGCACCTCTCCCTGCTCACTCCTCTCCGTCTCCTCCCTCCCATTGCTCACATAGCTCTCCCACTTTTAAAAGTGACGGGCCATGGCCCCCTGGCCCTGCCTGTTCCAGCACCCCTGCTGGGCCGGAACTGAATCGCTCTGGGCTGCTCTTGGCACCAGTGCTCTGGTACACAGGCAGTGACCTTCACCTTTCTCTGCTTCTGCCATGGTCAGATTTCAGCCACCTCCAAAGAAAACAGGTTGCAACTGTCCCATGTAATTCAGATCATGCCCAACTCCGTTCCCTTTCAACAGAATTAGTATTAAATGGCAATCTTATAGGAGTAGAGAGAAACCTATCGAATAAGAATACATCCCCTCAGTGGGATAATATCAAAGTAGTAGAATGCTGGCATTACACTAACTGTTCCAGGGTATGACAAGATTACCTGGTAAATTTCCCACAATGAAACTCTGGCTTCTGGGAGAGATGAGATAACGCAGAAATGGCAGGTGTCTCAGAGACAGATCCAACAGAAAGAGGGAAGGATGACAAGGGGGAACCGATGAGCACTCATTTAGAGCAACATCAAAATGTTCAGAACAAAATTAATCAAGGCACTAAGAGATGTGAAGAGAAGAAATTTTTCAATTGCCTATGTGCCAGTGCTAGGAGCCTGGGTAATAAACAAGAGGAATTGGAATTACTCATTTATAAGTGTAAATGTGACCTAGCTGGTATAATTGAAACGTGGTAGAAAGTGTCACAGGTTGGGAATGTTAAAATCACTGGTTATAACTTATTTAGGAAGTACTGAATGGGCAAAAGGGGAGGGGAAGTGTCAAATACCATTCCTTGTTTCTGAGTTACTGACAACTTCGATACACATAATCTTGAATGCTGATGGATCAGTATCCTCACAGATAAACACAGCATTAGGTGCTAGCTGATGTGTGCTACAGACAACTGAATCTCACACAGGCACAAGATAACCAGCTCCTTGAGCACATCCCTGTAATGTGTAGGGGAAAAGCAGTGTTATCACGGGGGATTTCAGTCTGAGTGACATAGTCTGGAGGTGTCATGTTGACAGTACAGTACTAAATTGTCCTTGGAATTTGTGACATTCTGTACCTTGGGGGAGCGTATGGTAACCCCCATAGCCCTCATTTTCATGTAACCGTGATCTTGCATATGAAGCATGCCTTGTAAGGTATCAGGGGAAAGGTTACGATCTGCTGAAAGCCATTTCTCTATCCATAGATGTGCATCATTCATGCATATAAAGTTATGGGAATTGTGTTGTATGGTTGTCACTGAAACATGCTGTAAGTTGGGGAATCAGCCAGATATTAGCTTCCCAGAGGCAACAGGAAGGAAAGTAACCAACACCCGGGCGGGGTGTCAAACAACCATCAACAGCCATTGTCCAGCAAGAGAGCTACAATGCAATAACTCACCTGTATGAGGCCACACCAGGGGAATTGCTCAACCAATGCCCTCCAGACATGCCTGGACATGTGCTCTCCAAGCACATGGACTGAGAGTATAAAACAGAGAGTGGACACACACTGGGCCCTTCTCCTGCCCCCACCTTTGCTGCAAGCAATTAAGACACTGAGAAGAAGACAAGGCTCCAACAGCGGAGATTGGCCCAAGTTTAAGGAACAAACCTGTATATTAAGGACTGCAATATCCAGTGGGGTCAGAAAAACTGCTTAATCTAGATGTTGCCCAGTCTAATAGGGTTGAGAGTTCAGACTGCGCTTATATTTCATTTTAATTTGGTAACCACTCTGACTGTTTGCCTATCACTTAATATCTATCTTCGTAGTGTGACAAGGCCAGGCCAGAGGGCTACAGGAGAGTGATAGAAGGCAGATATATTAGCCCCAGGTTAAGTAGGTCCCCATTTCCCTGGGTAAGGTAACAGGGAAGGTTCCAGAACAATCAGGAGCTTTCTGGAAGCAATTAAGGCAGACAGGCTGATTAGAACACCTGCAGCCAATCAAGAAGCTGCTAGAATCAATTAAGGCAGGCTAATCAGGGCACCTGGGTTTAAAAAGGAGCTCACGTCAGTTTGTGGTGTGCATGTGAGGAGCTGGGAGCAAGGATCTGAGAGTGAGCTGCTGGAGGACTAAGGAGTACAAATGTTATCAGACACCAGGAGGAAGGTCCTGTGGTGAGGATAAAGAAGGTGTTTGGAGGAGGCCAGGGGGAAGCAGCCCAGGGAGTTGTAGCTGTCATGCAGCTGTTACAGGAGACACTCTAGACAGGTGCAATCCACAGGGCCCTGGGCTGGAACCCGAAGTAGAGGGTGGGCCTGGGTTCTGCCCAAATCTCCCAACTCCTGATCAGACACAGGAAGAGTTGACCCAGACTGTGGGTTCCACCAGAGGGGAAGATCTCTGCCAATAAGTACAGGACCCACCAAGGTAGAGGAGGAACTTTGTCACAGTAGATAATAAATGTGTTTGTTTGTTCTACCTGAAGCAGTGCATTTGGTTTGAAGTGTGTCAGAGACTCCCCTTGGGATAACCAGCCTGGTGCATATCAATTTCTTTGTTAAATTGACGAACTCATATAAACTTGTAGCATCTAGCAGGCATAACTGGACACTGATATTGGCTAGTGTCATTTGGTTGCACAATCCAAGGAGCAGCTTACATGCTGTCACGGAGTCCCTGGGTGATGCTGTGGAACTGCTCCCCACAAAGCCAGTCAGGACTCTGGGGAGCCTCCTCTCCCTTGGAGCAGACTGTCTTCAGGGCAAGAAGCTCACATGTCTTCACCTCCTGGGTCTCTCCTTGGAGCTTTCAGCATCCTCTGCCCCTCCGTGCGCTTCCCACAGCGAGTCCGCCCCAGCAGGGTCCTGGGGAAGCCGCAGGGTCCTGCACCCCCACTTTGCAGTCAGATGTGACTCTCAGCCAGCCAGTAAAACAGAGGTTTATTCAATGACAGGAACATGATCTAAAACAGAGCTTGTAGGTACAGTGAATGGGACCCCTCAGCTGGGTCCATTCTGGGGGGCAGTGAGCCAGACCCCCATGTCTGCACTTCACTCCTTGCCCCCAGCCAGATCCAGACTGAAAACCCCTCCACCCCTCCTCCTCTGCTCAGTTCCTTTCCCAGGCCAGGAGGTCACCTGATCTCTTTGTCTCCAACACCTTCAGTTGGCACCTTTGCAGAGGAGGGGCCCAGGCCATCAGTTGCTAGGAGACAGAGTGTCAGGCATTTAGGTGCACTGGCCCTTTGCTCTGCAGCAATCACACACCCTTATTCCACCACCTAGATACTTAAGAACTGCATAGGTGACACTGAGGCACCAACACAGTATTCAGAGAAAACATTAAGAACATTCCCAGTTCATCACACATGCCAGAGGCTGTGCATGAACAGCCCAGGAATGGGGAGTCTCACAGCAGAGTAGGGTCAGGCTGGCTCCCAGAGTCAAGGATTGGAGTGACCTAGCAGATCTCTGGTCCAGATAACACCAGAGGGGAATGTCTCAGAATTTCTAAACATTATAGATAACAATTTCCTATCTCAAAAAGCGTTACAGCCAACATCGAGTAATCCTACATCAGACTTCATCTTGACCGAGAAAGAGGAACTAATCACAGAACTAAAAATTAGAGGTTGCTTGGGTGCAATTGATCATGACTTGATTACAATTGTGTGCAAACAGAATAAAGTCCAAATCCATTATTATAAAAAACAAAACTGGGTGTTTTAAAAGGGCCAGGGTCACAAAGCTGAAAACAATTATGAGCCAAATCAGCTGGGAGAAAAAATTTCAACAGAAAAATGAATGATAATTGGGAATTGTTAAAAAATATTTTCTTGGATGTCCAAAAAGCCACAACTGAGAGAGAAGGCCACATTATTTAAAAAGCCAGATTGCCTTAGAGGGGAGGTGAAGGCAGCTATACAAATAATTTACATATATAAAACAAATGGGGGAAAGGGGAAGTTGATAGTAATTACTAGGGATTGGAAGGGATTGTAGAAAATTGATGAATATTAGGAACAAAAGGGTAGAATTATCAGTAATAATGCAGAAAAGGCAGAAGTGTTCAATAAATATTTCTGTTCTGTATTTGGGAAAAGGCTAGATGATTTAATCATATGATATAATTGTGATGGGTTGGATCACAGAAACACCCTTGGGGCTGCCAAATGATGTGCCAAGACTACTTCGGCCCCTGCTTTCCTGCCCTGGCAGCCTGGGACTTCAGTGCCCTGCCTGGTTTGAGCCAGACCCGCTAGCCTGCTGCAAACCCAGATCCAGGGTCTGAACCATGTACCCTACAGCTGTAGGCTTGACTGAAAGCCACCTACAGACATGTTCCTGTCTTTAACACTCAGAGGCCCAACTCCCAATGGGGTCCAAACCCCAAATAAATCCATTTTACCCTGTATAAAGCTTATACAGGGTAAACTCATAAATTGTTCGCCCTCTATAACACTGATAGAAAGATATGCACAGCTGTTTGCCCCCGCAGGTATTAATACATATTCTGGGTTAATTAATAAGTAAAAAGTGATTTTATTAATACAGAAGGTAGGATTTAAGTGGTTCTAAGTAGTAACAGACAGAACAAAGTGAATTACCAAGCAAAATAAAATAAAACAGACAAATCTATGTCTAATCAAACTGAATACAGATAAAAACCTCACCCAGTAAGCTTCCTTTTACAGACTAGTCCCCTTCTAGTCTGGGTCCAGCAATCACTCACACCCCCTGTAGTTACTGTCCTTTCTTCCAGTTCCTGTTAGGTATCCTTGGGGGTGGAGAGGCTCTCTCTTTAGTCAGCTCAAGACAAAATAGAGGGGTCTCCCACTGGCTTAAATAGACTTTCTCTTGAGGGTGGAGACCGCCTCCTTTCTCCTATGCAAAGTCCAGCTTCAAGATGGAGTTTTGGAGTCACATGTCCATGCATGACTCAGTTTTTACCAGCCAAGCCACATTCCTGGGAAGTCTCAGATGTGGATTGGCATCTTCAAGTTCATTGTTGGCTTAAGTGGTTTTTGATTGGGCACTTAATTTGCACTTTTCTCAAGAAGCTGACCAAATGCTCTACTAGGCTAGTTAAAATCAGAGAGTTGGAAGGGACCTCAGGAGGTATCTAGTCCAAGCCGCTGCTCAAAGCAGGACCAATCCCCTGACAGATTTTTACCCCAGATCCCTAAGTGGCCCCCTCAAGGATTGAGCTCACAACCCTGGGTTTAGCAGGTCAATGCTCAAACCACTGAGCTATCCCTGCCCCCTATAATCAAGGGGGGAGGGATGTACTGGCTATAATAAAGCCAGTACACAGACAATATTCATAACTTCAAATACAAAAATGAGACATGCATACAAATAGGATGAATACATTCAGTAGATCATAACCTTTATGTAGATATGTTACATGACATATGTAGCCTAAAACATATTCCAGTACAATCATATACAATCATAAGCATATTCCATAAAGCCTTATGGAGGGCACCGCCACAATGATGATAGAACACTTTCCATTCTGGCAGTAACCCATGAGGTTTTTAGGGACATAGGACTGGGACACTGATCCAGTCCCCTGTGGTCACAGGTAACCCTATCAAATAATCCTATTCATACACTTATCAAGATACATCTTAAAACTAGTTAGGTTTCTTTCCCCCACTACTCAGAGTGGGAGGCTGTTCCAGACCCTCACCCCTCTGATGGTTAGAACCTTCTTCTCATTTCCAGCCTAAATGTATTCTTGGCCAGTTTATCCCCATTTGTTCTCGTGCCAATATTGTCCTGTAACTTAAATAGCTCTTCCCCTCACTGGTGTTTACCCACCTGTTATATTTACAGAGAGCAATCAGATCCCCTCAGTCTTCCTTTCACCAGGCTAACCAAGCCAAGTTCTTTTAGTCTCCTCTCAAAAATAGTTTCTCCACTCCTCAGTTCATCCTACTAGTCCTTCTCTGCCCCTGTTCTGGTTTCAATTAATCTTTCTTGAACATGAGTGAACAGGATTGTACACAGTATTCCAAATGAGGTCTTACTAGTGTCTTGCATGAACACTTCCCAAGGGTGGTGGTAGATTCTCCATCACTGGCCATTTTAAAATCATGACTGGATTTTTTTTTCTTAAGATCTGTTCTAGAAATTATTGTGGGGCAGGTCTCTGGCCTGTCACACACAAGTGGTCAGTCTAGATGATCACAATGGTCCCTTCTGGTCTTAAACTCTATGATCTCTACTGGAAATTCCTTGCTGGCTATATCCTAGGTTCTCATTTGCCTTTTTCATGACTACATCACATTGATGGCACACAGTCATCTGTAGTGCAATCGACTAATACAGCCATGGTGGGTGATGTGTTTGATATATTCAATTGTTGTATGCAGTGTAGTTGTCAACCATGTCAGTCCCACCTTGTCTCTCTAATATTCTGGGATCGACACAGCTACAACTACACTGCATAATACAGCCACGTCATTACTCTTCCTTTGTCATTTCCTACAGATGAGCCCCCAATTTATAGCAGAGATTCTTGTTATAAGTGCATTACCTTGCATTCTGTACTATTACTTTTAATGCAATTTCTATTACCATGTTAAACGGGAGCATCTATATTTCTAAATCAGCAGGTCCAAATAACTTGAATCTGAAAGTTTTAAAAGAGCTGGCTGAGGAACTCTCTGGACCGGGGTAGGCAACCTATGGCACGTGTGCCGAGCTGATTTTCAGTGGCACTCACACTGCCCAGGTCCTGGCCACCAGTCCGGGGGCTCTGCATTTTAATTTAATTTTAAATGAAGCTTCTTAAACATTTTAAAAACCTTATTTACTTTACATACAACAATAGTTTAGTTATATATTATAGACTTATAGAAAGAGACCTTCCAAAAACGTTACAGTGCCAGTAATCTGGCATGTGAAACCCTAAATTAGAGTGAATAAATGAAGACTCAGCACACCACTTCTGAAAGGTTGCCAACCCCTGCTTTGGACCATTAAAATGGATTTTCAATAAATCTTGGAACACCAGGTAAGTTTCAGAGGACTGGAAGAAAGCTAATACTGTGCCAATATGTAAAAAGGATAAACGGGTTGACCTGAATAATTATAGAGCTGACAGCCTGACATCAATCCTGGGCAAATAAAGGAACAGTTGATAATTGACTCGATTACTAAAGAATTAATGTAGGGTAATATAATTAATGACAATAAACAGATTAATAGAAAATAGATCTTGTCAAATGAACTTTATATTTTTTATGAGATTACCGGTTTCATTGATAAAGATAATAGTGTTGATGTAATATACTTAAACTTCAGTAAGGAATTGGTTTTGATAACTGCATGACATTTTTAATAAGAAACTAAAACAATATAAATTCAACATTACACATATTAAATGGTTTAAACACTGGCTCACTGAGATGTTTCCAAATGTAATTATACATGGGGAATCACCATCGAGTGGGTGCGTTTCTAGTGGGGTCCCACTGGGATTTGTTCTAGTCTAACACTATTTAAACATTTTTATCAATGACCTAAAAGAAAATTTTAAAATCATCACTGATAAAGTCTGCAGTTAATGCAAAGATTAGGGGAGTGATAAATAATGAAGAGAACAGGTCACTGATACAAAGCGATCTGGATCACTTGGTAAGATGGGTACAAGCAAGCAGCGTGTGTTTCAGTATGGCCAAATGTAAGGTCATGCATCTGGGAACAAAGAATGCAAACCACGCTTGCAGGATGGGGTGCACTGTATCTTGAGAAACAGTGACTTGAAGATGGACTTGGGGATCCTGATGGATAATAAGCTAGACATGAGATCCCAGCATGATGCTGTGGCCAAAGGGGCTAATGCGACCCTTGGCTGTATAAACAGGGAAGTCTCAAGTCAGAATAGAGAGGTTATATTACCTTTGTATTTGGCACTTGTGCGAATGCTAGTGGTATGTTTTGGTGTCCACAATTCAAGAAGGACAGTGAAAAATTGGAGAGGATTCAGCCAAGAATCACAATAATGATAAAACGATTAGAAAGCAAGTCTTACAGTGCAAGTCTCAAGGCGCTCCATCTCTGTAGCTTAAGAAAGAGAAAGTTAAAGGGTGACTTGATGACAGTCTCTAAGTCACTATGAGGGGAACACAAATTTGTTAATAGAGGGTCTCTTCAGTCTAGCAGACAAAGGTATAATAAGATTGAATGTCTGGAAGTGGAAGCTAAACAAATTCATACTGAAAATAAGGCACAAATTTTCAGCAGTGAGGGTTTTCAGTCATTAGATCAGCTTACCCAGGGTTGTGGTGGATTCTGCATCGCTGGGAATCTTTAAATCAGGACTGGACATTTCTCTAAAAGATGTGTTCTAGTTCAAACAGGAATTAATTCAGTGCAGATCTCTGGCCTGTCTTATGCAGGCAGTCAGATTAGATGATCACAAATGGTCCCTTCTGGCCTTATACTCTATGAAAGTATGTAGCTAGCTACCTCCTCCAGTGTTCTGCTCCTTCCTTGTAGATCTTGTATGACAGGGCAGTTATTTCCAGGGTTTCATGTCTGCTCATTAACAATGAGAGAACAGTAGGCATTTACTGATAAAAGATCCTGTTTAAACTGTGTTTCTTGCTCTGAAGAACATACCTGGAAAGTAGGTTGTACATGGAAGCCTCCATTTCCCCAGTCTACACCAATGTTCCAGCTCTACTCCCTAGTGTTGTTGTTTATTTCCACTGTGGCCCTTCCCGATACAGATTTCCCCACAAAGAAATGCTGTTGTTTTTCCCTAAGTCTTACTTGCGTATCCATTAGCTTCTCTACACAGCACCCCAGTGGTACTATATTGCTATGCAAATAGAAGAAAGCTCTAATTTACAATATAGCTAAAAATAAAGAAGCATTATTAAGATTAATTATTAAAATCTTCCAGGGCTGTTGATACAATTTAAATGTTCTTACGTGACAACACTGTGACCTGTCAGCAATCTGATTGGCTGCAGTTCCTTTAAAGTTGACAGTCACCCTTCATTTCCCAGGCCATTCTGCACAAGCTGAGCTTTGAGGAACATCACAAGCATTCTGAGGTGTCACTGTGTCAGTGTTGGGAGGTCACAGTACAGTGTAACAAAGCTGTGACACCCCAACTACGACGTTTTCTCTGGAAGGCAAAACTAGTTTGAGCTCACGCCCTTGAGGACAGCTCATAAACCCCATTGCCTTCTTTCGCTTCACTGCTCACCGGAGGGAAAATGAAACTTCAAGAGGCTCTTGCCTATTCATTTCTAAATGATTCTTTCATTTAAACATGACACTGTTGGAAATGCTTGTCCCATTCCATGTCTGCTGTATCTCTTGCAAAGCTTACACTGCTCCATGTGCTCGCAAGTGTGTGCGGTCGTCAGTGTTTGCATTTGAATATGCCTCTTGTGCAATGTTTTGAACTTCGTGACACAAATTTTAATGTCACTGAATTTATATAATATGCAAATTAGCCCATCATATGGAGTCATAATTGCTGAGCATAATTTGCATACCAAGTGAGTGCAGGCTTCAGATATGAAGTTTGAGTCTTAGTGGCTCCGAGGGGTTGTCACTGTATGAACCGCTTCCATTGGTGGCAGCTGCTCTGACAGGCTACCCAGCTACTAGCTGAGGTCCTGTTGTAGGACAGGTATGCTCAGGAAATCATGCTATGGCAGTTGTGCTTATTTGGCATGTCAGGTCCTATTTTATATTAATGGCCAGACTGTGCCAGCCTCTCTTCTACCTCCACCTCCTCAGCATGGAGCAAAGAATTGTTATTCTTGGCTCATCATAACTGTGAGGAAAATCAGATCCCATCTGTTTCTTTCAAAAGGAGGGAACAGAATGAGAGAATCGGCAGCAAACTCCTCTTGCTAAACACCCCCATCCTGCCCATCACCATCTCTAGCCTTGCTGTGCCTCATGCTTGGGTCAGTGGTATAAACAAAGTGCCTTTCCTCCTGGCACCATCAGTCATCTGGCTGGTCCCCAGGGGGCCATCCGAAGCCACCTTGATAGCTACCTACCATGAGCATTAGCCTGGTAGATGGCACTTCTGTGCACCTCAGTATTAAAACAACCTTTGCTGGACTACCATGCAGGTTAGAATGCTCCTACAGCACCAAGCACAATGGGGCTCTGGTCTTTATTGGGATTTTGAGCACAGCCAAAGTATAAATAGCTCTAATAAGTAATTAGCTGAGATTTCTTTAGCTCTGTGGCAAAACAGGCAGTTCTTCAGTAATCTCCTGTTTACTCCTGTGTTACATTGTTCACCTAAAACTCAGACAAGAAAGAACCGTACCAGTTTCCATACCAGTTTTGTTTAGCCTCCAGAGGACAGTTGTGCAGCTCACTTAGCTGTTTGCTTCTTTTTCTTTTTTGTACTTAAAGTGAATATTTAATTAAAATGTTTGGAAAAAGAACTTGCGACTGCTTCCTGCTAAGTCAGTAGCAGCCACACCTCGGGCCCATGAATTCCCTTCGATAAAAACCTGGGCCTTCAGCCTTGACATGAGTTCTGGACTCCAGACACCTGAGTTCCTTGGATCTGCCTGTGCGACTCAGGCAAATCACTTAATTTCTTTGTGCCTCAATTCGGGGTAATGAATCTCCCTTTCATCCTGTCTTTTCTCTCTCCTCTCTTTGAGGAGGGAATTTGCAAAGGCAGACCTGGGAATTGATGCCTTTCCCACCTCCCCTCAACTGTTCAGCTCTCTCGGGTAGGGCCTGTCTCCTGTGTATGTTCAGCACCTAGAAAAGCGTGGCTGTGTGCTTTGCTGGGCTCCAGGCACTACCATAGTAGAAGTGATTACAGCTGGGTAAAGAATTGAATTTCATTTTTGCAAAACATTTCTAACAAGTCTGAAAATTAATTTTTTTAGAAAACAATGTTTTCAGTGAAAAATTAAAAATGAAACTTTTTTCAAGACATTTTTCTTCCCTACTCCCCCACTTTCTTCCTGGAAAAGGGGGAGGGAAGCAAATGAGAGAAAATTGGAGGGGGAACCTTAAAAAAACCCACCCAAACAAATAAAAAACCCCTAAACTAAAATTTGTAAAAGGTTCAAAAATTTTCATTGGAAAAAATACAAATTTTACTAAAGTGATTTTTTTTCTGTAAAAATGTCATTTTGGTCAAAGAGCCATTTTTTGTCCCCCCTCTCATCCCCCCAACCCAACAAAAAAACTGCCAAAAAGTTTTTGATTAGCTCTACACATTGTAATAATCATTGCAGAGATGGATGCCTCCCAATGGAGAGCACACCGCTTTCTCCAGCATTTGTTCACCTTAAAATACAAGGAAAGAAATCCGTGAAGCTCAGAGACTGTAGAGTTAGGGTAGAATTTTCAAAAGTATCTAAATAACATCAGAGCCTAAGTGCTATTTTCAGAAGTGACATTAGTCCCTTGTGAGGCTTGATCTCATTAAATGTCACTGGGATGTAGTCTCCAAAGTCACTTTGGAAAGGGCGACTTAGGCTCTGAGATCTTTTAGGTGCTTTTGAACTGTTACTTTTTAGTCAATACATCATCCCCCTTCCCATCACCAGCATGTCTTCCCTTTTAGCCACTTGTGCTGTGACACAGCCTTGGTGGTGGTAGCCGTGTGTAACAGCATGTTTTATTATTGCTTATTGAGCTTTTAATGGAAATACTGCTCAAGCAGCGGTTCAGCATAAGCAAGAAGACCCAGGGGACTGACTGTTCTTTGGAAGCTGTGGAATGCCGTGTTATAAACATTTAGAATTTACCATGTTCTGTAACTATTACCTTTTCCCTTTACGTCTGCAGTCGGTGTAGCAACAAACAGCAGTGACTTTCAGATCTCATTGCTGAATAAACTGTCCCAAGTCCTCTGCTAGAATGATGGGGAAGAGAGTGGGAGAGTGCAAGTTTCTAATCCCTCCTCACTCTGAGCCTCCCTTAGTGGCCTGGGGCAGGTCTGGTACCCTACTGGTGCTTGGTTTCCCCGAGACAGCTTTGAAAATATCGGTCCAAGTATTATTATTTAATCATAAATTGGTATTTTCTCTTCCTAGTACGTGGATGAAAGGGAATGGCGTCCCTGTCGCCCCGGGTACTGGTTAGCAGGTGTTTTCCTGTGTCTCAACAGGAGAGCCTTGATAGTCTCTCTCTCTGCTCTGAAGAATGGGCATAGTTGTAATAAGGCAAAACTCACATTTGAGTGACTGCCCTGCTCTCAGGAACCATGAGTAGGAGAGGGAGAATTGAAAGGTGAGCCAGGCAGGAGTCTCTAAGTTCCTTGGTACAAAGTCTGGCGGCATCGTCTTGTTATCTGCAAATAGGCAAGAGGAGAAATGCGTGTGAAATGACAAACCGTACAATGATGTGATGGATTTACCTCGAGCACTTTGGGGCAGACATGAGGGGAATTTTTTTTTTTCCAGATGATGTGAGGAAGGCTCCTGGCTGAAATGGCCATTCTAACAGCTCCTCTGCCTGGAATTTTATTAACACTGTTTTTCATTTTTATTACTTTGATGCCATAAAATGTTATGAAAAAGGTTCGCCTAGTTCTGTTAACCTCCAGGGAGGAATCTTTGGGGTTTGCACTCTCCTGCTGAGGCCAGATCAGCTGTGAAGCACCCTACTGGGTATAGCTGGAAATCCCTAAACACCTCTGTGCTTTCTGCTTTGCTTTTTCTAGTACAATATATTGTTCTTTTTGCAAAGAAAGCAGCAGGATAAATAGTTACATTAAAGCTGACTTGCAGAGGAGAATAGCAGTGGGATTGTGTCCTTTCCTTCTCTCTAGGATTAACAAAGAAGGGTTGAAAGGTTCTTTTCAACCTTTAAATATAAATAATGTTAAATATTGTGTTCCCTGTTTTTTCTGGAGGCCTCCATGGGGAACTTGAGAATTAGAGCTTTCTCAGCCGTTAACTGGAGGGGCTGAATCATTAAAGAAAAGATCTTTTCTCCCAACTCTTCATTAGACATTTTGAGTTAAAAATGTTCAACAAATGCAAACAAAAAACCTCCAGAGTTTTAAACAATCTGATTAAAAATCTCTTCACTTTGTGATATTATGTCATGATCCTATTAATTTTCTGTAGAAATTATCTGTAAAGCCTTCCAGGTAAACAAGATCTGAATGTCTATTAATCTGATTAATAACCCCTCTCCCCCAAAAGTTGTATCACATATATCATAAAGATGCAAAAATGGTACAAACCCATATCTTTCCTTTTGAAGCTACCTTTATTGTAACAGTAGGATCTATTTTAAACTCACAAGACAAAGGAAAGTGAGTTTTTAAATTCCATCTCAAAATATATTCAGACTTTGGCAGAATTTGCATGCTGTACGTTACAATGGCACAATAGGGCAGACATTGAATTTCAGATGTCTAATGCAGTGCTATGTGGTTTGCAATGATCTTTTTATTGTTTTTCCCTGCTTAATAAAAGTTAAATATACAAATTTGAAATTAACATGCTATTGTCTTGGCAAACAATGAAGCATGTTCTTAATCATCACTTTGGCCTGTATGGCACCTTGCTATGACAAAAAATCCTTTGCTTCACTATCATTGATGTCTGGATGGCTCTGGGAATATTGTTGGCTAGTGAACTGCTGGAGGGACAGTATGGGGAGCACAAACCATTGGGCTGAATTCTCCCCTGCATCCGCCCTCCAGTCGGCACAGGGGATGGGGTCTGTCAAGGCAGCCAGTTACATCCAATGCTGCATCCTCCCAGCCCAGTGTCAGTTATGGCACCACAGGAGCAGCTCTAACATATGCCACTGGTTGCCCCGAATGATCTTATGTGAGTGGAGGGTTAGCAGTGGAGCGCTGCTCTGCCTTGCCCACTCCCTCCCCTGTGCATGGGGTGGGGCATCTGGCACTGAAGACGGCTGTGCTGGGCTGTACCCTGTGCCTGGGGAATTCTCTGCTGGGAAGCAGTAGCCATAAAAATCTCTGCACTGTCCCTTTAAAGTGTTTTTATCATCATGAAAATGACTAGCTGTAATTATAATGATCTTGTAATGTTGTGTGTAATTTCCTGTAGCTATGTATTCCTTGCAACCAACAGTAAAACACGCATGAAAAAGAGTCACTTAAAAGGACAGCGTCAATTTGAAAACAAAATCCTGACTGAAAAGCCTGGGCCTCCTAAATTTACAAGTTATCCTGAAGATTATAACTCAAAGGTTGGTCAAAAAGAAATGTGTTCTCTCTTTTCAGTGTGTGAACATTGTCCATTTGACAACACAGTGGTTAAAGGAAGCTTCACACTCCCCTGGGATAGGAAGGTAGGGAGACCCCAATCCTGTCTCACTTCCTAACATGAGTCCTCCTGTTGGCATTAGTGGGGTTTCTCATGGGATAATGCAATGCACATGCAAGATCCGATCTGTGGCCTCCTTGTTGAAAAGACCCCTCCAGAAAATCAGCAGCTGAACAGAAACCCCTTTGTGAAAAAGCAAGAGGTTTTTTTTTAAAACTTCCTACACACTGTTCTTAGGAGCCTCTGCCAGGAACTGGATTTTAAAAAATTAGTTCTAAAAGAAGTCGCACTAATAGCGTCCCTTTAATCTCTCTGTGCTTGTGTTTACGTATGTGAACTGGGTAGTCAGACTGATCTCCCAGCAATAGGGCATGGCACTCACCGCCTGCGTGAAAGCACTGCACAAGGAAGGGGGAGTTTTACTCCTCTGGGACATCCCTGAATCCCACAGGAGCCTGTGCTTGAGTCAGAGATGTGAGCTGCTGATGGACCGTCTAGCGCAGGGGTCTCAAACATGCGGCCCGCGGGCCGCATGCGGCCCGCGGAGCTCTTCCCTGCGGCCCGCGGAGCTCCCCAGGGGAGCTCCGCAGGGGCCCCCAAGAGAAAAGCGGAGGCTCCCGCCTCCGCCCCTCTCCTGGAGCCTCGGCGCATAGAGCGCCGAGTCTCCGTCCGAGCGCCTGAGCCCCGCCCCGATCCGAGCCGCGTGGGGAGGGGGCGGGGCTGGGAGCTCTGGGCTGAGCGCTGCGCTCGGCGTGGAGCTCCCAGCCCCGCCCCCTCACCACGCGGCTCTGAGCGGGACCGCCGGAGACGCGCTCGGGTAAGGGGGGGGGGAAAGCGGGACCCGCCGGGGCCGGGCTGGGGGGGGGGGGGAAGGGAAGCGCTCAGGGCTGGGGCAGAGGATTAGGGTGCGGGGGGATGAGGGGTTCATGATGTGGGGGCGCTCAGGGCTGGGGCAGAGGATTAGGGTGCGGGGGGATGAGGGCTCTGGCTGGGGCTGAGGATTAGGGTGCAGGGGGATGAGGGCTCTGGCTGGGGCAGAGGATTAGGGTGCGGGGGGATGAGGGGTTCATGATGTGGGGGCGCTCAGGGCTGGGGCAGAGGATTCGGGTGTGGGGGGATGAGGGCTCTGGCTGGGGCTGAGGATTAGGGTGCAGGGTCCTAGTGCCTGCCCTCCGCCAGTACTGGCAAGGCAGGCTTCCCTTACCCTGAGCCTCTCCAACCCCAAACCCTCAGCCCCAGCCAGAGCCCTCATTCCCCCGCACCCTAATCCTCAGCCCCAGCCCTGAGCCCCCCCACATCATGAACCCCTCAGCCCCTGCACCCTAATCCTCAGCCCCAGCCAGAGCCTTCATCCCCTGCACCCTAATCTTCAGCCCCAGCCCAGAGCACCCCACATCATGAACCCCTCATCCCCTGCACCCTAATCCTCAGCCCCAGCCCTGAGCACCTCCACAGCATGAACCCCTCATCCCCTGCACCCTAATCTTCAGCCCCAGCCCTGAGCGCCCCCACATCATGAACCCCTCATCCCCTGCACCCTAATCCTCAGCCCCAGCCAGAGCCCTCATCCCCCCACACCCTAATCCTCTGCCCCAGCCCTGAGCGCCCCCACATCATGAACCCCTCATCCCCCCGCACCCTAATCCTCTGCCCCAGCCCTGAGCGCCCCCACATCATGAACCCCTCATCCACAGCCCTCACCCCACACTCCAAACCTCTTCCCTAGCCCTGAGCCCCCTCGCATCATGAACCCCTCATCCACAGCCCTCACCCCACAGCCCAACCCTCTTCCCTAGCCCTGAGCCCCCTCGCATCATGAACCCCTCATCCACAGCCCTCACCCCACAGCCCAACCCTCTTCCCTAGCCCTGAGCCCCCTCCTGCATCATGTACCCCTCGCCCTCAGCCCCACAGCCCTCACCCCTGCACTCCCTCCTATCCCCAAACTCCGTCCCAAAGCCTGCACCCCCACCCCCTGCCGCAGCCTGGAGCCTGCATCGAGCACAGAGCCTGCATCCAGACCCCCTCCCCCACCCAAACTCCCTCCCAGAGCCTTAGGCAGTAAATCTAAGTGCGTGTTTTGTCCTTTGAGTGAGGTGCATTACTGAGTGTATATATTTATTAAAACTACGCGCGCTTAGGGGAGGAGGTGGAGAAGAGACAGGGCAGGGGCGGGGCCTCATGGAAGGGGTGGATTGGGGGTGGGGCCAGGGGCAGCAAGGGGGCGTGTCAGTGATGCGGCCCTCGGGCCAATGCACTAGTCCTCATGCGGCCCTCGGGGTCATTTGAGTTTGAGACCCCTGGTCTAGCGGCACCTCAGCATCATGATGAGTTTTCTAATTATGGCTAGAGATTGCCAGCAGAGCACGCGGCCTCAGGGCGGTTGCAGCCATTGAAATGCCTCAGTTAATGCGGTGAGTGTCTATTAAACAGAGTTTTATTTAATCAAAATATGCCTTGATCTCATCAAAACCAAGAGGAGCCATGGCTGGGTGAGCGGTTTGTTCCTTCAGTCACACTTGGACATGAAGAAACTGCAGTGTCCTGTCCATCTGCTTCATCCTGACATCTTCCTGCCTCCTTGGGAGGACCTGTGGCTGTGTCAGGGTCACAGCCTACGGCAGCACTTCCCTGGAGACAGCAGCATGAGTGCTGATAGGTCTGTCAAACTCTCTGCTCCATGTCAGCACAGCTGGTTAAACTGCCCCCTTTCCTGGGTCCCTGGGAGATCGTTCCCTTTCACAGGGGGGTCGCTGGAGAGCTGTGTGAATGCAGGTGTGTTGTCTCTTGCTCTGTGCACAGCATACTTAATGTGAAGGACTCACACATGCACAGTGGAGTCCTAATGCTCATGTTTACTAACAATATGCAACACACGTGCTCTAGGTACAGGGCTTCTGGAACACAGTGGACAGTGAGGGTAATGAGAAGGCTCACAAACTATTTAAAGCGATACCACTCAATTCCTATACACTACAAGATTTATAAACTATCTGCTTCAGGGGGAATCAAATCCAATCTGACTGGAGCACTCAGCCACATCACACCTCCTCTTTCCCCTCCCTTCCTGGATCTAGTGTCATGGGTGGCGGGTGAAGCGCCCTGTCGGGAGGCTAGCTCCCAGCTCTACCCCGTCTGCCTGAGGCCCCATCCCTCCTGTGGCCAGCCGGCCCAGCCCAGTCATGCCGGCTAGCCACCATCCAGGACTGCTGACCCGACTCCCTGGCTGTCCCAGCCCGTGGCTGCCAGCCTGAGTTCCAGGCCACCAGCTGGAGCTGAGTCTCCGTCAGCTTCAGGGGAGAGGGGGAACGAGGGTGGGGCCATGGCCTGGGTTAGGGAAAGTTTAGCCTTCCCTGGCCTTTGGTACCCGTCGCCCATGTCTAGTGTCCTAGTTAGATCTAGCATGTCTAGTCTGGGCAGCCCCAAGTCCCATTAGTTCTAAGCAGGGATCTCCCTCCCCATGACAGGCCTTTATGGGTTGCTCTTTATTTCATAGAGCAGGTTTTTAAAAATCACTTTTTGCTAAGACTGCAGTGAAAAGCCCAAGCCCTTGTGCCTGTGAGCAGGGGGCGGCCAGCGCTTCAGCGGGGCGTTCACCCCGCGGCCCTGACCGCTGCGCCGCCTGCTGGGAGGGCTCCGTGCCGCTCCAGTCAGCGGGGAGGGAAGGACCCAGGCTGCCCTGCCAAGTTTGCTGCAGGGTGCTCCCCTCCTCCGCCCCGCCGCCCCCTACAGGGCAGCGGGAGCAGTGAACAACAACAACAACAAAAAGCAGCCGTGCCACCCTAGGTTTGGGCGGAATGCTGCCCCCTAGAATCTACCGCCCCAAGCATGAGCTTGCTCAGCTGGTGCCTGGAGCCGGCCATGGTCTTACCCTACTTTGCTGTGAGAACCCCCACTCCTGGGCTTTTCATGCACAGCCTCTAGCATGTAAGCTGCTCCTTGGATTGTGCAACTGAATGACACTAGCCAATATCTCTGGCCCCAGACACAACCCAGGAACCTCCATCTTGCAGGGTCCAGTTATGCCCGTTGGATGCTGAAAGCTTATATGAGTTTGTCAATTTAACAAAGATATTGATATGTACCAGGCTTGTTATCCCAAGGGGAGTCTCTGACACACTTCAGACCAAACACACTGCTTCAGGTAGAATAAACTAACAATTTTATTTACACAAAGATAGATTTTAAGTGATTATAATTCAAAGCACAAGAAGTCAGATTTGGTCAAATGAAATAAAAGCAAAACACATTCTAAGCTGATCTTAACACTTTCAATGTCCTTACAAACTTAGATGCTTCTCACCACAGACCGGCTGGTTGCCCTTCAGCCAGGCTCTCCCCTTTGATCAGCGCATCAGTCACTTGGTGGTGGTGTCTGTAGATGGAGGTGGAAGAGAGAGGAAGAGCTTTTTATCATGTTCTTTCTTCCCTCTTGTCTTTGCCTTCTCCCCCCCCCCTCTTCAGAGTCAGGTGAGCATCACCTCATCATAATCCCAAACTGACAAAAGGAAGGGGGGTGACTCATTCAAGAATCCAAAGGATCCTTTGTTGCTGCCTAGGCCAGTGTCCTTTGTTCCTGTGAGGCTGGGCTGGGTTTGTCCCATACATGCCCTGATGAGGTGTGAACTGCCCCTCTGCTCTTGGATAGTTTTTGCCTGGGCTTGTTTTAAGCCATGAGGACACATTTTCAGCCTCATAACTATATACATGAAATTACAACCTATAACATTACTATATTATTATAAGGATGAACATTGGGGCGTAGGGTGTTCCCCCGAGGTACAGAGCATCACACCTCCCCTCTTAGTTTACTGCAAGAGGGTTAGTCACTGACTAGCTTGAAGGCAGTTTGTGTTATAGTTCTCTTGGCATCCAGCACCAGCCATCATAGGCATGTCTATACTACGATATTAGGTCAATTTTATAGAAGTCGATCTTTAGTAACCGATTTTATACAATCGATTGTGCATGTCCCCACTAAGCCACAGTAGGTCGGCGGAGTGCGTCCTCAATACCATGGGTAGCATCAACTCACGGAGTGGTGCACTGTGGGTAGCTATCCCACAGTCCCCACTGCCCATTGGAATTCTGGGTTAAGCTCTCAATGCCTGATGGGGCAAAAACATTGTCATGGGTGATTTTGGGTACGTCATCAGTCGCCTCCCTCCCTCCTTGCAAGCAATGGCAGACAATCATTTTGCGCCTTTTTTCCTGGGTTACCCGTGCAGATGCCATAGCACGGCAAGCATGGAGCTCACTCAGCTGCACACTGCTTTTATGAGCATTGTAAACACCTTGCGCATTATCCTGCAATATGTGCAGAGCCTAGCTAGGAGCTGCCAGCATGAGGAAGATTGTGAGGAGGACGTGGGGACAGACGTTCCTGAAAGCATGGGATGTGGCAATTGTGATATCATGGCGGCACTGGGGCATGTTGATACAATGGAACGCCGATTCTGGGCCTGGTAAACAAGCACAGATTGGTGGGACTACATAGTATTGCGGGTATGGGATGATTCCTTTGTGAAACTTTTGCATGTGTAAGGCCACTTTCCTGGAACTTTGTGAGTTGCTTTCCCCAGCCCTGAAGCGCAGGAATACCAAGATGAGACCTGCCCGGACAGTTGCGAAGCGAGTGGCAATAGCCCTGTGGAAACTTGCAACACCTGACTGCTACCGGTCAGTTGGGAATCAATTCGGAGTGGGTAAATCTACCGGGGGGGCTGCTGTGATCCAAATAGCCAGGGCAATCCAATACCCTTCTGCTAAGAAGGTTAGCGACTCTGGGAAATGTGCAGGTCATAGTGGATGGCTTTGCTGCAATGGGATTCCCTAACTGTGGTGGGGCGATAGATGGAACACATATCCCTATCTTGGGACCGGACTACCTTGCCAAAGAATACATAAACCGCAAGGGGTACTTCTCAATGGTGCTGCAAGCACTGGTGGATCACAAGGGTGATTTCACCAACATCAACATGGGATGGTTGGGAAAGGTGCATGACAACTCGCATCTTTTGGAACTCTGGGCTGTTCAGAAAGCTGCAAGAAGGAACTTTCTTCCCAGACCAGAAAATTACTGTTGGGGATGTTGAAATGCATCCGACGAAGTGGGTAATCACCCACGAAAGCTCATGCTCTAATACGTCTGTTAGTCTATAAGGTGCCACAGGACTCTTTGCTGCTTTTACAGATCCAGACTAACACGGCTACCCCTCTGAAACAAAATGCCAATAGTTATCCTTGGGGACCCAGCCTGCCCCTTGCTCCCATGGCTCATGAAGCCAGGCACAGGCAGTCTGGACTGCAGTAAGGAGCAGTTCAACTATAGGCTGTGTTACCAGATCTGCCCGTTACTTTGGGGCAGTGATGAGCTGCCAAAATCTCAACAACGGGTTCCCTATAAAAAGTTCTGATTTAACAACGGGTTCCCTATAAAAAGTTCTGATTTAAGGGATGTGCAACAGCATGTATTTTTTGTACCAATAGGGTTACCATACGTCCATATTTTCCCAGGAGGTGATTAAGAACCGAAAAGCCTGACATGTCTAGGAAAATACAGATGTATTTTAACCCTACCTAAAGTTCTTTTTTAAAAAGATGGGGCTGAACTAGAAATGAGCTCCGTTTCACATGTGTGGGTGGTGATCAGGGACAGTCTCAATTTTTGGGTTTTTTTCTTATATAGGCTCCTATTACCCCTCACCCCCGTCCCGATTTTTCACACTTGCTGTCTGGTCACTCTAGGGTGTGCACATGTGTGGGTCCCAGCTGCTCCCTGCCCCCCCCCCATTAAAGCACGTGTGCAGGGTTACTGCCCTGGGAACTGCAGGGCACCAGTGGATGTGGGGCTGGCTGCAGATAGGGGCATGGGGCAGGGCTAGCTGGAGGCAGGGAGTGACACAGGCTGGCTGTGGGCAGGTGATGCAGACGGGCGGGCTGCGGGTGGCTGTGGGCAGGGGGTGGCTGCGGGTGGCTGTGGGCAGAGGCTGGCTGCGGGCAGGGGGTGGCTGTGGGCAGGGGCTGGCTGCAGGCAGGGGGGTGGCTGGGGGCAGGGGCTGGCTGGGGGTGGCTGGGGGCAGGGGCTGGCTGGGGCTGGCTGTGGGCTGGGGGCGGCTGTGGGCAGGGGGTGGGGCGGGGGGGGGCAGGGGGTGGCTGGGGGCAGGGAAGGCGGGGGAGGGGCGCAGATACTCACACGGGGGGGGGGGGGGCTGGGAGCAGCAGGACGCAGCAGGAGCCCCAGGGCCAGAGGTCCAAAGAGCAGGAGCAGCAACAGGGCCAGGAGGCAGCTCACATGGCTCTCGCAGCACAGCGCAGCGCCCTCCGGCGGCCGGGAGGAGGAATTACAGGCTTCCCAGGCAGAGCCCATCAAAGCTTCCCTCGCAGGGAAGCTAGTTAACAAGCGGTTCTAAAACCGCTTCTAAATTTAACAACGGGTTCGCGTGAACCGGTGCGAACCGGCTCCAGCTCACCCCTGCTTTGGGGTATGCTCATTTATTAGGGTTATTCTTCTGGGGAGAGGGGGTGTTTTGTAATTATATCAATGTGCCGCTTGTGTCACGTGTTTTCATATAGAGCTCTACTTCTCCCTTATGCAAGTCCCCTCCCAATGGAGCTATCCTGCAGGACCTAGGTTTCCCAGAGCTGGGTTTCTCCAGCCCCAGAACCGGATGAACATACCCACACCCACACATACATTAACAGAGCAAGTCTGAGTGGACTGGGTCAATCAGCACTTTCAAGCTGACCCCTTATATGTCTCTGGACTCACTGGGCTGGATGAAGCAGCACTTTCAAGCTGCCACCCTTATGTGCCCCTGGGCTCTATGGACTGAGTCAAGCAGCACTTTCAAGCTGTTACCCTTATGCGTCCCAGATTCAGCACATCCCTATCCTCACTCTCACAACAGAATTGTACTGGCAGTAACCTACTTGATGAACAAACCCCACAGTATTCTGGGCACTGCAGGGATCTTTAGCTTAGGTAAAAGAAGCGTTGCTGCAGAGTAAATGGGGGAAGCTAAAAACACAAAACACTTCTTGCATCCGAAGAAGTGGGTATTCACCCACGAAAGCTCATGCTGCAAAACATCTGTTAGTCTATAAGGTGCCACAGGATTCTTTGTTGCTTTTACAGATCCAGACTAACACGGCTACCCCTCTGATACAAAACAGTAAAGTTCAGCAAGAGAGAGAGAAGCAACCAGCTTAACCATACAAGTTATTTATTGAATAATAGTGATAACTACACAAGGAGCCTAAACCAACATAACATACATTATTAAAGGTTAATACCTAAGGTAGAAAGGAAAACAGAGAGAAAGAGAAAGAGGGGGATCTCACCCACCCCATGAAGCTTGAACTGGTCAGAGTTCCCAGGTGATGGTGGTAGCTCAGGATCCGGTGCTTTTCCTCTGGATCCCCAAGCCCATCTCTATGTAGACATGACAACAGGAGATGATCCCGCTCCAAGTCTAAGCCACCCAAGAGAGAGCAGAAGAGACGGAGTCCATCGCCCAGACCTACCAAAGTGCATGTTGGGAGACCCACCAGAAATGTGACCGAGGATAATCAGCTGAACAGGAGCTCCCACTGCAATGCTGTGGCCAAAAGAACTAATGCTCCCGAAGGCCAATACCATCAAATTGCACAGCGCTGCGTCTACGCTACCCCAAATTAAACCCAGGAACGTTGATTTTAGCACTACTTCCCTCATCGGGGAGGAGTACAGTGGTCAATCTTAAGGCCCCTTTAGGTCGGAGGAACAGGATTGGTTGTGTAGACACATTCATTATAAAATCGACCTAACGCGGCTAAATTTGACCTAACCTCGTAGTGTAGACCAGGCCTCAGTTTCCCCATTCCCACACAGCAAACCAGGTTTGTTATGGTTTCTCTGCTGTGATCAGCTTTTAAAAATCTGTTTACAGGTATTAACTGAGAACTAGTGTTACCATAAGGTTTAACATCAGTAACAAAATTCTTATCCCAAAATGTAACATTAATACCAATTTTTTTTATCACAGATGGGTGTTTACAAGTATCTTTATGATACCACGCCCTCTGTTCAGATAGTGTAGTTTGAGGTTAGTTTGTTCATTACCCATGGTGTCCTTTGAGACTCTCCCATGTAATCAGTCACTGGCTTTTCTTTCCCTCCAGTGTTCCCCTCTGTGTGGGATTTAATCATGTTTCTGGGATTTTGGTATCTCAGGGTCTGGCAAAGTAAGGGTCCAGGGGTCCGAACCCCAGGACTGTATATATATACAGAAAATCCAGCTCCCTTTTTGGGATTACCAGGTGTTTCTCCCTCCCAGCACCGAGTCCTTCCTTGCCCCCGTTTCCTAGAGGACTATGATCTGTGCTCCGTGGGATAGGTGTGTTTACCCTTTGATCAGAAGCACCTTTTCCTAGCAGCTTTCCCATAACTGCTTCCTGTCTCTCACCAGCTGGGGGAAAACACCCCCTTCTCTGTCAGTTGGGTTATTTGTATTCTGGCAAACTATGACCTGGCAATTTCCTGGTCCCAACTCCTCTGTTATCACAGGCCTTGGAGCTGCATCTTGATTTAAAGAGACACACTTACTTTCCATAAACTTTTCAGCCATAAGGACACATTTTCAGCCTCATAACCATATACATGAAATTACAACCTATAACATCACTATAACAACAATGCTCAGTGCATCATGAGCCTTCCGAAGACACCCGACATGACAAACTCTGCATTAGATACCACACAATCATATTATAAGGATCAACGTGGGGGTGTAGAGTGTTTTTCTGAGGTACAGAGAGTCACAACAGTGCCTGGAACAGATTGGTGCCTCGAAGCCAGGGGTTCTCAAACTGTGGGTCTAAGCTGGTCGCAACCCTCCTTTAATGGGGTTGCCAAGACTGGCTTAGAGTTGCTGAGGTCTGGGGCCAAAGCTGAAGCCCCACCAGCCAGATCCGAAGCTGCAGCCCAGGGCTTCTCCTGGGTGGCAGGGCTCGGATTACAGGCCATGCATTTGGGGCTGAAGCCCTTGGGCTCTGGCTTTGCCCCCCCTGCCCCTTCGGAGCAGCGGGGCTCAGGCGGGCTCAAGCTTTGGTCCCCATTCCTGGGGTCATGTCGTAATTTTTGTTGTCAGAAGGAGGTTGCAGTGCAATGAAGTTTGAGACCCCTGCTCTAGGCATTACGTCCACACAAATAACAGTCATACAAATGCAGGGCTGGAGGGGACCTTGTGAGGTTATCTAGCCCAGCTCCCTCTGCTGAGGCAGGACCAAGTCGATTCACAGATCCCAAGGCCAGAAGGGACCACTGTGACAATCTAGTCTGACTCGTGTATCACACCGTCTGGACAGACTGGAAGAGAAGAGTGAGGGAGGATTTGATAGCAGCCTTCAACTACCTGAAGGGGGATTCCAAAGAGGATGGATCTAGACTGTTCTCAGTGGTAGCAGATGACAGAACAAGGAGTAATGGTCTCAAGTTGCAGTGGGGGAGGTCTAGGTTGGATATTAGGAAAAACTTTTTCACTCAGAGAGTGGTGAAACACTGGAATGAGTTACCTAGGGAGGTGGTGGAATCTCCTTCCTTAGAGGTCTTTAAGGCCCGGCTTGATAAAGCCCTGGCTGGGATGATTTAGGTGGGGTTGGTCCTGCTTTGAGCAGGGGGTTGAACTAGATGACTTCCTGAGGTCTCTTCCAACCCTAATCTTCTGTGATTCTATGGCACCTGCCCCAACATGATTACTATAGCAGAGCTTTAGAAAAATATCCAATCTTGAGTTAAAAATTGCCAGTGATGGAGAATCTACCACGACACTTGGTAAATTGTTCCAAGGGTTAATTACTCTCACTGTTAAAAGTACACGCCTTAGTTCCAGTGTGAATTTGTCTAGCTTCAACTTCCAGCCATTGGATCATGTGAGACCTTTTTCTGATTAAAGATTAAAGAAGAGCCCGTTATTAAATATTTGTTCCCCATGTGAATACTTATAGACTGTGATCAGGTCATTTCTTAACCTTCTCTTTCCTAAACTAAGTAGCTTGAGCTCCTTGACTTGGTCACTGTAAAGCAGGGTTTCTAATCCTTCAGTCATTCTCATGGGTCTTGTCTGGACCCTCTCCCCTGGGCCACTGGCAGGTGGCAGGGGGCAAAAGGAGCAGCTGCCCCGGGGCCACGATTTAAAAAGGCCCAGGGCTCTGGCTGCTGCTACTGGCCCCGCCCCTTCCGCCTGAGGCCCCACCCCAGTCGGCCCCCGTGCTGGTCACTGCTTAATGATACTTTTACCCATGGCTGGCAGCATGAGACCTCCAGCATGTCACTCAGCTTGAAGTCCTGCCTGATCACACAGCTATTTTTCCTACATGTTATACATAGGTGTGTAAGGAAATAGTCATTCTGTTCCTGTGTGTGATTTGGTGGTCTGTAGCAGACACCAACTAATACCCTGCATTGTGCTTTATCTGTTAGGACATTGCTCCATAAGCATTCCAGATCATTTTCTTCCGAGTTATCAGTGACTCAAAAACGGGCAATGCCATTTTTGACAGAGTGCCACTCGCCCTCCCCTTTTGCCCACTCGATCCAGCCGTTGATTTTAACATTCCAGTTGTGTGAATCATCTCATCAGGTTTCAGTAATACCAAGTAGAACAAACTTATGCTCATAAACGAGCAATTCCAGCTCCTCGTGTTTGTTACCCAGGCTCCTAGCACTGGTGTGTAGGCAAATCAAGAATTCCTTCTCTTCACGTCCTTTGGTTCCTTGATTAATTTTGTTCTCAGCATCTCGATTTTGTGCTGAGTGCTTATATTGTCCCTCTTTTTACTCTCCCCTTTCGCTATTAGTTTAGCGTGGTCCCGACTCCTCTGACCAGTAAACCTAGACCGTCCCTGACAGGTGTTTAGCCACCTCCAATGGTGGGGATTCCGCATTCTCCCTTCAAAGCCTATTCCATCATTTAAATACCCGTGTAGTTCGAAAGCTTTCCTAATATCTAACCTACATCTCTCTTGCTGCAGATTAAGCCCATTACTTCTTGTCCAACTTTCAGTGGACATGGAGAACAACTGATCACCGTCCTTTATAACAGCCTTTAATATATTTGCAGGTTGTTGTCAGAGCCCCCTCCATCTCCTTTTCTCAGGTATAAACATGCCTCACAGGTCAGGTTTTTTAAACATCTTATCATTTTTGTTGCTCGGCCCCAGAACCGCACACACTACTCTGGCTGAAGCCTCACCAGTGCCAAATAGAGTCCTATAATGTAATAACAATTGTGGTTGTGCCTAGAGACATTCTAATTATTCAAATATAATAATAATTATTAAGTGAGTGGGGCTGATCCTCCCAGCCTGGTTTCTGTGTTCTCCCCAGTTAGACAGAAAGGAGAGTCTTGTGCGTAATAACCTAAAGGAGTTGGGAGCCCTGAATTCTATTCACTTCCCTTGTCTTTGAGCAAGTCACTGGTGTGCTCAGCGCCTCAATTTGTTCATCTGTAAAAGGAGGTGACTATTCCCAGCCTCACAGAAGTGCTGAGGTTTAATCACGTCTATGGAGCACTGTGAGAGTCTTGGATGGAGGGCTCTAGAGGAATACAGAGAATTATTATTGGTGCCTTAATGCTCAGCAAAGCCTGCTCTCCTAGGTGGAGTGTGCATGACTGAGGTGAGTTGCATTGTCCGTATCCTTGGAACTGATGCAGCTGGTTCCTGGAGGGACGCTGAGTGATATGTGCTTGTTAAATGGAGGTAATTTGGAGAAGCTGGGTTGCTCATGGAAGGGAAATGACTTGCCTTCCCCTATGAGTATTTTTGTTTGCAACTGTAAGTCTTTTGTTTCTTCCAGTGCTGAAAAAGGAGAGTTGTGTTAAGCTGTCATTCTGCTGACAGAAACATTCATGAGAAGTGGGCCTGTGAATGCATTGAGATGTGGTGCCGTTTCAGTGCCTCTATTTCTGCTGTAGGCAGTGAGTTCTGGGGAGCAGGTGGGTGTGCAGTCTGGTAATTAGCAGAGCGATGCCTTTGAAGGCTGCAGGCTTTAGGGGCAGAGAAGAGGCTGGCTGCTGCAGAGAGGCCTTAGGGCTTTGACTGAGAAGGATGAACCATTTTATAGTGGCTTGTGGAGAATTGGCCAAGTCAGGCCAGATCCTGCAAGGTGCTGAGCATGGTGATGTGGGCACTTGGCTGTGTTTGTGTAGCTGAAGCCTGGGGCAGTGCCACTGCTGTCACACACCTGGCCTGGAGCACTGGACAGCATCTCTCTCCTGCTGTGTTCCCGGCTACCCTGCTGCAGTTCTGATCTCAGGGGACTGCACGGTTCCCTTCCCCCTGCTGGTTGACAAGGAGGTGGGGAGACGCCTGCCTGCTGATCGGGCCCCTGCTGAAGTGACAAAAGCCAAGTGATTGAGTTCTGTGAGAGTCTAGTGCTGATAGGGTGACCAGACAGCAAGTGTGAAAAATCGGGACGGGGGTAGGGGGTAATAGGAGCCTATATAAGAAAAAGACCCAAAAATCGTGACTGTCCCTATAAAATCGGGATATCTGGTCACGCTGCAACTAACCCTAGCACATCTGACAGGAAGGCTCAGCCCACTCCGTGGCTGGGTGGAAGCCTTGGCACAGGCATGCGGGAAGCCCAGGGTCAGTTCTGGTCCCATGGGTCTTGCTTTCAGGCTGGCAGAGGCTCCTCAGAGAAGGGAGCTCCTGGCCTGCTCTGCAGTGTGACCCCTCTGATCTCCTTCCCTAAGCGAGGGGAGGAGTGCTGCAGGGGCTGGCTGCTCAAGCCCAGTGGGAGGCAGGTGGAGATTGAGTCCTGTCCAGTGACCAGGGGGGCGGGCCAGGGGCAGATTCACTAAGTGTCTCCAATGCATCCATCTTTCTTCTCTCCTTTCTCCCTCTAGAAACAAAGGAGGAGCTCGAAGAATTAATGTCTGACATCAAAAAGACAGCAAACAAAGTGCGCTCCAAGTTAAAGAGTGAGTATTAGTCTGCAACGACACAAGGGAACTGGCCCCTGGCTGCTGCTCGTCTGTCCCTCAGCTGCCTGAAGGGTCCCTGCTGGACTCAACGCCTGCTCTCAGGACTGCACCAGCACTGCTGCAGCTGTACGCAGGCCCCACACAGAGTGGGTGAGCCTGCAGACTTGGTTAGCTCTGCTGTTGCCCCTTGGGTCATTGCTCACTGGCTTTCAGGAGACATGGGAGATGGGCTTCTGGTGACTGTGTGTGAGGCTTGTATGTTACACCCTCCGGAGTGTATGTTATGTTCCATGTTCCATGTTCTCTCTCCGTGCTGCGTAGCTCTGACCTCCCTCAGCACTGCAGTCTGACAGCCCCAGTGGCTCCCAATTGTCTTCTGCAAACCAGAGACCAGCCCATGATGTAGAGTATTTGAATTTTCCTCTCTGTGCATCTGTATGGTCAAGACTCAGAGGTAGGTATTGTCAGCATCTCTAGAGCTTGGTTTGGCTGCAGAGAGCCAGCTCTACTCTTGAACCATATGGCAAGGGCTCTTGGATCCTCTCCCACAGTTTGCCTGGCACAGTACGCAGAGTCACTGCAACCCCGGGCCCATGTCTCCTGAGCAGTGACTCCGGTTTATTGACACTAATTTCACTAAACTGTGGTCAGGGCCCTGTGTGCTCTGTGGTTCCACGGGTGCACAGTGTGCCACAGGATTCACACAATTGTGTCCAAAATCTCAGCTTTTACTTTTTACAAAATACGTGTCCAGCCTTTCAGTTATGAAGATAACCTCAAAAATGGGACCTGGGCTGGGTCTGCAAAGAGCCCAAAACAATGGCCCTGAGAGGTGTGAACTCCTCCAGCCATCTCACTCTGGGCCCCATGGACTCTGTGATCGTGTGTCTGTGGAATATGGAATTTTCCCAGGGACCACAGAATTCAGTATTTTGCGGCAGAAGGAATATTTCCAGCTGTGAGCCATAGCGGTGTGAGTGTGGGAGGATGGGCATGAAAAGCATTTATTAACTTGGTTGTAGAATTTCGGGGTGCTTGCCACAGTTTGGTCCCATAGTGCTGTGGTATACACGGGGCCCTGCCCGGGTTTGGCCCTATTCCTCCGTGCATTGGCAAACTGGACTAATGTAGGAAGGGCCAGAGAAATTAGAGCAGAAAAAGCCATAGTAGGTTGCCCAGTGCATCCCCAGAAAATGCAAGCTGGGCCCCTCCAGTATTTTCACTAGTGTCTTCTCCAGTCTAATAGGAAATATCCCAAGCATGGGTCTCCCTCCCCTCCTGGTGAGAGATGGCTCCACTGTCTGACAGCTTCGTGAGCTAGCTGATACTTGTATGTGAGTCCTGGTTGTGCCCCACTGAATCACACTGAACATTTGCTCGCTGATCTTGGTGGTTGCACCTTTCTCAGGTAACCCTCTGTCAACCATTAGCCATCTTTAGCTTTTAATCTGCCCTCATAAATACTCTCTCTAGTCCTCTAACCCGCTTTTGCAGCCTGAGGACAGGCCAGGGGTTAACAACGGCCCAGGCAGAGGCAGAGGCAGAATGACAACCAGCTGGGCTGGAGCACAGCTCCATTGTACAGACTCAAAAATGGGCAACAAAAATTATTAGGGGGCTGGAGCACATGATTTACGAGGAGAGGCTGAGGGAACTGGGATTCTTTAGTCTGCAGAAGAGAAGAATGAGGGGGGATTTGATAGCTGCTTTCAACTACCTGAAAGGGGGTTCCAAAGAGGGTGGATCTAGACTGTTCTCAGTGGTACCAGATGACAGAACAAGGAGTAACGGTCTCAAGTTGCAGTGAGGGAGGTTTAGGTTGGATATTAGGAAAAACTTTTTCACTAGAAGGGTGGTGAAGCACTGGAATGGGTTACCTAGGGAGGTGGTGGAATCTCCTTCCTTAGAGGTTTTTAAGGTCAGGCTTGACAAAGGCCTGGCTAGGATGATTTAGCTGGGCACTGGTCCTGCTTTGAGCAGGGAGTTGGACTAGACGACCTCCCGAGGTCCCGTCCAACCCTGAGATTCTATGATTCTTTGACTCTCGGAGCACAAGGGCTGAAAGGGAACCTTTCCCACACAGCCAAGAGGCAAGGGTTTGAGCTGAGGGGCCTGGGGAGTGGCTGGGCTGGGAATACCAGGTATGTGTGTTGGACCCATGGTTGTCACTGATGCTGGCTGGAACAGGGCTGCAGCAAGCCCAAGGGAGCATGGTTTGCCAGGGGGTCTGTCATCTTCTCTGGGAGCAGAACAAAGGCTTGGTGGCATTGGAGCAGGTCCTCAAGGAATCAATTCTGAAGCACTTAGAGGAGAGGAAAGTGATCAGGAACAGTCAGCATGGATTCACCAAGGGCAAGTCATGCCTGACTAACCTAATTGCCTTCTACGAGGAGATAACTGGGTCTGTGGATGAGGGGAAAGCAGTGGATGTGTTATTCCTTGACTTTAGCAAAGCTTTTGACATGGTCTCCCACAGTATTCTTGCCAGCAAGTTAAAGAAGTATGGGCTGGATGATTGGACTATAAGGTGGATAGAAAGCTGGCTAGATCATCAGGCTCAACGAGTAGTGATCAACGGCTCCATGTCTAGTTGGCAGCCAGTTTCAAGTGGAGTGCCCCAAGGGTCGGCCCTGGGGCCGGTTTTGTTCAGTATCTTCATTAATGATCTGGAGGATGGCGTGGACTGTACTCTCAGCAAGTTTGCAGATGACACGAAACTTGGAGGTGTGGTAGATACGCTGGAGGGTAGGGATAGGATACAGAGGGACCTAGACAAATTAGAGGACTGGGCCAAAAGAAACCTGATGATATTCAACAAGGACAAGTGCAGAGTCCTGCACTTAGGACGGAAGAATCCCATGCAATGTTACAGACTAGGGACCGAATGGCTAGGAAGCAGTTCTGCAGAAAAGGACCTAGGGGTTAGAGTGGACAAGAAGCTGGATATGAGTCAGCAGTGTGCCCTTGTTGCCAAGAAGGCTAATGGCATTTTGGGCTGTATAAGTAGAGGCATTGCCAGCAGATCAAGGGATGTGATCATTCCCCTCTATTCGACATTGGTGAGGCCTCATGTGGAGTACTGTGTCCAGTTTTGGGCCCCACACTACAAGAAGGATGTGGAAAAATTGGAAAGAGTCCAGCGGAGGGCAACAAAAATGATTAGGGGGCTGGAGCACATTACTTATGAGGAGAGGCTGAGGGAACTGGGATTGTTTAGTCTGCAGAAGAGAAGGTTGAGGAGATAGCTGCTTTCAACTACCTGGGGATTTGATAGCTGCTTTCAACTACCTGAAAGGGGGTTCCAAAGAGGATGGATCCAGACTGTTCTCAGTGGTAGAAGATGACAGAACAAAGAGTAATGGTCTTAGGTTGGATATTAGGAAAAACTTTTTCACTCAGAGAGTGGTGAAACACTGGAATGGGTTCCCTAGGGAGGTGGTGGAATCTCCTTCCTTAGAGGTTTTTAAGGTCAGGCTTGACAAAGCCCTGGCTGGGATGATTTAGTTGGGGTTGGTCCTGCTTTGAGCAGGGGGTGGGACTAGATGACCTCCTGAGGTCTCTTCCAACCCTGAGATTCTATGATTCTGTGATTTCTTAACGGTCCTGTGAGGGACATACCTGCTGGAGGGGCCTTCCCTGGGGCCCCAGCACTAGATGCAGCTTTCCAAGGGTGGAGAGGAATTATCTCTGCTTTATGACATGAGGCCTCTTTAAAATATGCAGGTGGAGCTGGCACATCCCCGCCGAGGTAATAGGGGAAACAAGTTGGTGTGTTGAGGCAAAGAGGCGCCATCCTCTGTGTGTGCAATGGCAGGGTGCAAGGTTCCTGAACAGAAGTTCTTCTTCAAGTGCGGTCCCTCTGGGTGCTCCACTCCAGGTGACAGTGTGTCCTGGCACCGCTGATCGGAGATCTTTGGTAGCAGTGCCTGGTCGGGACGCACGTGCCCAGCTGCTGTCTCGCAACAGCGTTAGGGTCTGCCTGAGCATGCGCATCCCGCACCCCCCTCCGTCTCAACTATCCTCGGCTGAAGACGGGACACGGGGCAGTGCTCATCTCTTCCCTGGTTACTGTAGGAAATAAGTAGAGAAAAATAGAAATAGTTAGCTAGCCATTTCCCAGTTCTCCCTTTCCATTAGCATGGTTTGTTAGTTTAAAAAAAAAATAACATTTTTCCCCCTCAATTTAGTCTCTCGTTGAGACTTCCCCGGCCGCTCATACTTTCATTATGGTGGGGTCTCCAGGCTTTAAGAAATGTGGCTCCTGCAAGGAGTCTATGCCGCGGTCCGGTGGGCACTCACTCTGCGTCAAATGCCTTGGCGAGACACACGTCCCTGCAAAGTGTGTCCACTGTACCAACTTAAAAACTAGGGCTCGCCATGACAGAGACTTATGGCTAAAAATGCTTCTCATGGAGAAAGCTCTGCAGCCGCCTATGGAGAACGGCAGTAAACCCTCTCCCTCACGCTCCCCTGCCAAGTCAGAACCGACTGGGAGCGCAGCTTCGCCCTCTCATGAGAAGAGTCAGGAAGCCCTAATGTCTCCTCTCAGAGACACTCAAAAGGGAAAAAGATCTCCTGCAAGGTCTTTACCCTTGGTGCCGACAGTGGCAAGAACAGGCAACTCCGATCGCCCCAGCACCTCAGCGGCAAATCACACAGGACGCAAAAGCAGGGACCCGACTTCCCGCAACGGGAAGCTCTCCTCAGCACCAGTCCTGCCAGCACGGATAATGGACCCAGTGCCGGCAATGCGTTCCGCCCCAGTACCAACAAGAACGTCGGTATCGAGCCTGCCCACCACCCCCGCCGGAGCAGATTCAGACCCCCTGTGGAGCTCTTACAAATGTCTTGTGGCTCCTACTAAAGCCAAGTAAAAATCACTCCGGGCTGCCGCTCACACTCCACGCTCTGCAGCACACCAGCCTAGGGAGCAGCAACAATTTCTGCACCAGCGGGATATCTCTGTGGCCCCTGAGCCTGACTCTCCGCTCCTAGACACAGGGCACTCACTGTTTGAACAGCAGCTCTCGCCACCTGACCTGGCTACTTTCACTGACAGCGAGAACGACATATAGTAGCTGGCAGAGTTCTCTCCGCCTGAGTCTCCCCCTCCACCGGAGCCATACATATCCCAAGACACAGTGCATCATAAGAACTAGCCTCAGTTTCCCTACTTTGTCCCCCAGTGGCCGGGACCCAACTTTTCCTACCCGGTGCCCTGGCCTCAGTGGTACCCATGGTCGGCTCCTGCCACTGCTCCTTCTTGCGCCCCTTCTACCAGACTGCAAGCTCGTCCTACGCCTATATCCCCAGCTCCATCAACATCTAGAGCTCCTGAACCCCCTCTTGAAGAGGTGAGCTATGAACCCTTCCCAGATTTACCAGCTCCTGCCTCGCCATCAGCCACAGAGGACACCCTCATGCCTCCACCTCCACAAAATGTGGATGACTTTAAGCAATTCCAGGAACTTTTCAAGAGAGTGGCACTCAGCCAGGACATCCCTTTAGAGGAAGTCCAGGAGACACAACGTAGACTCCTCAAAATCCTCCAGCCCTGTGGACCCTCAAAGATCGCACTACCCATAAACGAAGCCCTCTTAGAACCAGCTGATACTCTCTGGCAGACCCCTGCCTCCATCACACCAAAATGCAAGAAACCTGAATGTATAATACTACATGCCTGCGAAGGATGTCGATTTCTTATTTTCCCACCCACAACCCAATTCTCTTGTGGTGGATGCAGTGACACACAGCACAAAGCAGCCACACTACCAGCCCACTCCACAAGACAAGGACCTCAAACGCCTTGATCTTCTGGGCTTCAAGGTTTATATCTCTTCCACTCTACAATTTAGGATTGCAAATTATTCCGCCCTCCTTGCAAGCTATGACTATGACAACTACAACAAAGTCCTTGATTTTACCTCCCATATCCCAGAGGACAGGGAAGCAGACTTTGTCAGTCCTCGTTGAGGTCAGTTGGTGTCTAGGATGGCACTACAAGTGTCCATGGACATGGCAGATACAGCAGCCCGCACCATTGCCACTGCAGTGGCGATACACTGGTCTTCCTGGCTGGCTGCATTTGGTATCCCCAAAGATTTGCAGACCAAAGCGGAGGCTCTCCCCTTTGACAAAGATAAACTCTTTTCCAAAAAAAAGATGAAGTCCTTCACACTCTGAAAGAATCCAGGGCCACTTTTGCGCACATTGGGCATATACCCATCAATCGCTAGGAGACAGCGGTATCAACCTTCTCAGAGGCCCTGCATACAACAGTATCACCAACTCCAGTCCAGACTGTATGACACTGGGAGAAACCGCAACAGACCTCCTAGGTGCAGGCAAAACCAGGCGCAACCAACTACTTCCCACCCATCGGGACACAAACAACAATTCTGAGGTGCTAGTCGGGGGTCTGCGTGACCACCCCTTGACTCTGCTGCCTATTTGCCCATTTGGCCACCACCTCCAGGCTTTCCAATGTCTGGCAACAGATCATGCAGGACCGCTAAGTCCTGGAAATAGTTCAGTCAGGTTTCTCCATCCCTTACCTATCTTTCCTGCCCACCCTTCCCCCTTCCCCATCCCTCTTCAGAGACCCCTCTCACAAGCGTCTCCTCTGTGCAGAGGTTGTTCATCTTCTCCACCTAGGTGCAGTGGAACATGTACCGACACAACATCCCACTACTTTCTGACCCAAAAGAAAGGCAGGGAATGGAGACTTATATTAGACCTACGCTGACTGAACAAGTTTGTATGTGTACAAAAATTCAAGATGTTTACACTGAATCATAGAATATCAGGGTTGGAAAGGACCTCAGGAGGTATCTAGTCCAACTCCCTGCTCAAAGCAGGACCAATCCCCAGACAGATTTTTACCCCAGTTCCCTAAATGATTGAACTCACAACCCTGGGTTTAGCAGGCCAATGCTCAAACCACTGAGCAGAATAATACCTGCGCTGGAACAAGGGGACTGGTTCACAGCCCTTGACCTACAAGACACCTATTTCCATATATCCAATCATCCAGCACACAGACGCTTCCTGCGATTCACACTTGGACACGACCATTTTCAATACAGAGCACTTCCATTCGGTCTCTCCACTGCACCGAGGGTTTTCTCCAAGACCCTATCTGTACTCGTAGCCCACCTCCGCACACACAGAATTATACTTTTCTTCTTCGAGTGCTTGCTCATGTGTGTTCCATAGTAGGTGTGTGCACTCGCCACGTGCACTAGTGCCAGAAGTTTTTCCCTCAGCAGTACCCGTAGGGGGAGCGCTGCTGCGACCCCTGGAGTGGCGCCGCTATAGCGTGCTAAAAGGGGAGCCGCACGCGTCCCCCACCCTCAGTTCCTTCTTGCCGCCAGTGACAGTGCATCAGAACTACTCGCTCCAGCTTTGCTGCAGCTCATCCCATATCTTGTTCATTGTTCAGTAGTACCTGTATCAGTTAGTTTGTAAAAATTCTATTTTAGTTAGTTATTCTTCAGGCCAGGACATGTCCCAGGGTTTAAATCGTGCGAGTCTTGCAGGCGATCGATTCCCAGGAGTGACCCGCACATGGACTGTCTCCGCTGCCTGGGTGAATCCCACATAGCGACTGCTGTCAAATCTGCAGGTCCTTCAAACCCAGGACAAAAAAAGAGAGAGACATTAGACTTCGGCCATTCTCATGGAGTCGGCAGTGGCTTCGGATCTCCCCGCACCTTCTGGTGGCCGGCACCACTCTCCGTCGAAAAAGCAGAGGAAGGCTTAGTTGTCTCAGAAGCGTAGAGAGAAGGCACGGGGGGAGGCTAGACCCACGTCGGGCAGCCCCGGTTCCCCCCTGGGCTTTAGAGCCCCAACTCAAGTCAAGCGGAGCAGCCCGGTTGCGTTGACTCAGACCTCTCCAGCTAAAGTCCGCATGCCTTCGAAACCGGAGGCTCTGCAGGCAGCCAAAGATATTATGACCCTGCAGGTGCCGCTGGGCTCTCGTCAGCCAACGCTGACCAGACGCAGATGCTGGTCAGGAGACTGTTCTTGGGACCGCTCGTCACCCAGTGTCCGGTCAGGACACAGCCCCCAGCCTCCACTCTTGTTGCCCTCCAGGTTGTCTGGTAGGGTGCCGTCGGGAGCGCAGTTCTAGGCACTGCTCCACACCGAGTGCAGAGCATCGGCAGGACAGGTGCCGATGCCGTAGATGCTCCTGCTCTCGGCGGATCTACCGGAGCCGCTGCCGGCATGGACACTGTCACTGGTCACGCTCCAGCTCTCGCGTGTCTAGGCACTGTGCCCACGACTCCTGGCAGGGATCGCCAGCTCGGGGTCATCGTGGATCCAGGAGTCGAAGCGTCTCGAGGAGTAGCAGCTCGAGGCAGCACCGTTCCTTGACTTTGGAGTCCTGGTCCCATGGCAGACGCCATGCTCGGTACCACCACGTGTACCGCTTGCATGGCACCGACAGGCCATTGGTAACCCAGACCTCGACCCTCACGCAGTGCCCTATGCTCCAGCCGGGCCAACCCGACCAGCTGGTGCCGCCAGTGGCAATGGCAGAGACCCCCATGGCAGAGCCAGTGGTGCCAGTGTACCCCCTGGCTCCCGTGCATGCCCAGCAAGGCCCTCGGTTGATAGCAGGAGCATCGGAGGCTCCATTAGCCGCGCTATCCAGACCTCCAAGGGATAGATCAGCGGGTCACAGCTCCTCGGCACCGCACGAGGAGTCTGATCAAGGGGTGGACCCCGTGGCACCAGCTGACGTTCAGAGCCTGGTACCAGCCCCCCCTCCCACACCGGATGACAAGATCGCAGCTCCACCCCCCTCCGTACTGCAGGAGGACTTCAGGGCTCATCAGGAGCTGCCAAAGCGAGTAGCATCCAGTCTCCATCTCCAAGCTGAGTAGATGGAGGGACCCTCAGACTCGCTGTTTAACGTGCTCTCATCCTCGGCACCGGGCAGAGTGGCCCTCCCGGTCCATGAACGGGTGGCCAACATCTTTAATGCCCTCTGGCAAACACCGGCCTCCCTGGCCCCGATATCGAAATGGGCAGAGTGCAAATACTTCGTGCCCACGAAGGGGCATGAATACCTCTATACTCACCTGGTCCCCAACTCCCTAGTGATGGAATCTGTGAACCACAGGGAAAGACAAGGCCAACCAGGACCCGCACCCAAGAATAAAGACTCCAAAAGACTGGACTTGTTTGGCAGAAAGCTTTATTCGTCCGCCAGCTTCCAGCTCCGGGTGGCCAACCACCAGGCCCTCCTCAGACGATATGAGTTTAACTTGTGGGGGTCACTGCCAAAATTCGAGCCCTCCCTTCCGGAGCACAAAAGGAAGGAATTCAAGTCTCTGGTGGAGGAGGGCGCCGCTGCTGCAAAGGCTGCTTTGCAGACGGTGTCGGATGCAGCTTACACAGCTGCTCGGTCCATGGCCTCGGCGGTGTCCATGTGCAGGACATCGTGGCTACTGCTATCTGGGCTCTCCGCGGAGGCACAGTCTGTGATGCAGGAGCTTCCCTTTGACGGCAAGAACCTGTTCGTGGAACAAACAGACGTGAGGCTCCACGGCATGAAGGACTCACGTGCCACCCTTCAAACCCTCGGGCTCTACGTCCCGCCCAAGGAAAAGCCTAAGGCGCAAGCCTCCGTCCCTGCGTCTCAGCCTAGATACGAGCCCGCCTACAAGAGGTCCAAAAGTCAGAAGAGGCCACCTCAGAGGCAGTCTCGCTCTGCCCTGGGCCCTCCAGGGGCAAGCAGCAGGGCAAGAGGCGGTTTTGACTGGCTGCGGGAGGGTACCCCGGTGACCCCCAAAAGGACCCTCCCACCAATAAAGTTGGGTTTCAGCAACTGCTTGTCTGCGTTTCTTGTGGAATGGTCCCGAATAACATCGGACCAATGGGTCCTCAGCACCATTTCCCAGGGTTATACGCTACAATTTACCTCACCCCTCCCTCCCCCCTCCCTTGGACGGCAGGAAGGACCTGTCGCATTTACCCCTGCTACAGCAGGAAGTGGGTCGGCTCCTCAGCCTGGGAGCTGTGGAGAAGGTTCCATGGGAATTCCGGGGGAAAGGATTCTACTCTCGTTACTTCCTGATCCCCAAGACGAAAGGGGGGCTCAGACCCATCCTGGATCTGCGAGGCCTCATTGGTTCATGGCAAAATGCCGGTTCCTCATGGTCTCTCTGTCATGTATCATACCCTCTCTGGACCCTGGCGATTGGCATGTGGCCCTGGACCTTCAGGACGCTTACTTCCATATCCACATATTCGAGGGGCACAGACACTTCCTCTGCTTCCTAGTAGGACAGGATCACTACCAATTTACGGTCCTCCCCTTTGGGCTGGGTGTTCACGAAATGTATGGAGGTAGTGGCGGCCTACCTCAGATGCCGAGGGGTACAGATATTCCCCTATCTCGACGACTGGCTGCTCAAGGGCAGCTCGTGATCCCAGGTATGCAACCACGTGGACCTGCTCTTGGCCACATGTGCCAAACTAGGCCTCCTAGTAAACGAGGCCAAGTCGACACTGGTCCCGGTGCAGCGCATAGAATTCATAGGTGCTCTCCTGGATGCCTCCAAGGCCACAGCCTCCCTTCCCATGGACAGGTTCCAGACCCTAAAGGGCCTTATAGCCTCGGTCATGGTGTTTCCTATTACCATGGCCAGGGTGTGCCTACAGCTCCTGGGCCACATGGTAGCATGCACATACGTGGTCCACCATGCCAGGCTTCGTATGAGGCCCCTCCAGCTCTGATTGGCCTTGGAGTTCTCCCAGACCAGGGACAAACTGGACAAGGTCCTCTCAGTACTGGCAGGGGTGATCGCCATGCTTCAATGGTGGTCCTGCCCGGACAATATGCTCCAGGGAATTCCCTTCTGGGACCCGATCCCGTCGCTGGACCTAGTGTCCGACGGTCGGACTTGGGCTGGGGGACACACATAGGGACCTCACGGACCCAAGGTTTCTGGTCCACCGAAGAGCTGTCCCTTCAAATAAATGTCAGGGAACGCAGGGTGATACGTTTAGCCTGTGTGACATTCAGCTTGCAGCTACGCGGCAAGGTGATCAGAGTACTCACGGACAACACCGCCGCTATGTTTTACATCAACAGGCAAGGCGGGGCGAGGTCCTGGGCCCTCAGCCAGGAAGCTCTCAGCTTCTGGGAGTTTTGTATAGCCCACAACATCTCCCTGAAGGCTTTCCACCTGCCAGGCACCAACAACACGCAGGCCGATCGCTTGATCAGGGTTTTCTCCTCCCAACACAAGTGGTCGCTTCACCTGGAGGTCACTCATCAGCTCTCTTCCGAGAGTGGTGCACTCCCCAAGTAGACCTGTTTGCGACTTGACAGAACCACTGTTGCCACGGGTTCTGCTCCAGGGGGTGTGTGGGGAGGAACGTGATCTCGGACACCTTCCTCCTGTCGTGGTCGGGTCAACTCCTTTACACTCTTCCCGTGTTTCCCCTCATTGCCACGGTCCTGGAGAAAGTAAAAACGGATGCGTCCTTTTGATTGCTCCAGCGTGGTCCTGACGGCTTTGGTACAGGACCCTCCTAGACTTACTCGTGGCCCCTCCCTGGCCGTTGCCGTTCCGCCTGAACCTGCTCTCCCAGGACCAGGGCTGCCTCCTCCACCCCAATCTGGCCAGCCTCCATCTGACAGCGTAGCTGATCAGTGGCTAGATGCGGAGGAGAGAACGTGTTCAGAGGGGGTCAGGCATGTCCTCCTCGAAAGTAGGAAGCCATCCACACGCCGGACCTACCTGGCAAAATGGTCCAGGTTCTCCGGGTGGGCGGGAGAGGGGGGTGTTTCCTCAACGTCTGCCCCACTCCAACTTATCCTTGAGTACCTGCTTCACCTTAGAACTCAAGACCTGGCCCCTTCCTCTGCCAGGGTGCACCTGGCAGCTATTTTGGCGTTCCATCCGCCGGTTCAGGGCTGCTTGGTTTTCTCCCATGCCATGAACAGGCGTTTCCTCAAGGGGCCAGATTGGTCCTTCCCTTATGTTAGGACCCCATCCCTCAGTGGGATCTAAATTTGGTGCTATCCCGCCTTACGGGGCCCCCGTTTGAACCCCTGGCCACAGGCTCGTGGTCTCACCTTTCCTGGAAGGTAGCCTTCCTCATGGCCATCACGTCGGCCCGGCGGGTCTCGGAGCTCAGGGCCCTGACCTGCGACCCCCCCGTACACTGTCTTTCACAGGTTCAGCTCCGCCCACACCCTGCATTCCTCCCCAAGATGGTCTCCGTCTTTCACATGAGCCGGGACATCTTCTTACCTGTCCTCTGTCCTAAGCCGCATACCTCTAACGAGGAGCGCCGCCTCCATATGCTCGACATGCGCAGGGCTCTGGCCTTTTATCTGGATCTGACTAAGCCGTTCCATAGGTCTTCGCAACACTTTGTTGCTTCGGCTGAGTGCATGAGGGGCCAACTGATATCCACCCAGAGATTGTCTCGGTGGATCACATCGTGCATCCGGACATGCTACACCTATCGTAAGGGCTCACTCGACAAGGGTTCAGGCCTCATCAGCTGCCTTTGTGGCCCATGTCCCTATCCAGGACATCTGTAGAGCCGCTACCCGGTCCTCAGTGCACAAGTTCACGTTGCACTATGCGATCGTCTCCCACACCAGGGATGACGCTGTCTTCGGTAGGGCTGTGCTCCAGCCAGGGAATCTGTGAACTCCTACCCACCTCCATCACACACAGCTTGTAATCACCTACTGTGGAATACACATGAGCAAGCACTTGAAGAAGAAAGGACAGTTACCTGTTCCGTAACTGATGTTCTTCGAGATGTGTTGCTCATGTCTATTCCACATCCCGCCCTCCTTCCCCACTGTTGGAGTTGGTCCGGCAAGAAGGAACTGAGGGTAGGGGGAGCGCGCGGCTCCCCTTATAACGCAGCAGCGCTCCTCCTACAGGTACTGCTGAGGGAAAAAGCTTCCGGCACCAGTGCACGTGGCGAGCACGCACACCTACTGTGGAATAGACATGAACAACACATCTCGAAGAACGGCAGTTATGGAACAGGTAACTGTCCTTTCCCCTACTTAGACGACTGCCTTATCAAAGCCAGCTCCTACGACGAGACGTTAAAAGCGACAAACTCTACCATCTCCCTCTTCCACAGTCTAGGCTTGCAAATAAATTTCCAAAAATCCACCCTGATACCTACACAGCAGATAGAGTTCATTGGAGCTCACTTGGACTCAATTCAAACCAGAGCCTCGCTTCCACACAACAGATTCCTCACTACTACTCATCTCATATGCATGATCTCTGTTCACCCCAGAATACAGGCACGGACCTGCCTACAGCTTCTTGGTCACGTGGCAGCCACCACCTTTGTGGTCAAATATTCCAGGTTGCACATGAGATGCCTTCAGGGTTGGCTCAACTCCAACTACAAACCCAGCAGACACAGTTTCTGCATAACACTGACTCCACCACCAAATGTATTGGCCTCCCTACGTTTGTGGACAAAACCAGAGAACCTATGCATGGGTGTTCCCTTCCATCCACACTCCCCAGTACTCATGCTCACCATGGAGGCTTCCCTGATAGGTTGGGGAGCGCACGTAGGCGACCACAAGGTACAGGGCTGCTGATCCCTATCTGCACATCAATCTTCTAGAGCTCAGAGCCGTCAGGTACGCTTGCCTTCACTTTCTTCCCACAATAAAGAATAAGTCCATCCGAGTTCTGACGGACAATATAGCATGTATGTTTTACATCAACAGATAGGGAGGAGCACAATCTCACTCCCTATGCACAGAAGTCATCTGACTATGGAATTGGTGCATACAACATGACATAGAAATCACTGCTTTCTACCTGCCTGGGTGTCACAACACTATTGCCGACTGTGACGAAGTGGGACTGTTCTTAATATTTCCCCTGAATACTGTGTGGGTGCCTCAGTTTCTGGCCAGCCCTCTGTCACCTAGCAACTAATGGCCAGGCCCTTCCCCCCTGCAAGGGGATGCTAAAGGTGTGGGAAAACAAAGAGGTCAGGTGACCTCCTGGCCTGGGACAGGAACTCAGCAGAGAAGGAGGGGCTGGAGGGGGTGTCAGTTTGGGGCTGGCTGGGGACGAGGAGTGAGGGCAGACATGGGGGTCTGCCTCACTAGGCCCCAGGATGGACCCAGCCAAGGCGTCTGGTTCTCTGTAACTACAAGCTCTGTTTTAGACCGTGTTCCTGTCATCGAATAAACCTCTGTTTTACTGGCTGGCTGAGAGTCACGACTGACTGCAAAGTGGGGGTGCAGGACCCTCTGGCTTCCCCAGGACCCCGCCGGGGTGGGCTCGCTGTGGGAAGTGCACGGAGGGGCAGAGGATGCTGAATGCTCCAAGGAGAGACCCAGGAGGTGAAGCCGTGTAGGCTTCTTGCCCTGGAGACAGTCTGCTCCGAGGGAGAGGAGGCTTCCCAAAGTCCTGCCTGGCTTTGTGGGGAGCAGTTCCAGAGCATCGCCCGGGGACTCCGTGACACCGACACACTCAGCAGACACTTCTCTGAGGAACACAAATGGGAATTACATCCCACAATACTCCGACTGGGGCTCTCCGTCGATAGACATGTTTGCCACTCCTCAGAACCGCAAATGCCATCTATTTTGCTCCAAAGTGGGACTTAGGAACGCATCTCTAGGGGATGTGTTCCTCATTCCTTGGAACAGCTCCCTCAGGTACGCTTTTCCACCGATTCCACAATACACAGGGTTCTACACAAGATCACAGAGGACAAGGCCTGGGTCATACTTACTGCCCCAGCTTGGCCCAGACAAACATGGTATCCTTACCTGCTACGCATGTCCAGCCGTCCTCCAAAGACTCTCCCCAACAAACCAGATCTCCTCTCCCAGAACTGCAGTCGGCTTCTTCATCTGCAGCTCCGGAAACTCCATCTGATGGCATGGTTCATTCATGGTTTCAATCCCACGAATTAGCCTGCTCGGAACAGGTCCAATACGTCTTCCTGCACAGTAGAATGGACTCCACTCGTAAGTCTTACCTGCAAAAGTGGAAACGCTTCTCCCTCGGTGCTTCCACAGACGCCTGACATCCCAGACTGCAACCTTCCCTCACATCTTAGACCATTTTTACGAACTAAAACAGGACGGGCTTTCACTCAGTTCTATCAGAGTACACCTCACGGCCCTTACCACCTTCCATGACACTCTGGACAGCTATTCACTTTTTGCCCACCCTACCATGAAACGCTTCCTCATGGGCCTGCAAAATCTCTACCCTGAGATTCATTCACCAGTAGCCTCCCGGAATCTCAACCTAGTTCTCTGCGGTCTCACGAAACCTCCTGGCTACCTCATTCCTGCTCCACATGTCCATGAAAGTGGCTTTCTTAGTTAGTCAACAAGAAGGGTTGGTGAAATAAGCACCCTGATGGCCTACCCTTCCTACACCATTTTCTCTAAAGGCAAGGTTACAATGCGACCCCACCCCAAATTCCTCCCCAAGGTGGTGTCTCCCTTCCACCTTAACCAGCCAATACACTTACCTGTATTCCATCCCAAGCCTCACACGACTCCACAAGAAGCGGCGTTATATACCCTTAATGTCCGATGGGCCCTTGCATTTTATCTTGACAGAACTAAACCATTTCGTAAATCCTCTAGGCTATTTGTTTCTACTACCGAGAGATCAAAGAGTGATGCTATCTCTAAGCAAAAACTCTCCAAGTGGATCTCAGACTGCATCAGATCCTGCTATCAGACCCAGAATGTTCAACCACCAGAGAGTGTTAGAACTCACTCTACTCGGGTGATGTCAACATCTGTTGCCTTCCTCCACAACATACCTATTACAGACATATGCAAGGCGGCCACGTGGACATCTAATCACACATTTGCCAAACATTATGCTATCACACGGGATACCACGGCAGACGCCATAGTCGGCCATATGGTACTGTCTACCACTGTCCCTCACGCAACTCCAAAATCCCACCAACCATAGGGGTACTGCTTCCATTCACCTGGAGTAGAGCACCCACAGGGATAGCACTCAAAGAAGAAGAGAAAGTTACTCACCTTGCAGTAACTGAGGGTGCTCCCCTACCCACCCTCCTCCCCTCTCAGACAACTCTACAGTAGAGAAGAAACTGAGAGGGCCGTGGGATGCACGCGCCCAGGCAGACCCTAACGATGCCACAAGACAGCAGCTGAGCATGTGCATCCTGACCAGGCACTGCTACCGAAGATCTCTGATCAACGGCGCCAGGATGCACCATCACATGGAGTGGAGCACCCACAGGGACACACATCTCGAAGAACCTCAGTTACTGCAAGGTGAGTAACTTTCTCTTCTACCTTGTCCTGGGTTCACATCACCCGGACGGAAACGGACTCATCTTCACTAGGTTCCCCATCAACTGCACAGACTGCGTCTCCAGTGTCCAGCACAATAATCAGAATCTTCCAGACACAAATTTCTCCCCTCCTGTGTCTGTCAGACTGAGATAAGGTGCCTGTTGAGAAAGCATGGGGCTCTTGAGGGGAGGACAGGAGTGCGGGGAGAGAGCAGACATAGAGTCAAGGAAGGTAAACTTATTTCATCAGCGTGCTCCGTTTTGTTAGCATCTTCCTGCCTCAGGGAAACTCAGAAGGGGAATGGAGTGAGCTTGATTGACAGCTTCCATTACCAGAAGAATCAGTCTTTGTAACAACTAGGGAGTGAGGACAATGAAAGCATCGACCTCAGGGTGACATTACGGCGTGCTGGGGTGCTCTGACTAGGAGAGAAAACATTTGAGCCAAAGAGCATGGAACCCCCAGGAGTCCATGAGAGGTGTTCAGCTAGGGCTGCACTGCCTCTCCAGCCAGGATTTGGGCAACCACAGTGGCTGGAGACTGCAGCCCACCCACAGTTTAACTGCAGTGGATATAGGGCCTTATATGGGATTGGGCTTGCTTTGGTCAGTGAGCGCAGCACAAAGTTGCAGACTGCTTGTCCTTTGGGGGTGAACACAGCCCTCTTGCTGTGCTTAATGGAAGAATTGGCTGCGTCCTGTAGGATTAAGAAGGCTCTTCCAGGAGCCATTGTATCTGTATTCCGCGGATTTCAAGAGAGATGCATAATCCTAAAGAAGGAATTAAACATGGCTGGCCTGTAGAATGGCCTTCCCCAGGCTCTTTGGCCCAGTAACATCTGTAACTAGCATGTTTTGATCTGGCAGTGAAAAAAGCGCATCCCTGTTTTTCATCTGAGTGCAGTCACATTTCTCATTCTTCCTCTCTGCAGCAGGCAGAGCAGCCCTTCCCCCACATGGCTAAGCAGTGCTAGACCCTCCCTGGCTCTCTGCTTGATGGAGACTGATACAGTTGCTCCTCTCTGTACAGTAATGCATGTCCTTTGGGGCAGGTGAAGAATTAATTTCACTTGGCTGCAGTACCAGGCATAGTTAAAAAGGCAAATCTCTTTTTTGCTGCTGCTGAATAACACAAATATTGGGGGTTGGTAAATAACAAAGAGGACAGGCCAGTACAGGACTGGATACACAGCAATCTGGTATCAGAGGGGTAGCCATGTTAGTCTGGATCTGTACAAGCAGAAAAGAGTCCTGTGGCACGTTATAGACGAAGTGGGTATTCACCCATGAAAGCTCATGCTCCAATTCGTCTGTTAGTCTATAAGGTGCCAGAGAACTCTTCACAGCAATCTGGATCACTTGGTAGACTGTGCACAAGCAAACAATGTGCCTTTTAATATGGCTAAATGTAATGTATACCTCTAGGAACAAAGAATGTCGGCCACACTTGCAGGGTGCGGGGCTCTATCCTGGGAAGCAGGGACTCTGAAAAGGACTTGGGAGTCATGCTGGATAATCAGCTGAACATGAGCTCTCAGTGCTACGCTGTGGCCAAAAGAGCTAATGCGATCCTGGAATGCATAAACGGGGGAATCTCAAGTAGGAGCAGAAAGGTGATTTTACCTCTGTAGTCGGCACTGGCGTGACCACTGCTCGGATACTGTGTCCAGTTCTGTTGTCCACAATTCAAGAAGGATGTTGATAAATTAGAGAGGTTTGAGAGAAGAGCCACAAGAATGATTAAAAGATTTGAAAACCTGCCTTATATTGAGAAACTCCAGGAGCTCAATCTATTTATCTTAACGTAAAGCAGGTTAAGGGGTGACTTGGCCACAGGGGGAAGAGATAGTTGATCAATCTAGCAGAGCAAGGTATAACACAATCCAGTGGCTGGTAGTTGAAGCCAGACAAATTCAGAGTGGAAATAAGGTGTAAATTTTAAACAGCGAGAGTAATTAACCACTGGAACAACTCACCAGTGGTCATGGTGGATTCTCCATCACTGGCCATTTTTAATCTAGATTGTCTGAGAGAGCTCCTCTAGGAATCATTTTGGGGAAGTTCCATGGCCTGTGTTACACAGGTCAGATGATGATCCCAGTGGTCCCTTCTGGCCTTGGAGTCTGAGTCATTCCCCAGAAATGAATAGCACAGCCCCAAAGTCCATCCTTTAGTGTTACTGGGTCACTTCCCAATACGTGGCCTCCTGTGGAAAGAGATCAGCCACCTGGCACGTTTTATTTTGTAAGTGTGTCTATGCCACTTTGAGCGCGGCTCATTTGCTGGGGCATTTCAGCTCTGGAATTTCTCACTGCATCTAGCGATGTGCAAATGATGTTGTGTTCCATTGGGGAGTCCATGTGAATGCTTTAGAAATGCAATGATGACTCTAGCGAGCTCTGGAGTGGAAGCCATATCAGTGCACTCACTTCCCAAGCTGAAAATCGCTGGCACGGTTATAGAGATTATCTATCAGAGAGGGAGGTGCACACAGTGACTCCACCAAGTGTCCATTAACAACTTGCTTATACCTTGGCCCGTACAGACAAAGTCACTTTGAGAATGGCTGGATATCATTCCCGCTTCAGAGGAGCAGCATGATCTCTTACCAGGGTGAGAGGTTGGGGGCATAAGTGGGGAAGAGCTAAATAAGAAACCAGGTGAGGGTTCTGTACAGACTACCAAATCAGGAGGAGGAGCAGCTAGATGGGGCATTTCTAGAACAAACCAAAACATCCAAAACACGGGACCCAGGAGTAATTTTACTACCCAGAGATCTGTTGGAAAAACAGCACAGCAAAAACTCAGTGTCCAGGACCTGGGGATTACAGTGGATGAGAAGCTGGATATGAGTCAGCAGTGTGCCCTTGTTGCCAAGAAGGCTAACGGCATTTTGGGCTGCATTAGTAGGAGCATTGCCAGCAGATCAAGGGAAGTGATTATTCCCCTCTATTCGGCACTGGTGATGCCATATCTGGAGGATTGCATCCAGTTTGGGGCCCCCCACTACAGAAAGGATGTGGACAAATTGGAGAGAGTCCAGCAGAGGGCAACAAAAGTGATTAGGGGGCTGGGGCATATGACCTATGAGGAGAGGCTGAGGGAACTGGGCTTATTTAGTCTGCAGAAGAGAAGAGTGAGGGGGGATTTGATATCATCCTTCAACTACCTGAAGGGGGGTTCCAAAGAGATTGGAACTCGGCTGTTCTCAGTGGTGGCAGTGACAGAACAAGGAGCAATGGTCTCAAGTTGCAGTGGGGGAGGTCTAGGTTGGATATTAGGAAACACTATTTCACTAGGAGGGTGGTGAAGCACTGGAATGGGTTACCTATGGAGGTGGTGGAATCTCCATCCTTAGAGGTTTTTAAGGTCAGGCTTGACAAAGCCCTGGCTGGGATGATTTAGTTGGTGTTGGTCCTGCTTTGAGCAGGGGGTTGGACTAGATGACCTCCTGAGGTCTCTTCCAAACCTAATCTTCTATGATTCTATGATAAGTGGGGACTGGTTTCACACCTTTGGGGATGATGAACCAGAGGGGAAGGGTCTGAGTGTCTGGTGGTTAAGAACTGAGGAAGGACGGATTTGGGAAGACTCAGGACTAGAAAGGCTGCTGAGGTCACACTGCAAGGAGTAACTAGGCTGCAGAATTGCTGCTTAGCCAGTCGGTCCCTAGTCTGTAGCAGTGCATGGGATTCTTCTGTCCCAAGTGCAGGACTCTGCACTTGTCCTTGTTGAACCTCATGAGGTTTCTTTTGGCCCAGTCCTCTAATTTGTCTAGGTCCGTCTGTATCCTATCCCTACCCTCCATCTACCTCTCCCCCCAGCTTAGTGTCATCTGTGAACTTGCTGAGGGTGCAAACTCACTTTGGCACTCACACTCCACACAGTCTGCACACCAGAGGACTGCGAGGAGTAAAAATAAACAAGAGGTGTATTTAATAGAAAAACCACAAACTTGGAGATGACAGAGGAAGGGAGAGCACACAGATACAACTTACACAGTAAATAAATGGCACCACACTTCTGGCTTCACATTACAATATTAGATAAAATCCCCTTTCTAATACAAGTTAGCAATTTCCTTTTGACAGTTTCCCAGCCTACCCACTAGCCATAGGCTGGATCCAGCATTCACAGACAGCCTCCCACCTTCCAGACGGTCCCCCAAATTCTGGATGAAAAGCCTCAGACACAAGCCTGGTTTTAAAAGGCTTCCCCCGCCTGCCTCGCTTTTCTTTGTCTCTTAGTCCATGGTGACTCATGTTTATTCAGAATGTGGAAAACCCCTCTTGATTGAAGAGCCAGGATGTCTGTGTCTTTCCATTAAATTTAATGATCCTCCGTTGTCCTTCCCTGGGCTGGGTGGGTACCCGAAGTTGGTTTCATGTAGACAAATGACTTGGGAGGTGCCTCTTCCTTTCTGAGCACTCACTGTAGTGTGAGTGCAGGGAGGGATAACTCAGTGGTTTGAGCATTGGCCTGCTTAAACCCTGGGTTGTGAGCTCAATCCTTGAGGAGGCCAAAAATCTGTCTGGAGATTGGTCCTGCTTTGAGCAGCGGGTTGGACTAAATGACCTCCTGAGGTCCCTTCCAACTCTGCTATTCTATGATTCTTGCTGTAAGCTGGAGCTGAAGTTTTATGAGCACAGTTCTCTATAGACACAAATAAAAGCATCACAAGCATGGCCTGCGTACATACCTCATAATGATTATTAAGTTTAGAGCATGAGAAGCTTTCATAACAGACCTTAGTTTGCATGTGGTTCTAGTATATTAACATTGTGTACAATCAGTTTGTTCAACTACTTTTTCTTTCGGGTTCAAACCCCCTGTTCTCCCATTGGGGTGTCTGGACCCTGATTGTCACAGGATCCCATGGGAAGAAAATCAAAGGGAAAATGTAGTTCTGGAGAGTTGGCAGTTTCTTGAAGAGACAATATGAAAGCATAACACCAAACGATACCAGTACAAAGGAAAGATTGGAAGAATAGTAAGAGGCCAATATGGCTCCATTAGGAACTCTTTAATGACCTGAAAATCAAAAAGGAATCCTACAACAAGTGGACATATGACAAATCACAAAAAGAATAGCACAAGCATGTAGCGACAAAATCAGAAAGACTAAGGGACAAAGCAAGTTACTAGCAAGGGACATAGAAGGCAATAAGATCGGGTTCTTTAAATACATTATGAGCGAGAGAAACACAAAGTATAGGCCCGCTACTTAGTAGGGAAGGAGAGCTAATAATTGAAGATCTCAAGTAGACAGGTGTTTAATGCCTATTTTGCTTCAGTCTTCACTAAGAAGGTTAATTGTAACTAGCTGTTCAATACAATTAATATTAACAAAAGACTAAAGGAACCCCAGCCAGAATAGAGAATGAACAGTTTAAAGAATATGTAGATAAATTAGATGTATTCAAGTTGGCAGAGCCTGACAAAGTTCACCGTAGAGTATTTAAGGAACTAGCAGAAGCAATCTCAGAACCATTAGAATCTCTGAGAACTCATGGAGGATAGGTGAGGTCCTAGAGGGCTGAAGAAGAGCTGACATAGGACCTGTCTTTAAAAGGGGAGTTACAGAACAGTCAGCCTAACTTCAATCCATGGAAAGATACTGGAATAAATAATCAATTTGTAACCACCAAGAGAATAATTGCGAGGATCCCAACAAGGACAGTCATGGCCAAGGATCAGAGCAAGGGCAACCCTGAGGCTGGGAGTAGCAGAGGAGTTTGTAGTCAGGTCCAGGCCAGAGTCAATACCAAGGGTCATAGTCTGAATCAGGTGGTTTGAGCATTGGCCTGCTAAACCCAGGGTTGTGAGCTCAATCTTTGAGGGCGGCACTTAGGAATCTGGGGCAAAATCAGTACTTGGTCCTGCTAGTAAAGGCAGGGGGCTGGACTCGGTGACCTGTCAGGGTCCCTTCCAGCTCTATGAGATAGGTATATCTCCATATATTTTGTAAAGGGAGGAGGGGTAGCTCAGTGGTTTGAGCATTGGCCTGCTTAGCCTAGGGTTGTGAATTCAATCCTTGAGGGGGCAACTTAGGGATCTGGGGCAAAATCAGTACTTGGTCCTGTTAGTGTAGGCAGGGGCTGGACTCAGTGACCTTTCAGGGTCCCTTCCAGTTCTGTGAGATAGGTATATCTCCATATTTTTTTTAGATGTATTCTTCAGCTGTTTAAATTAGTAACCAGTACTGCACTTGTCTGAAAAGGTAAGAGACAGCTGGAGCTAGTGGTTTGTGCTCAGGAAAACTGCTTTCAGCCTAGGATAAAATGGGCCAGTATCTCAGGACATGAGGACTGCAGTGGGATCCAGATGCATCTCTAATCCACATGTATTCTGGCTTTTAGAATTGGTTTGCAAAGCAACCTTTATTCCCTTCTAAACAGTCTAAAATAAGCTGCATTCTTCTGTCCACAACCAGGTATTGAACAGAGTATTGAACAAGAGGAAGGATTGAATAGATCATCTGCTGACCTGAGGATAAGGAAAACACAGGTGAGTCTCTGTCCTGGTGAATCTTGGTTTGGGAGGATGGAGGTTGAGACAAGCTTTGCGCACTAACGTGTCCCAGAAGGTGATGGAGGACAAAGGCTGCAGGTATTGTGCCCAGAGCCCTGAAAACCACTTCGCAGTAATAGGGCAGATTGCTAGGTGTGTCTGCAAAAGAGTGTGCATGCTTTGTGCACCCCCAGCCTGCATGCCTGGAGACCCAATGTGATTCCCGTGATCTGTGTATGTAATGTAAGAAAGGGGTGTGTGCATCCAATTCCTCACATAGGTGTGCACATCAGGGCTTCTCCGTGGGTAACTTGGGTTTGGGGGAGGTTGCACATGTTTTGAAATATCTGGCCCAGTGGGATTTTATTGAGCAAGAAATAAACTTTAGTACCTGCACTTTGGGGACAGAAAGGTCCCTTAGAATCATAGAATCATAGAATCTCAGGGTTGGAAGGGACCTCAGGAGGTCATCTAGTCCAACCCCCTGCTCAAAGCAGGACCAAACCCAACTAAATCATCCCAGCCAGGGCTTTGTCAAGCCTGACCTTAAAAACCTCTAAGGAAGGAGATTCCACCACCTCCCTAGGTAACCCATTCCAGTTCTTCACCACCCTACTAGTGAAAAAGTTTTTCCTAATATCCAACCAAAACCTCCCCCTCTGCAACTTGAGACCATTACTCCTTGTTCTGTCATCTGGTACCACTGAGAACAGTCTAGATCCATCCTCTTTGGAACCCCCTTTCAGGTAGTTGAAAGCAGTCACGGTCTTTCGGAACAGGATGCAATTAATGGCCCTGCACACTTCCATCAACACAAGTCCAACGGTTGACTTTCCCACTCTGAACTGGTTAGTGACTGATCGGTAGCAGTCTGGAGTAGCCAGCTTCCACAGTGCAATCGCCACACGCTTCTCCAATGACAGGGCAACTCTCAATCTCATGTCCTTCCGCTGCAGGGCTGAGGCGAGCTCATCACACTCCCATGAAGGTGGCTTTCCTCATCCAAAAGTTGTGCAGCCACTGCCCGTCATCCCAAACGTGCATGACGATATGATCCCAACACTCAGTGCTTGTTTCCTGAGCCCAAAAGTGGCATTTCACTGTGGTCAACACCTCCGTGAATGCCACAAGCAATCTCGTGTCATAGCTACTACATGTGTCGAGATCAATGTCGAACTCCTCTTGCCTTTGTAGTTTAAGAAATAACTCCACTGCCACTCGTGACATGTTAGTGAGAGTGAGCAGCATATTGGTCAACAGTGCAGGATCCATTCCTGCAGATGGAAGAAGCATAGCCCGCAGTACACAAACCATTGAAAGATGGCGCCAAATGCAGATGGATGCACAGGGATTGCATGCAATGCATCACACGGCATTGGGACAGGACCCAGGATGCCCCCCTCCGCCTTCCCACAACTCTTAGTGGCAGAAGAGGAAGAGATGCTTTGTGGGATAGCTGCCCAGAGTGCACCACTCTGAATACCACTGCAAGTGCCGCAAGTGTGAACACGCTATTGTGCAGGCAGCTGACAGTGTGAACACACAACAGCGGTTTCCCTTCAGCGCTCTCTGAGCGGCGCAGTAACTGCTGGCAATGTAACTCTGCTAATGTAGACATACCCAGACACTTTTTCCCTGATAAAGTTGTAAAAGTTCTTTAAGGGCACCTTTAAGGAAAACAGGTTGGTTATATGCCCTTTGTGCTGCTTTGAGATCCTAAAGGGACCTAAATCTTTTTTTCTCCTGCTTGTTATTTTACCTGAGAAATAGCAGGAATATCAAATCTTGTCTTCTCTGTTTCTATGGATGGATTTCGTAGCTTTTAACTGGAGAGGCTAGGTGCTGGAGCTTTGAGGGGGAGAGAGAACTTTTCTTCCATCTGTTCAAGAGTTTGTGTTAAGCAGTGTTGACAATTTTTTAAAAATCTTTTCACTCAGTAAAAACCCCTTCCTCTCTCAGTTAATCCAGTTTTATCTTCCTAGGTATCATCACCCTACTAGTTCTCCAGACTCATACAGAATCTTCTGAGTTAAAACAGGGTAGGCAAGAATTGAATTTCTAATGAAAAAAGCAAACAGTACCCTCCTCCCACTAAAAAACAAACTGTCCCAGCCCCTCTCTCTGCATTATGAAGAAATTGAGTGGAGGAGACGACCTCAGCGTTCCCCTGTACAGGTCACCTGTAGTCCCTTTGGTGGCATTACACTGTTCTGGACCAACCCCTGCTGATCTGAGCCTGTGATGCAGAGGACAGCTGAGCAGTAATTGACTTGTAGGTTTTGGAGCTGAACTGAAAAATCCCCAAAACCCCTTTGGTTCAGTTCAAACTGGACCTGAATGTTTTCAGTTTTTCTCATCAAAAGGAAAAAAAAATCATTTGGGGGGCAGGGGTCAAATTAAACTAAATTTGTTGAACTAGAAAAATTTTTTGTTTGTTTTTGGTGGGGTTTTTGGTTTTGGGGGTTTTTGGTTTTTAACAAATTAGCTAATTTTCAAAATAAAAATGTTTCAGAACAAACAAGCAAATTGAAACGTTTCATTTTGAATTGGCCAAAGTATAACATTTTGGCATTTCCGTTTTCTTTTTCTGGCCAAAACTGTTTGCTGATCTGACTTGAATTTGTGAATAGTTTTGGTGCCCTGAAACATGCGTTTTGCCCAGCGCTTGTGCAGAGCCCCTCAGATCAAGGCACTGTGCAGGACTGGACAGGCCCCTTGGCCACAGCCGTGCAGCTCTGTTCAAGTCATGGAAACAGCACTGCTGTTGTAAGCGAGGGCACCTCTGCTGGTTTATCTTTCCCTGCAAGTCCTAAATGACTGGTAGATTCTTGCTGGGCTCTCGCCTCTCCATTCCCAGCACAGATTTTAGTTTTGGAGCAGCTCCCCATGAAGCCACTTCGGCTGCTTCTTGTTCTTTATATTCTTTCTCTCCTGAGCAGCTGTAGCCGTAATCGCTGCTAAGATTCCACAAGCGGCCTTCCTCTCGTTTGGACTTGTAAGAAGTCATTGCTTAGTCCAAGTCCCCCAAAATGTGCTTTCTTGAAATCTAATTACAGCACTGGTGGCGACTGCTGTGGGAGGGGTCACATCCCCTTTGCTGCTGTGTCCTAGGAACCCATCACTTCACGCCTGTTAAGGGCTCAGATTTCCCGTGTGCAGTTCCTGGTTGTCACATTGCTCCCAAGGGCCTTCATTTGTTCAGTGCTCGAGGTGCCTTTTTCTGGTAGGTGCCTGCTCGTTTAGGTGTATGCCTTGGGAAAGAGCATCAGCATGTTTTGGTCCTTTACATTCAGCAGCATTCACTCCCTGTCTCCTCCTGAGGAGCCTCAGCACGCACCAGTTAGCTCAGACTTGTTTCTTCAGGGATAAGGATATTTCGATGCACTAGGATCCAGATGAATGACTGTGAAGGGTCCCCCATCCTTGGGTCTGGAGCTTAGTAGGATGCAAGGGGCTGCTGGCTCTCATGAACCCTAGCCTTATCCAGGAGGGAATATTTCACAGAGACTGTGATCTTCACTGGGCTAGTAACTGATTATGTAATCCCTAGATAATTTGCAGAGAGGGCTTGCTCCACAGAAACCACAGGTACGCCAGGAACAGCTTTGGAAAGTGGAGGAGCAGCATGGTGGGATCCCAGGTGCATTCTCTTTCACTGATTTCCAGCTCACATGTGCTCTCATTACAAGACACCATGCCTAGCAGCCAGCACCACAAACTCCCTCTTTTTCAGCCCAGGATATCAGGCTTCAGTGACACCTGTGCACCCCAAAGAGTTTGTACAGTGGCAACTGACTGGCACTAAGGCTTTGTCATCACCGCCAAGAGAAGGGCTGTGTTTATTGCAGGATAACTAATGCAGGTTAGCAGTTCCAGCAGACAAAAGGCACCTGATTTTTACTGTAAGATAGCTAGGCAGGTCAGTGCTGAACTCCCACCTGTGGTAGACCTCGCCTTGCTATGTCATAGTAAAAACTACAGGCTCTCTCTCCACTAAGGTTTATCGCTGGATAGTGAACATGCATTAGTTCTCCCTCTAGAAAAAACAGCTTTTTTGTAGTGAAGCCTTAGTAAACAAGTGTACTGATGATAGCAGCATTCCTCAAATGCAGCTAACTTGGCCGCATGCGGCCACCAGGGGCTTTTCTTGTGGCTACAACCTTCTGGGCAGTGATTGTGTGGGGGGTGGGGGGGAAAGCAGCAGCCCGTCCCCTGGGGCCGCCCAGAGGGGTTGAGCTCTGCCTCCATCTGGAAGCACAAATGCCAGAGGAGCAGACAGACAACGGTGGAGCTCAAGCTTCCAGCTTCAGCACAGGAGTGGCAGGAGGCAGGCTCCATCCGCACAGCAGCAGGCTCTGGCCATGGGCTCCGGCCGCATGGCAGCAGATTCCAGCCATGAGCTCCATCCCCCAAACACTGGGCTCGGCAGGCTCCATCCCCCAGTCCCTCAACCATCCACCCTAACCCCTGCTGCCTCCCTACCCACCTCCCCATCCAAGGATTCATTTGTCCCCTGGCTTGCCAGGCCTGAGTAAGTCTGCTGTGATAAATGATATTTGTGTGTTTGGTAATATCACTTTTCACTGCCTCCCAGCTAGCTAACAAGTCTGCTGTTGTGAAAAGTGATATTAATGAACATACAAACATCACTTTTCACAGCAGCAGACTTAGTAGCTAGCAAGTCTAAAAAAGAAACAACAACGAAAGACAAGAATGTGTAAAGCACCTTATTTGTGTTTCTCTTCTGTTTAGGTCCAGTAAAGAATAGTCACAACTGACTACATAAATAGTCATAAAAAAACCCTACATAAATAAATTACAATGATTTGGACATGTGTATGTTATTTGCTTTTCCTAAAGTTAAATATTTTAGGAAAAATTGTCAGAGCGGCCACCAGCAAGAGTTGGTGGCCGCACTCTGAGGCCACCAAAAAATTTGTTTTGAGAATCCGAGAATAAACAACATGGAAATGACCCCAGCTCCCTCTCCCGTCGCTGGGCAGGCCGGGCAGGGCTCATGGGGATAGAATCCAGCTCCCTCTCCCGTCTTTGGGCCGGGGCAGGACTCATGGGGGTAGAATCCAGCTCCCTCTCCCGTCGCTGGGCTGGCCAGGCAGGGCTAATGGGGGTAGAATCCGGCTCCCTCTCCCTTTGCTGGGTTGGCCAGGCAGGGTTAATGGGATAGAATCCAGCTCCTTCTTCTGTTGCTGGGCCGGTTTCATAAGAGTAAAACCTAGAAAAAACCTTCAGCAGTGAAGTCAGTAGCTCTGATTTTGGGCTGTGCACCCTTTTTCTGACTCCCTGACACTGTCACCACCACTGGCTTAGGTCACTTCTTCCTAGCTTTGTCACCCCAACCAGTTCAGGAACTCGGTAGCTGCACTGGCTTTGCCCAGGGTAGGCAACAGCAGCCTTATCTGTGCATGGACAGGGAGATATCTTAATGTAGTGCATCAATGTAGCTGATAACTTCGCTTCAGGCTCAGCCTGTCTGAAAACCCCCCTTTCAGGGGAGGTGAGGGTGGTTTCAGCGTTTGGGGTTTATCTCATTTTCCTGCTTGAAACTGCTGCATTATGTCTGATAGTCCGTTCTGCAGCTGGTGTCTAGTCAGTAGAGCAGCCTTCAGCACTGGACAGAATAGATTCTGCTGTGCCCTGCGCAGCTGTGGAAGGCTCTTGCCAGCTCCGCCCTGATTCAGTCTGGGAAAAGTGCTACACAAAACTGATTTAAAGCCAATGATTGAAAGGAATCCCTCCAGAGCATGCTGCAGCTCCCACCTGCTGGGATGTTCGCTGGAGCAGGACATAACAAAGCTCCCAACTTTTGCCACATCACAGCACTTCCTGCCTGACCCAGCCAGGGGTCTTGGGCAGATGGCAAACGCTGCTGCTCACCAGCTCGTCCTGGGCATGTGGGCAGCAGTGAGTATCTTGTAGCAAAATCTTCCCATTATACAAATAACTGCCTGAAAATCAGGGAGAGGAAAATACATAGGGCAGGGAAAAAAAACAAAACAACACACAACCCATGATTTTAAGGGGGCTCCATCATTTTTGCTGCATTCTACAACATGCTGCTAATTCTAAGCTTGCTTTTTAAAAATTGGTTTCTGCCCTTTCCCATTGCAAAGTGTGACAAAGTTCCTCCTCTGCCTTGGTGGGTCCTGCGCTTATTGGCAGATTTGCTCACCTCAGAGATCTTCCCCTCTGGTGGAACCCACAGTCTGGGTCAACTCCTCCTGTGTCTGATCAGGAGTTGGGAGGTTTGGGGGGAACCCGGGCCCGCCCTCTACTCCAGATTCCAGCCCAGGGCCCTGTGGACTGCAGCTGTCTAGAGTGTCTCCTGTAACAGCTACATGACAGCTACAACTCCCTGGACTGCTTCCCTCTGGCCTCCTCCAAACACCTTCTTTATCCTCACCACAGGACCTTCCTTCTGATAACGCTTGTACTCCTTAGTCCTCCAGCAGCTACACCCTCTCACTCTCAGCTCCTTGCACCTCTTGCTCCCAGCTCCTCACACACAAAACTAACTAACTGGGAGGCTTTTAACTAGTTCCAGCCAGCCCTTGATTGGCTTCAGGTGTCCCAATCAATGTAGCTGTCTCCACTGCCTTCTAGAAAGGTCTTAATTGGCCCCAGGTGTCTTGATTAACCTGGAGCAACTGCCATTTGGTTACCATGGTACCAGGGATTTGTGTAGCCTGGGGCTAACATACCTGTTCCTCACTACTTTACTGTAGCCATCTGGCCTTGCCCCATCACAAAAGATACAGCTGCTACTATCCGAGTGCAGTAGCGCCCACAAACCCCAGCCTAGGGAGAGCCCCACTGTGCTAGGCGCTGTGCGCATGCATCCTGAGAGGCAATCCCTGCCCTGAAGAGTTTGAATTCAGAGACAAGGGCAGGGAAGGGAACCGAAGGAGGGATAGCTCAGTGGTTTGAGCATTGGCCTGCTAAACCCAGGGTTGTGAGTTCAATCCTTGAGGGGGCCATTTGGGGATTGGCCCTGCTTTGAGCAGGGGGTTGGACTAGATGATCTCCTGAGGTCCCTTCCAACCCTAATAATCTATGATTCTATGAGGCCCAGAGAGGGGCAGTGACTTGTCCAAAGTCAAAAAGCAGCTCATAGGGACAAGAATAGAAGCAAGATCTCTGACTTCCAGTCTAATGCTGTACCCACTAGATCACACTCTGTGAGCTGCCTGTTAGGCCTGGTCTACGCTGGGGGGGATTGATCTAAGATACGCAACTTCAGCTACAAGAATAGCGTAGCTGATGTCGACGTATCTTAGATGGACTTAGATTGACTTGATCCCGCACCGCGAGGACGTGAAGTGACAGCCGCCGCTCCCCCATCGACTCCGCTTCCACCTCTTGCCCTGGTAGAGTTCCGGAGTCGATGGGGAGCGCGTTCGGGGATTGATCACTACCTGCCGATCCAGCGGGTAGTGTAGCCATACCCTTAGAGCAGTCTTGTGGGGAATGCAAGCAATTATCAGCCTACCTGGAGCACTCTGCTCCCCGACCCCTTCACATCTTAGCAAGGACCGTACGTGAAGCACGGGCACTTTCTTTTATCCTCTCTTTAATAAAGACCTGCCCATGAATGCAGTTGGGAAATGCGGGAGTGACAGTTCCAGGCACCAAGTGATCTTGGCCATGTTGTACCCATGGAGTATTTTCTAGCTCCTGTTTTGTGAGCATATATGTTCCTATTTGTGGCATGAAATGCTTCTGATAAAACTAGAGATGGCCCCAAATGGGAATGTCCTGGTCCAACCTTCCTGAATTCAGGAGGATTCAGATTTGTAACCCCAGAACTTAACTCATCTAATGAGATGAAAGACAGCCCAGTGGGTAGGGCACTCACCAGACTTGGGAGACCTGGGATCAATTCCTTCTTCCATCACAGAGCTGTGTGACCTTGGGCCAGTCACTTAGTCTCTCTTGGCCTCAGTTCCCATGTGTACAATGGGGATAATGGCACTGCCCTGCTCCTGGGGGGTAAGATGCTCTGATAATGGGGTCTGTATAAGTACTGGAGATCTGGTCGGGAGTTCAGGTCTCATCCAGAACCAGCAAGGGCCTGTTTGCTTGTCCCTGCCCTTTGGCTGAGATTTTAGTACCAGTGTTTCACAAACCAGTGCGGTGCCGCTGCCAGAGATAGTACAGGCTTGTTGATGTGAGAAAATTGTGCTCCTTTCCTAGACTGTACTGCTTCATAAACCAATTTAGTTAAAATGGGACAAACCCCATGTGCAGCTGCTCTTGTCTCAGCTTAAACCATCTTATATTGATTTGGGTGTTGTTTTGTTTTGGCTGAAACAGTTTGGTGAATTTTACAAGAATCAGTTAAATGATTCCAAACCCAAATCTAACTTTGGCCAGCTAGATCCACCCAACTCTACTCATAATCTGAAATTAGAGCTGCAGCTACTTAACTAAATCAGTTTCTAAAGCAATTTCGTTACATCAGTGCAACTTTGTAGACCAGGCCCAGGACAATGTCAGTCTAGCACATTTCGCGCAAAGTACACAGAGTTCCTGAGGCAGCCTTTACTAGTGGAGCAAAGTGGGATCAGAGGAAAATGTGTGTACACACAAATCCTCCAGGGCGCCATGTCTGATCCTAGATAATCCCCTTTATGTTCACTCTCAAGAAACTCCTGCTTTGGATCCTCATGGTCATTCCCTTCCTCCCATGAGGAACCTTGTTTAGAATTATTTCTAGTCTTCAGGGAACTCCAGCACTTTGTCTGTTGCTCCCAGGTGTTGTCCTAGCCGAGAGCTGGGAGCATTTCCTGGTTCTGCCCTCCCAGTACACTAGCATTTATACACCTTGTGCGGGCTCTTCCTGAGAGAGGTCTCTGGAACTTCTCAGAGGAGACAGGTGCAGTGTTGTCCCCTTGTGTATCGGTCTGGAGGGGAGTCTGAGAAACAAAGTCCTGTACGTCAGGTGACGCCCCAGGGCTGCAGACCCTGCTGTGTCCGTACTGAACATTACAGGTAGACAGAGCTGCACTCTCTCAGGCTGCAAGCTCCGAGAGGGTGATCTGAGGCTGTAACCCGGGAAAGAGCATGGTGGCCTTGTGTCAGGCAGAGGACACTGAGAGCCTGCTGTGTCTGCCTTGACCACCAGGTGCCGCCGTTCTCCTAGGGGGACGGCTGTAGCATTTATTTTGATGTGTAGCTCTTTGGACGGAATACCCTGTTAGGAGTGTAAAAACCCTCAGTCACTTGGGTGTGACACCATGTGGCAAGGGTCGTTCCCCCCCCCCCCCAGCATACGTTCCATGAAGCCTGAAATGAATGCAGTGGGACAGCTCCTCAGCTGGTGTACATTATTCACACTTACAGCAGCTCAGGATCTTCCCCAGTGTTCAGTGTACAGCATAGCCACTGCCCTCAGTACAACTTGGTCCTGCTTTGAGCAGGGGATTGGACTAGATGACCTCCTGAGGTCCCTTCCAACCCTGAGATTCTATGATTCTATGAACTGCAGGAACAGGGCTTGTTCGTTTCATAGCCCTCTCTGCTGGCACAGCCCTGAGCGAAGCATAAAACATTATCATCACTTGGCATTTTATAGTGAGGGAGGCAGAGGGGGGAAGAGTGGGAGAAGTGATGGGCAAAGGAAAGAACTGGTCCTGACCAAACTCTAACAATGGGATGGTTTTGAAGATGTCATGTTTGAAGGCAGCCCTAAATTCCGGGATTGCTGCAGAATGGACAGTAATTGCTATACGTGTGCCCTTTCCATTCCTGCATCACACTGTCAGCATGAAAATAGTGGTACAGTAATTACTTGAACTTAGTAAAACTTACTGGTGCCTACCCACCATTTTGTGCTCACCAACCTGAGACCAGGGAAGCATGAAATCTCATGCTTGCAGGATCAATCCGCTTCACTGAGGTGACTGTGAGGTGACGAGTGCTCTCCCATTTGAACCTAAGGGTTTGGCTACACACAGATGTTGCACCAGTTTAACTAAAGGTGCAATGTTAAACAAGTGCAACTTTGTGTGTGGACACTCTGAAACGAATTTAAACCTGGCTTATATTTATAGGAGGAAGCCAATCGGATAGAAGCCAGATTTAAACTGATTTCAAATCTTGTCTACATGGGATGTTTTCACTGGTTTCAATGGGTTTTAAAACTCGGTAGTTAAATCAGTACAAACCTATGTGGACACTCTTATTCTGGGGTAGCTTAAACCTGTTCTCAGTTGTCTTTCACTAACCCTTAAACCAAAAAACATCTGTCCACACAGTTTGTAAACCATTTGAATTAAAAGTGTCTTAAGTCCATAAGTACCCACATGGCAAACAGAACTTTGCTAATGGACCCTAGCAGACAAAGGTCTAACAAGATCCAATAGCTGGAAGCTGATGCTAGACAAATCCAGACTAGAAATAAGGGGCAAATGTTTAACAGTGAGGGTGATTAGCTATTGGAACAACTCACAAAGGGATTCTCCATCACTGACTGTTTTTAAATCAAGTTTTTCTAGAGCTTCAAACAGGAATTCATTCAGAGCCGTTCTCTGGCAGAGGTCAGACTAGATGGTCACAATGGTCCCTTCTGGCCTTGAGAGCTATGAATAAACTGGTGCAAACTGGTGCAAACGTGTGCTGTGGACAATCAGGGGCAAGCCCTGCTCCTGTGGGCTACTCTGGGACTGGGGGCACTGGGTCACTGTAGCTTAGCCAGCAGTTAGGGGAAATTCAATCAACATCCCATCAAATGTGCTAAGCTGTCATGCTCCTGGTGATGGCTAGGAAGCCTGCCAGATTCTGGTGACCATTCTGACCTTCCAGGTTCTGTGATTTGTAACTTTCAAAAACTTGTCTACTGACCACAGAGCATGGGTGCCAGCCCTGAAGCTGAAAGGGCTTTGGGGGGGGGGAGGGGTTGCCAGGGAATGGCCAGGGGGCAAAATTGGGTTTATAGTGGAAAATGAGACACCACCTTAAGCACTTAACTTGTGCCACTCTGCATAGCAAATGGAAATGTATCTTTAAGCTGGTCCCTAGAGCCTCATTTATGATGTACTAATCAGAAGCTGGATTGTTGGGGCTACAGAGGAAGAAACATTTGAACTGCCTTGTGCATCAGTGATTCTTGGCCTTGCAGAGCTAGAGCAATAATGCAATAGTGCAGGGAGTTGTGGAAATTCGACTGCAGCATTTGCATGCTGACATCAAACATGGCAATGTCCTGATGCAAACATGGCAATGCATCAACCAGCTGTCAGGCCAGGATTATTGTGTTACCTTCCTCGCAACATTCTCTGACTCCCAGCAGGCAGAGTGGGGGATGTGCTGAAGGGTGTTTCTCACTTTTGCTTCTCACCCTGCTCCTGTCTACTTGAAAGGGTGGAGTGGAATTTTGGCTGCCTAAAATCGATGAGCTCAGCACTCCCTCTGCTCCCTTCTCTGTATCAGGCAACTTGGGGAGCACTCCTGTGATCGGTGCTCCACTTGCTCTGCCTGAGGCTAAGCTCTACCATGACAGCCATGTGTTGTGTGGCGGGCTGGGCCAGTGGGTCGGGCACTGGACTTGGACTCAGGAGATCTGGGTGCAGTTCCTGGCTCAGCCCCAAACGCTGCGTGGTCACTCATCTGCTCAGCCTCAGTTCCCATATGTAACATGGGGGGCGGAGATGTTTCCCCACCTCCCAGGGTGCTGTGAGGGTCATCCTCAGTGCTTAGCGGTCCCACATCTTCTTTCATTGTTTTCTTTTTATTTATATGGCTTGTGGCAGAGCTCTGATCTTGCTCCTGTGGGTCCCGCGCTTCTAGGCAGTTTATGCCAGCCTCAGTGGCTCACTGTGACCCTCCACGTAGTCCTTCTCTCTCTAGGGCCAGGGTTACAGTCTACTGAGCCCTGTTCATCATAGGCTGCAAGGAGGTTGGTGAGAGAACTCCCACAGTCTCTGCGGCTTATTTCAGAACAGTTTAGTCTCTTGTCCTGACAGGGGCCTGTCTCCCCTTCCAGGAGCTGTTCCTGTCGTGGCAGGTCGGGGGGAACCCGGGCCCACCCTCTACTCCGGGTTCCAGCCCAGGGACCCTAATGGCAGCAGTTGTTGGCAGCCAACCTTTTGCTGCCAGAGTTGCTGCATTTCCCTGGGCCACTTCCCCACAGCTCTCCTGCTTCTCCCTTCTTCATCCTTACCTTAGGGCTCCTTTAACGATGGTTTGAGGGTGTCTTCAGTAACCAGCCGCATTTCCTCTCCTCTGACTCCCTGGCTCCCCTGCCTGACTGGAGTGAGCCCTTTTTATAGTAACAGCAGGGCCTTAATTAGAGTCAGGTGGTCACATTAACTGAATGGCCTCACCTGACTCTTTACAGGTTAATTAGAGTCAGGTGTTCTCATTAGCCTGGAGCAGCCCCTGTTCTGGTCAGTCAGGGAACAGAAAACTGTTAATCCAGTGGCCAATATATCTGCCTTCTGCTATTCTGCTGTACCCAACCGGCCTGGGTCTATCACATATCCCTCCCCCCTGCTCAACACCAAGAGGTTGGGCAGCTTGGGACGCCAGACAGTGTACGCGTGATAAGCCATCGGCATTGCCATGACGACTCCCTGCTCTGTGCTCTATGCGGAACTGGAAAGGTTGGAGGGATAAGAACCACCTGGTTACCCTTGTGTTCTTTTCCTTGTTCCGTTGCATCCATTGAAGAGGGGCATGGTCAGTCACAAGGATAAATCTGCGCCCCAGCAGGTAGTAACGCAACGTTTCCATGGCCCATTTTACAGCGAGGCACTCTCTCTCTCTCTCTACAACTGCATATTTTTGTTCCCTCGGAAGGAGTTTCCTACTGAGGTAGAGAACTGGGTGTTCCTCCTCCCCAACCATCTGTGACAGGACGGCCCTTAACCCTACCTCGGATGCATCTGTCTGTAGGATAAAGTCCTTGTTGAAATCTGGGGCTATCAATACGGGGTTACTGCAGAGGGCAGTCCGTAAGTCCGCAAATGCCCTTTCTGCTGCATCGGACCATCTCACTGGATCAGGACCACGGGCCTTCACTAAGTCCGTTAGGGGACTCGCCCTTGTAGCAAAATGGGGGATGAAACGCCGGTAATACCCCACCACCACTAGAAATGCTCGGACCTGCTTCTTACGACTCGGCCGAGGCCAATTTTGGATGGCCTCTAACTTATTCAGTTGGGGTTTCCTACCATGTAGCCAAGATATTTTGCCTCCGTGAACCCTACAGCGCACTTAATAGGGTTCGCTGTAAGGCCAGCTCGCCGGAAGGTATCAAGGACCCCCCCCCCACTTTTTCCAAGTGGGTCTCCCAGTCTGGGGTATGAATCACCACGTCATCTAAGTAGGCCGCAGCATAACTGGTATGGGGGCGTAATAACTTGTCCATGAGGCACTGAAAGGTAGCTGGAGCCCCATGTAGTCCAAAAGGAAGGACCGTATATTGGAAGAGACCCTCTGGTGTAGAAAACGCCATCTTTTCCTTTGCATCTTCGGCTAGGGGAATCTGCCAGTACCCCTTTGTCAAGTCTAAGGTTGTCAAGTACCGGGCATTCCCCAGACGGTCCACTAGTTCGTCTATGCGGGGTATAGGGTAGGCATCAAACTGGGATATCTCATTTAGTCGATGGAAGTCGTTGCAGAACCTTGTGGTGCCATCAGGTTTGGGCACCAACACTATTGGGCTGGACCACTGACTGTGGGATTCTTCGATGACCCCCATCTCCAGCATTTTCCTGACTTCTGCTTTTATTTCCTCCCTTTTGGCTGCTGGCACCCGGTAGGGCCTCATAGTTACTCTGGCCCCAGGGTTTGTGATGATGTGGTGATATGTCCCGGTTGTGCGACCTGGCTTTGTCGAGAATACATCTTGATATTGGGCAATCATCTCAGTTACCTCTTTCTTCTGTGCTGTCGTTAGATCAGGAGACACCCTCACCTGTTCAGGATTTTTGTTCCCTGGGTGCAGCCCTTCTCGAATCACTGTGCATGCCTCTCGCGCATGCCATGGTTTCAGAAGGTTGACATGATATATCTGCTCTACTTTTTGACGTCCTGGTTGTCGCACCTTATAATTTACTTTCCCTACGGGTTCAACTATTTCATAGGGCCCTTGCCACTGGGCCAACAGCTTACTTTCGGCCGTGGGTACCAGTACCATTACTCGGTCACCAGGTTGAAACTGACGAAGCTTGGCTTGGCGGTCGTAGTAGGTTCTCTGGGTCTCTTGGGCCTTCTCTAGGTGTTCCCTCACTATGGGAGTGACCCGGGCTATCCGATCCCTCATCTGTAGTACATGTTCTATTACATTCTTCCCCTCACTGGGTTCCTCCTCCCAAATTTCCTTGGCTATGTCCAGGATGCCTCGGGGGTTGCGTCCATGCAACAGCTCAAAGGGGGAGAATCCGGTGGAAGCTTGGGGGACCTCACGGATGGCGAACATGAGGTACGGTAGTAGGTTGTCCCAATCTTTCCCATCCTTGCTTACCACCTTTCTTATCATGGCGTTGAGGGTTCGGTTAAATCTTTCCACCAGACCATCAGTTTGTGGATGGTAAACTGAGGTCCGCAGTGTCTGGACATGGAGCAGGGAACACAAATCGTTCATCAACTTGGACATGAATGGTGTTCCCTGGTCTGTGAGGATTTCTTTTGGTAGCCCTACCCGGGCAAAGATTGCCACTAATTCTTTGGCAATGCTCTTGGAAGCTGTATTTTGTAAGGGGACAGCTTCTGGGTACCTGGTTGCATAGTCTAGGATGACAAGCACATACTGGTGGCCTCGGGTCGTTTTCTCTAACGGCCCCACAAGATCCATGGCGATCCGCTCGAATGGGACTTCTATGATCGGCAGGGGTACCAGAGGAGCTCTTAGATGTGAACGAGGGCTGTGCAGTTGACATTCAGGGCAAGAGGCACAGTACCGCCGGACGTCTTCATGTACCCCCGGCCAGAAGAACCTGTGTAAGAGTCGCGCCTGGGTTTTCTCCACTCCCAAGTGTCCTCCAAAAAGGTGACTGTGAGCGAGGCTTAATATTGCCTTCTGATGTTTCCGGGGGACTAGGAGTTGGTGTACCTCTTGCTCCTGCATTTGCATGACCCGGTATAGGAGATTCCTCTTGATCACAAAATAAGGCCCTGGCCCCCGGGCCTTTCCCTCTATGGGTACCCCATCTATCTCAGCCACCGCCTTCCTGGCGTTCTCGTACCTTGGGTCTTCCACCTGGTCCCGTCCAAAAGTCTCTCTCTCTGGGTTTAACAGCCTGAACTCTGGGGGATCTGTCTCTGCCCTCTCGGCTGGCTCCGTGAGGTTGGGGTTGGAAGTGGTCTCTGACCCCTCCTCTGTCTCAGGGCCCTCCCCTTCAGTTGCCCGTGTACGTCTGCCTACACAGGCGACCCTCTGTCCTTGTATCAGGATTCGGGTACCCAAGGCCTTGGCCGCCCTTCTTTCTCTTTTGGTCTTCCTGCCTTTCCCTGGAACAGGGAATAACTCCTGGGACATTTCTGCGAAAAATGGGAGGTGACATTCTGCTGCGGAACCCCCCTGAATTTCAGGGAGCTCCTCTCCCTCTAATTCCTCCGGTGGGAGCAAGTTTCCAAACCCAGGGAAATCTCTACCTATGAGCACGTGGTACGGGAGGTTTGGAACTACCCCTGCTTTCACACCGGTGACATTTCCCTGAATTTCAATTTGTACTGGTATGATGGGGTGGTAGCTAACAGTCCCATGGACACAGGTTACCCCTGTACGCTTGGCCTGCATTAACTGGCTGCGCTTCACTAACTTACCCGAAATCAGGGTGATAGCACTTCCTGAGTCTATGAGTGCCATGGTTTCTACCCCATTCAACTTTACCTGCGTTGTATATTTATGTGGGGTGACTGCGACCCCTACAATATTGAGTAGGCTGCATGGGTCTGCCCCATTCCCCAGGTTACACTGCCTTGGCTCTATGACATTGGGGCACTGGGCAGCTATGTGCCCCAACTCCCCGCACCCATAACACCTATAATTGCTTCTAGTCATTCCCCTATCACGTGGGTTAGGAGATTTAGTCCCAGGGTTCCCCCCACTCAGCCCTTCCCCTTCCTTCTGGGTTCCTGACCGGTTGTCGACCTCCTTCTTCTTCCACCTAGGACTTCCTGGAGGATTGGCTGCCCGACCCTCCATGGTCGGGGTCAAATGTTTGTTTCGTGAGGGGCCTTCCTTGGATAGTTGGGTTAATTCCCTGGCTGTTATCCGTCTTTCCACCAATGAGATCATTTTGTCATAGGTGGACGGATCGTTCTGGCAGACCCATTTGCGGAGATCTGGCGGCAGCCCCCGCATGTAATGGTCCATGACCAAAGTCTCTAATATCTCCTCTGGGCTGCATGCCTCAGGCCATAACCACTTCCGAGCGAGGTGTATGAGGTCGAAAAGTTGGGACCTTGGAGGTTTGTTCTCCCTGTATTTCCACTCCTGGAACCTCTGGGCCCGTACTGCTGCTGTCACCCCGGATCGTGCTAGGATCTCTGCCCTCAGTTGGTAATAGTCAGCGGCATCCTGAGTGGGCAGATCAAAGTAGGCCTTCTGGGCCTCTCCGCACAAGAAAGGGGCGAGAATGCAGGCCCACTGCTCCAGGGGCCACGCCTCACGCTGTGCAGTCCTTTCAAATGAGAGGAGATACGCCTCTATGTCATCATCTGCCGTCATCTTTGGCAGACAACCGGTGGCCCTCAGGGTTCGTGTCCCATTGGACCCCTGGGCCTGGGTGGTGAGGATCTTCAGCTGGTCCACAACCTCGCGCAAGAGGGCTCGATCTTGGGTCGCCTGGCCCATTAATAATTGGTTGGTTTCCTGCTGTAACCTCATGGACTCCTGTTGTGCCATCGCCTGAGCCCGTGTTGCCTCCTGCTGGGCCGCTGTGGCTTGCACCAGTGCTCTCACCACCTCCTCCATGGTGGTACAAATAACAACAAAAAAAACCCACAACCAAAAACCCCAGTGCACCCTTTTTTAGTTTTTTTTTTTGGGGGGGGGGGGTTGGTTTTTTTTTTAGTAAACACCTCTTTGTTCCGCCACGTTGTGAACAATCACAATCCCACTCCTGACACCAGTTGTGGCAGAGCTCTGACCTTGCTCCTGTGGGTCCTGCGCTTCTAGGCGGTTTATGCTAGCCTCAGTGGCTCACTGTGACCCTCCACGTAGCCCTTCTCTCTCTAGGGCCAGGGTTACAGTCTACTGAACCCTTTTCATCATAGGCTGCAATGAGGTTGGTGAGAGAACTCCCACAGTCTCTGTTCAGCCTCCTGTCCTGACAGGGACCTGACTTCCCCTTCCAGGAGATGTTCCTGTAGTGGTGGGTGGGTGGGGGAATCCGGGCCCGCCCTCTACTCCGGGTTCCAGCCCAGGGACCCTAATGGTAGCAGTTGTTGGCAGCCAACCTTTCACTGCCAGAGTTGCTACATTTCCCTGGGCCACTTCTTCACAGCTCTCCTGCTTCTCCCTTCTTCACCCTTACCTTAGGGCTCCTTTAACGATGGTTTGAGGGTGTCTTCAGTAACCAGCCGCACTTCCTCTCCTCTGGCTCCCTGGCTCCCCTGCCTGACTGGAGTGAGCCCTTTTTATAGTAACAGCAGGGCCTTAATTAGAGTCAGGTGGTCACATTAACTGAATGGCCTCACCTGACTCTTTGCAGGTTAATTAGAGTCAGGTGTTCTCATTAGCCTGGAGCAGCCCCTGCTCTGGTCAGTCAGGGAACAGAAAACTGTTAATCCAGTGGCCAGTATATCTGCCTTCTGCTATTCTACTGTACCCAACCGGCCTGGGTCTATCACAGGCTATGGAACCTTTTACTATTGGTTTGAATTCTCTTTGCAGGGTCCCACTCTGCTTGGCTTTTGGCAGTTCTCACTTTATCCCTACACTTTCTGACCTCCAAACGGTAGCTTTCCTTGCTGATCCATCCCTTCTTCCATTCCTTGTAGATTTCTGGTTTCTCTTAATCACCTCTTTGAGATACTTGCTCATCCAGCCTGCTCTGCAACCCTTCTGGAGAATTTTTCCCCTTGCTTGGAACGCAGGCTTCAGAGAGCTTCTGCAACTTCAATTTAAAGTGATCCCAAGCCTCCTCCACATTCAGATCCTGGAGTTCTTCAGTCCAGTCCATTTCCCTCACTAATTCCCTTAAGTTTTTTAAGTTTGCCCTTTCGAAATCAAGGCCCCTAGTTACAGATCTGTTTTTGTTTATCCTTCCATTTACTTTAAACTGAATTAGCTCGTGATCACTCAAGCCAAGCTTGTCCCCTACAACCAGCTCTTCAGTGAGGTCCTCACTACTCACCAATACCAAATCTAAAATGGCATCTCCTCTTGTTGGTTCAGCAAGTATTTGGTGACAAAATCTGTCAGCTATCACCTCCAGGAAAATCTGGGCCCTGCTGTTATTAGTAGCACTTGTCCTCCAGTCTATAGCTGGGAAGTTAAAGTCTCCCATAATCACACAATTCCAAGTAGTATTTATTTCATTAAAAGCATTAAAGAGGTCTCTATCTATATCCAAATTGGATCCTGGGGGTCTGTAGCACACCCCAAGCACTATCCCAGGGGGCATCCTGTGGCTTCCTTCCCCAAAGTGATTTAGGCTCACACAGACTCTATCTTATCCATTCCAACACTTCTAATTCCTTTACAGTCTGACCTCACCATTAATAGACAATGCTACTTCACCACCTTTGCCTTTATTTCTGTCTTTCCTGAACAGCATGTACCCTTCCATACCTGTACTCCAGTCATGGTTACTGTTCCACCAGGTTTCTGTTATCCCTCTAATATCTGGTTTCATTTCCTGCACCAGTAGCTCTAGGTCCTCCATTTTGTTACCCAGGCTGCTTGCATTGGTGTACAAACATCTTACCTGTTGCTGCTTGGCTTTGCCAACATTCCTCACCATTTTGGGTATAGTCATTCTGCAGCCATTTTCGCCTATCTGACTGGTATCAGCACTATCCTTCCTCGTAATGCCCATTCTCCTATCCATTGCTGTTCCTTTCTGCATTGCTGCATCCTTTCTTATTTGATTTTCTTCCCTTTCAATGTTAAAATCAGGACTGGAGATTACGTAAGCATCTCCCAACTGTCTCCCCCAGCTCCAGTCACGTGAGACACATGTGAATCCAGCACCTTTCTGAATGGCTAATACTGGGAAATAACAGTGCTAATCCTGTCATTCGTTCAGTAATGCCATTTACTGCTTCCCCAAACACAGAGTTTGAAACTTCCTTCCCAAAAGTTTTGGGGTGTTCAGACCTGGGGTTCTGGTTCTGACCCATTTCTAATGCTCTAGTAACATTGGTGACCCCTGTAAATTACAGGGGGAACTCCAGGTGGGAGACCCAAGTTTGTCATATTTATATCATTAATCAGTTACATTCAGTGCTCTCTCCTTTTCTCCCTTCTCCTCTTCTCTGCACCCCTTTCTCTCCCTTCTCCTTTCCCTGTTTCTCTCTCTCCATGTCCTCTTCATTGCTCCCTGACTCTTCTCCTTCAGTCTCTCTCCATGTAGAGATGAGAGAATCATTTGCAAGAAGTGACGTATTGAGCTCCTGGAACCTCCCTTTGTGCTTATGGAATGTCCATGAGCCAAACAGTTTCCTCCAATTTGTTAACTATTGACTTTAAATCTCTGATTGAGTGCAAGTTGTTCTCTGCAAGTACTCAACAGGCACTGTTCAAGCTGGGTGTGTTCATTGTGATTGGTGAAATAAGTCCCCTGGTATTTTGTGTTACCTGACTGAATGAGTGCGCAAGCAGTTCCTGCACAACACGTCAATGTAAAATTTGGTTTCCACAGATGCTTGCGCACAGGACTTTGAAATTTGCTTCCAGTGAAAGCTCAGTCACTGACATGTTGGCGGAAAGTGATCACAAACGTGCTGGATGTGGATTCATTTAGCAATTTGACTTGATCTTCCTAGCATACATTTGGGGCTATTTTCCCAGCTCTGGAATTAGCTGGGTATCTAAATCAGGTACTGAGCAGGATCCCGGAGACTGCATTCCTGCCTGACCAACCTTCCCCCTTAGCACACACCACAAATCACAGTCAGTGAGCTCTGCAGTGAGCACCCAGCTGTGGTTAGTGTCTGTATTCCACTTGGGTCTTGTTAACTGTTATTCACAGATTTTCTGGAGCACTTCCCTGTGTAATGGAAAGAAAGACAGCAAGATCATAGTGTTCTGTCTGCTGAGGGCCTGTGAATCTGACAGGCAGCTGAGTTCTTGGAGAACAGTCCCTGTTCACCAGCTTAATGGAGAACAGTTAAAACGTTTAAGGCCATGGTCATCATGGTGTGCTCCAGCAAAGCGTCCCCCAGGCCTCAATGACAAACAGAGCTGGCGGGTCTATTAGAAAGGAAACATTGGTTCAGTCATTCTTTCCCCAGGCTGTGCTGTGAATTAGAGCTGGAGTTACAGGGGAGCCGCAAAGATTCAGCATAAACCAAACATTCTGCATCAATTGTAACTCCATATCCACCCGCACTGGAGAGCTACACACATAGACTTTGCAGCTCTTGAACTCCCTGACAGATGGCCTGACAGTGCAGTTGAGAGAGACAGTGTGCAAAAATTAGAGATTTCATAAGAGAAAAGTTGGGACTGCTCCTCCTAATAGGGAGCACTGACTGAACAGCCCCTCAGGGTGTGAGATGGGGCTTCAAACCTTGCCTTGCCTTCCTGGGGTTCCCCTCAGCACAGTCCCAGGTCCTGTGATGAGCTGACTTCATCACAAGCGTCTCAGGCTAAGCGAGCACGGGGCAGGTAATGCCCAGCTGTCTTTCTGGTGCGCATGATGTTGTGATCAGCATTAGGAAATGAACTAGGAATCTGGAGCTCCAACAATTAACTTGTAGGCTTGAGGAGATAATGCCCCCTAGCACCTCCCCACAGCAAAGGGCTGACTCAAGGACTGCCCTCTAAAAAAAGCAGGGAGCCCTTCAGAAGACACATTTTCACTGGCTGTTCAAATACGCACATTCCTCTTAACCCAGCGGCCCAGGGGGACCACAAGCATTCCTCTTGAGCAGTGGTTTTCAAACTGCGGGTCGCAACCTAGAACTAGGTCGCAGAACATAAGGCACTGGGTCGTGGTGGCTCTGGTCAGCACTGCCGACCGGGCCGTTAAAAGTCCTGTCGGCGGTGCTGCCCAGCTAAGGTAGGCTAGTCCCTGTCTGTTCTGACACTGCGTTGTGCCCCAGAAGCAGCCAGCAGCAGGTCGGGCTCCTAGGTGGGGGGGGCCACAGGCCTCACGCGCTGCCCCCGCCCCAAGCACTGGCTCTGCACTCCCATTGGCTGGTTTCTGGCCAATGAAAGCTGGGGGGGGCGGTGCCTGCGGGCGAGAGCCATGCGGAGCCACTTGCACCCTTCCGCCTAGGAGCTGGATCTGCTGCTGGCTGCTTCTGGGGTGCAGCGCAATCCGCAGTGCCAGGACAGGCAGGAAGCCTGCCTCTGTACCCCCACTGCGCCGCTGACCGGGAGGCACCCCAGGTAAGCCCACGCCCCAAGCCTGTGCCCCAATCCCCTCCCCCAGCCCTGAGCCCCCCCAACCCAGAACCCTTTCCTCCATCCCAAGCCCCTCATCCCCAGCTCCATCCCAGAGCCCTTACCCCACCCCCTGCATCCCAATCCCCTGCCCCAGTCCTGAGCCACCCCCAAACCCAGAGTCCCCTCCTGCACCCCAAACCCCTCATCCCCAGCCCCATCCCAGAGCCCTTACCCCACCCCCTGCATCCCAATCCCCAGCCCCAGCCCTGAGCCTGCACCCCAGCCCTGACCCCCTCCCACACCCTGAACCACTCATTTCTGGCCACAGGCCTCACCCCAACCCTCTGCCCCAGCCCTGAGGCCCTCCCATACCCCAAACCCCTCATCCCCAGCGGGCATCAACAATTTTCTTCATCTAGGTGGCCAGAAAAAAAGTTTGAAAACCACTGCTCTTGAGAGTCCAATCTAGCTCTAGGGCCAGCAGTGCCACCTATTGGCAAAGTGCTGCAATGAACTTTGAACAGTCATTGTTCCATACACATTGTGGCCGGTTCTGGAGATCCTTGTTTCACAAGTAAGGCCGCGTTTTAGTCACGGGTGTTTTTTGCAGTAAACCACCTGTCCATGACTTTTACTAAAAATACCCATGACTAAAACTTGGGCGGGGGGGACGCAGGTGCTCTGGGGGGGGGGTGTCTGGGGGCGCTGCAGGTGCTGGGGGAGGTGGCTTGGGGCACCCTGCTGTTGCTGGGGGGAGGGGGTGGACAGTGCGCCCAGGACCCCCGCTGTTGCTGGGGGGCGGGGGAGGGCTGGCAGGGGCTCCCTACACAGTGCTGCATCCCTGCAGCTCCTAGGTGGTGGAGGGCTCAGAGGGCTTGGTGCCCTGCGGCATGGAGCCCCCCTTTGCCATCTAGGAGCTGCAGGGCCGTGGGAGCTGGGGAGCCCCCCCACCCCAAGGTAAGTGCCCCCCCAACCCGCTGCCCCTAGCCCCTTCCCACACACCCAAACTGCTGCTGCTGACCCAGGGGCTACCCGGCTCGGGCAGCCCCTGACCCAGCACCGGCGGCTGCAGAAGTCACGGAAAGTCACGGAATCCGTGACCTCTGTGGCAGACTCGCAGCCGTAACAATGAGTGAAGCTGAATGCAGGTTAAGGTGAGTAACTAAGGCTTTGTTAGCCTGGGTGCACTGCTCTGCTCGCATGGTTGAGTTACTTCCAGCCTCAGTCCCAGGGTTCTTGTTTCTTGGTGTCCCCTCAATAGCAGTCCCTCCAGGGCACATGGACCCTCTGACTCCAGTTCCACTGGTCTGCTCTACATCTTCCCTATTTTACAAACATTTTAAACATTAAAAACAAATAACGGACACCCAGACCTCACCCTGTGTCCCTTCAGCCAGAGGCTGGCAGCACACAGCTGAGCTGGAATCTTGTCTTTCCCACAGACTCAGCTGGTTACATGGGCTTTGGTTTCCTCAACAGATGACGTATCTCCGTCTCCGAGTTTTGCATACTGTCTCTCTGTGGAGTCTCCTCCCTCCCTGTGGGTTTGTCTCCGGTGGTTCTTTGTCTGTCCGCTCTGCAATGGGATTTCTCTGGGTGTTGTGTCTGCTCACTTGGAAGTGTCTCCTTGTATCACTTGTCCCTCTTTATTAGTCACCTCATATGACCTGGGTGCCGCTGCACCCCTCACTATTCCTTTAGTCCTCTCCTTCTGGTGTCTCTCTAATGGCTGGCTCCTCACAGAGGTGCCTGTATCCAGGACTCACAGGTCCTGGGCTGATCAGTTGTACCCTAGTGCCTGATTTCTCCGGCCATCTCCTCTCGGTGATATCTCCACCCTTCTGGCTGTCACAGGTCTCCCCGCATTGGTAGCAGGGTCCTTTGTCCCATAAGTGTCTGGGTTGGATTGTTTGGCACCCCTGTGCTGTGTGCCAATGTTAACAAGGGATCCAAACCAGAAGAAACAGCCTTGGGTAACAGTCTCATAGCTGTTTTCACAGCTGATCCCACCTCGCCATTGCTCTGTGGACATGCTGGGCAGGAAATGTGTGGTCAAACTCCCATATGCCTGCAAATTCCTTGACTACTTCTGAGGCAAAATGAGACCCATTGTCAGTGAATACAGAGTCTGCAGTGCCATACCCTGCAAAGTGGGCCCTCAGTTTCCCAGTCTTGACTTTCTTGTATCAGGCAGGGCATTGACTTTCCAAAAATGTGAGTAGTAATCCACTGACCTCAAGTATTGCTTTCCCTTGAAGGTAAGTCAGTCCACTCCCACCTTCTTCCATTGTTGGGTGGGCAGCTCATCTGGTAACAGTCACTTTGTGCTGGTGGTTCTCACGTGATGGACAGGTGTCACACCCTTCTGTCAAGGAGTGGAGTTGTGTATTCATTCCTGGTCGGTACGCGCACACACAGGTGTGCCTCAGACAGCTGTCAGTGCCCAGGGATCAGGGGTGGCTCTAGGATTTGCGGCACCCCAAGCAGGGCGGCACGCCACGGGGTGGCACTCTGGCGATCACTGGTCCCGCGGCTCCGGTGGACCTCCCGCAGACATGCCTGCGGAGGGTCCGCTGGTCCCGCGGCTCCGGTGGACCTCCCGCAGATGTGCCTGCGGGAGGTCCACCAGAGCTGCGGGACCAGCGGACCCTCCGCAGGCATGTCTGCGGGAGGTCCACCAGAGCCGCCTGCCGCCCTCCCGCAGGATGCCGCCCCAAGCGCACGCTTGGCGTGCTGGGGTCTGGAGCCGGCCCTGCCAGGGATGAGGCATGTATCTTTTGCAATGACACCCCATGATGAGCAACTCTCACCTTTTGTGAGTGCTCCCTGTCGGCTGAGTGCAGTGCTGCGCCTGGTGTTGCCTGTAAGTTGCCAACCTCGCTAGGTGGGCTTCAGCGGCTCAGCCCTCCGGCCAAGTCACACAGTCAAAATGTACAAGCCCCTTCTGGGTTAGCAAAAGTCCAACAAAACTCTCTGCCCTCACCAGGGTGTCTGGACCCTTTGAGTCTAGCCCCTTTCCTTGGGCATTTTAAACTAGCCTCGTGCCCTTTCCAGGGCTTAGGCCACTCCAGCACTGGCTGGTGGGGGGCCTGGGCCGGCCCATTACTCTGGGCCCCAACCCAGAGACTCTAGACACAGCAGCCACGTACCGCTGCCTCCAGTTTGCTGCTGCTTTCCCTGAGCCTTTTTCCACGTAGCCCCTCTCCTTTCACCTGTTCCTTTACAGTTGTCAGGTCCTCTCCTTCCTCTGGCAAGAGCAGAGCCAACGTCCTCGCCTCTGGTCCCAGACAGGCTCTGACCTGCTCAGTCCTTGCAGCTCCTTTTTTCTGAGCCTGCAGGGCTCTGATTGACTGCTTCTGTGTAGTCTGTTTAGGCAGGCCTGGAGGCAGGGGTGAGCTGGAGCCGGTTCGCACGGGTTCGCGCGAACCCGTTGTTAAATTTAGAAGCGGTTTTAGAACCGCTTGTTAACTAGCTTCCCTGGGAGGGAAGCTTTGATGGGCTCTGCCTGGGAAGCCTGTAATTCCTCCTCCCGGCCGCCGGGGGGCGCTGCGCTGTGCTGCGAGAGCCATGTGAGCTGCCTCCTGGCCCTGTTGCTGCTCCTGCTCTTTGGACCTCTGGCCCTGGGGCTCCTGCTGCGTCCTGCTGCTCCCAGCCCCCCCACCCCCGTGTGAGTATCTGCGCCCCTCCCCCGCCTTCCCTGCCCCCAGCCAGCCCCTGCCCACAGCCACCTCCCGCCCCCTGCCAGCCCCTGTCCCCAGCCACCCCTTGCCCCCCCCTCTGCCCACAGCCACCCTCTGCCCCCAGCCAGCCCCTGCCCCCAGCCAGCCCCTGCCACAGCCACCCCCTGCCTGCAGCCAGCCTCTGCCCACAGCCGCCCGCAGCCACCCCCTGCCCACAACCACCCGCAGCCCGCCCGTCTGCATCACCTGCCCACAGCCAGCCCGTGTCACTCCCTGCCTCCAGCTAGCCCTGCCCCACGCCCCTATCTGCAGCCAGCCCCACATCCACTGGTGCCCTGCAGTTCCCAGGGCAGTAACCCTGCACACATGCTTTAATGAGGGGGGGGCAGGGAGCAGCTGGGACCCACACATGTGCACACCCTAGAGTGACCAGACAGCAAGTGTGAAAAATCGGGACGGGGTGAGGGGTAATAGGAGCCTATATAAGAAAAAGACCCAAAAATTGAGACTGTCCCTGATCACCACCCACACATGTGAAACGGAGCTCATTTCTAGTTCAGCCCCATCTTTTAAAAAAAAACTTTAGGTAGGGTTAAAATACATCTGTATTTTCCTGGACATGTCAGGCTTTTCGGTTCTTAATCACCTCCTGGGAAAATATGGACGTATGGTAACCCTATTGGTACAAAAAATACATGCTGTCGCACATCCCTTAAATCAGAACTTTTTATAGGGAACCCGTTGTTAAGATTTTGGCAGCTCATCACTGCCTGGAGGACCTTTTAAACTAAGCTGAGGGGAGAGGTAGATATGCTGGAGGGTAGGGATAGGGTCCAGAGTGACCTAGAGATATTGGAGGATTGGGCCGAAAGAAATCTGATGAGGTTCAACAAGGACAAGTGCAGAGTCCTGCACTTAGGAAGGAAGAATCCCATGCACTGCTACAGATTAGGGACCGAGTGGCTAAGCAGCAGTTCTGCAGAAAAGGACCTGGGGATGACAGTGGATGAGAAGCTGGATATGAGTCAGCAGTGCGCCCTTGTTGCCGAGAAGGCTAGCGGCATGTTGGGCTGCATTAGTAGGAGCATTGCCAGCAGATCGAGGGAAGTGATTATGGGGGGGAGGAATAGCTCAGTGGTTTGAACATTGGACTGCTAAACCCAGGGTTGTGAGCTCAATCCTTGAAGGGGCCACTTAAGGATCTGGGGCAAAAATTGGTCCTGTTAGTGAAGGCAGGGGGCTGGACTTGATGACCTTTCAAGGTCCTTTCCAGTTCTAGGAGTTTGGTATATCTCCCTCTATTTGGCACTGGTGAGGCCACACCTGGAGTATTGCATCCAGGTTTGGGGCCCCCACTACAGAAAGGATGTGGACAAATTGGAGAGAGAGTCCAGCGGAGGGCAACAAAAATGATTGCGGGCTGGGGCACATGACTTACAAGGAGAGGCTGAGGGAACTGGGCTTGTTTAGTCTGCAGAAGAGCAGAGTGAGGGGGGATTTGATAGCAGCCTTCAAGTACCTGAAGGGGGTTCCAAAGAGAATGGAGCTAGGCTGTTCTCAGTGGTGGCAGATGACAGAACAAGGAGCAATGGTCTCAAGTTGCAGTGCGGGAGGTCTAGGTTGGATATTAGGAAACACTATTTCACTAGGAGGGTGGTGAAGCACTGGAATGGGTTACCTAGGGAGGTGGTGGAATCTCCTTCCTTAGAGGTTTTTAAGGTCTGGCTTGACACAGCCCTGGCTGGGATGATTTAGTTGGGGCTGGTCCTGCTTTGAGCAGGGGGTGGGACTAGATGACCTGCTGAGGTCTCTTCCAACCCTGATAGTCTATGATTCTATTACCTACCTCTGCTGCTCCTTCCTGAGGTGGGGCATAGTAGGACTGCACGGCCTCCAGCAGAGGGCACCAAAGAGCCAGGTATACCCCATCACACATCCCTTTGTGTAATTCTAAGCTCATCTTTAATTTGAAAGTATAGAATCACAGAATCATAGAATATCAGGGTTGGAAGGGACCTCAGGAGGTATCTAGTCCCACCCCCTGCTCAAAGCAGGACCAAACCCAACTAAATCATCCCAGCCAGGGCTTTGTCAAGCCAGGCTGTAAAAACCTCTATGATTCTGTTCCGGCAGGTACTTGGCTTTTGTCATCTAGCCTCTCTGCTAGGATCACTCTTTGGACTATCTGTAGTTGGACGTCCTTTGCTGTAGCCTCGTTGATTTCCATCGGCGTAGGGTTGCCATTTTTCTAATTGCACAAAACTGAACACCCTTGCCCTGCCCCACCCCTTCTCTGAGGCCCCGCCCCCACTCACTCCATCCCCCTTCTCTCTGTTGCTCGCTCTCCCCCACCCTTACTCGTTTTCACTGGGCTGGGGCAGGGGGTTGGGGTGCAGAAGGGAGTGTGGGCTGTGGGGTGGGGCCAGAAATGAGGGGTTCAGGGTGCGGGAGGAGGCTCCGGGCTGGGGTAGGGGGTTGGGGTGCAAGAAGGGGTGAGGGCTCCAGATGGCGGTGCAGGCTCTGGGGCCAGGGATGAGGGGTTTGCGGTGTAGGAGAAGCTCCAGGCTGGAGCCAAGGGGTTTGGGGTACAGGAGGGGGCTCAGGTTTGGGGCAGGGCATTGGGGTACAGGTCGGGGTGTGGGTTCCGGGAGGGAGTTAGGGTGCAGGAGGGGGTTCCACCCTGAGGCAGGAGGGTCGGGGTGCGGGCTCCAGCCGAGCAGCGCTTACCTCAGGCCGCTCCCACTCGGTGGCGCAGTGGGGCTAAGGCAGCTCCCTGCCTGCCCTGGCGCCATGTGGCTCCCAGAAGTGACTGGCATGTCCAGCTCCTAGGCATAGGGTCAGAGGGCTCTGCATGCTGCCCCTACAGCTCCCATTGGCTGCAATTCCCGGCCAATGGGAGCTGCAGAGCTGGTGCCTGGGGCAGGGACAGTGCATGGAACTTCCCTGATCTCCCCTGGGCCTTAGGGCTGCAGGGACATGCCGGCCGCTTCCGGGAGCTGCATGGAGCCAGGGCAGGCGGGGAGCCTGCCTTAGCCCTGCTGCACTGCCTACCAGACTTTTAATAGCCTCACTAGGGTCCCTTTTCAACCAGGCATTCCAGCTTCATGTCCTAATCCCCTTCCCCTGTCTTGTGGGGGCTGGGTGTGTATCCCCTGCTCAGGATGTCAGCTAACCCCAGGAATTGTCCTGGACAATGTCTGATCTCTACCTGTAGCACTGGAAGTGCATCAACATGCGTTGCCATCTCTTTGGAGCCCTAAGAAAGGGTTTTGCTAGGATTGTCTCTAGGGGTTTGATTGCACTCTTACTGGGTGGCCATAGGGGCACTGATGGAATCGCTCTGCTCCAAATACGACAGCCAGAAGCTCTTTTCCTGTTTGGGTCCAGTCTCTGACAGGGCTCTGCTAGCATAAGTGACCAGCATCCTTTGTCTGATGCATCATACTGGAGTGTCAGTGTGACGCTGCCCCTTGAACAGATCCGGGGCTTATCACTAAGGATAAGATTTGATCACAGATTCCGTGACTTTCAGAGATCTCCACATTTTCTTCAGCTTCAGCTGGAGCTGTCAGCTGCTGGGTTGGAGGCTGGGAGCTCTCAGCCACCATGGGTGGCAGGGGCTCTGCAACTCTGAGCCACCAGCCCCAGAGCTCTAAGCCATCGCTGGCAATGGGGGCCTTGGAGCTCTGAGCCATGCAGCGGGGACCCCGGAGCTGTGAGCCCAGAACTGTGAGTCACCGGGACTGGAGCTGTTATTCCCCCTTTGTCAGATCCCCCCATTATTTTTAGTAAGAGTCACAGATAGGTCACAGCTTCTGTGAATTTTTGTTGATTGCCCGTGACCTGTCTGTGACTTTTATTAAAAATACCCGTGACAAAATCTTAACCTTACTTCTCGCTGTGATCCCCCCGCCGGGCCAGCGGTGCTCACCATCCACTACCACAAACCTCCGCTCTGCCCTCTGTTATTTTTCAGGTGAGTTGCGACGAGGTCATGTTTTCCTACGGGCTGCATTGTGCTCTCCTGGTACGTTATTAGATTGTGCCTGCTGTCTGTAATGGGTGTGTCTGAGACCAATTCACCTCAAGGAATCCCACCGCAGGAGGCCCCGCTGCAGGGTTCAGAGCAAAGCCCGTTTTCCTGGTACCATTGTTGCATGCACAGAGGTTGGTATTGTCCCTTGTTGTTTCCCGTCCTGACGGCCTGAACCTGATACGCTCTCGGACTCAAGGAGAGAGACATGATGTCATCACCGCTGTCTCATGTCCCCTCCCCCACTTGTACAACCTGCTCTTCTCTTGCACACACTGCTACCAGGGTCCAATTTGCCCTGTTCCTTGCAGTGCTGTCCTAGGGCGGGGCACTTCTCCACCCGCTCATGCTCTCCCATCTCACTATGGATATGGAACCCTGGCTGCCTGCCCTCCTTTGCTGCTGTGCTTCCGGTGTGTTGTGCCTCGGGAGGCTTCCATCCTTTGTCTTGAGGCTGCTGCTGCATGCCCCAGGACTAAGCATCTGTCTAGTGTAAGATGTACTTAGCAGCTGCTCCTGCAGGTGGCGACCCCAAGTGCTGCAGGCTGACCTGAATTAAGTACTCTGTCAAGTCCCCAAAATTGCATGGAGCAGCCTGTGTGCATACGGCAGTGACACTGGGCTCTATCCCCTCCCCTCTGCATCCCTCTCAAGCGAAGAACCTGTGTCGCTCTACAGTTTAATTCAGCGTTGAGGAGCCGTAGGCCTGCTGTGAGGCTTGAGGCAGTGCTGAGCTCCCCAGGGGTGCAGCCCTCTCTCCCTTGTTCCCCAATAAGGTAAAATAACTGTTTTATTTTCCTGCTGATGTCATCATCCTGCATGGCCAGGTCTGTGCACAGCTCGAACTCCTCCTGTTGCTGGGCTAGGTTTGTGTCTGCTCCGGACCCAGTCTCAGGGCTCACGCAGCCAGCTGCTGCGCTGCAGATGCTGTGTTAGCAAAGAGCGAGGCTGCATGCAGGTTACATTGAACAAGTGGAACTTCTGCAGGGCTCTCTGTCCATGTGGCTGCCTTGCTTCCAGCCCTGACGCTTGGTGTCCCCTCAATAACAGTACTTCTAGGGAACACGGCCCTCTGACTCCAGTGCCACTGATCACGAGAAACTTGCTTAACTTTCTGCTCAGCAAATCTCAGTGACTTCTCTGGGCATCTTCCTGAGTAAGGCAGGAGTAACGTCTGAGTGTAGCTCTCAGATTTAAATTAGAACAGTGACGTTTTCTCCTTCAGTCAGCCTTGCCAAACTCTCTGCTCCCAGGCAAATATTTTCCTTTGACAGGCAGGTAAAATATCATCAAGTTTGTGCTCAGGGTGATAAATATTCATGACAAGCTGTCTTAACCCCACCTGGTTGATGTCATCAGATGATATTTCTGCAGAAGCTGTAGAATGTCTGTGCAGTCGTCATCTGGGTTACTGTGTCTGGAATGGAAATTCCAGGTGGGGTGGGGGAGTTTTAGTAATGTGGGGTTCAGAGCTGTGAATTTCTCATCCTGACAAAAGCCTTGATGGAGAATGGCCCCTCTCCCTATGAGACTAAGTAAAATGTGACTTTCTTTGTTACTCTTCCCTCTCCAGCATTCCACATTGTCGCGCAAGTTTGTGGAGGTGATGTCTGAGTACAATGCCACCCAGTCTGACTACAGGGAGCGCTGCAAAGGGAGGATTCAAAGACAGCTGGAAATCAGTGAGTAAAACCACCCGCAGCAGCAACCCTGGGCAACTCAGTGCCTGGTGTGTCCAGAGTGCGGGTCGATTCCTGGGCTGATTAACAGGCAATCAAAGCTGCTTCAGGGTTTCAGTGCTTCATGCAAAGCTCCCTCACTGTAAATCCTGTGTCTACTGGCTGTGCGTGCTGCGGGAGTGGGCCGCGGCTGCAGCCACCTGTGTGTGAGGATGACGTTGCTCTCCAGCAGCTGGGCCTACAGAGAAGGTAAGGGACATATTTGCTACTAGAGAGACAAGGAGGGTGAGGTAATTGCTTCTCTTGGACCAATTCTGTTGGTGACAGAGACAACACAGAGCTCTCCTTCAGGTCTGGGAAACTAACTCAGAGTGTCACAGCTAAAAATACTGGAAGCTAAAGGACTTGACACATATGGTAAAGGTCTGTGTTTCTTCAGCTGAAGGACTAAGTTAGAATCATAGAATCATAGAACTTAAGATCAGAAGGGACCATTATGATCATCTAGTCTGACCTCCCGCAAGATGCAGGCCACAAAAGCTGACCCACCCACTCCTGAAATAATTCTCTCCCTTGACTCAGCTGTTGAAGTCCCCAAATCCTGATTTAAAGACTTCAAGTAGCAGATAATCCTCCAGCAAGCGACCCCTGCCCCATGCTGCGGCGGAAGGCGAAAAACCTACAGGGCCACTGCCAATCTACCCTGGAGGAAAATTCCTTCCCGACCCCAAATATGGCGATCAGCTGAACCCCGAGCATGCGGGCAAGACTCTCCAGCCAGACACTCAGGAAAAAGACTTTCAATATCCCAACATTGACCCTCGGTACTAATTACCAGTGGTCGCACGTTATTGACCTATTGACTAAATCACGTTATCCTATCAAACCATTCCCTCCATAAACTTATCAAGCTTAATCTTAAAGCCAGAGAGGTCCTTCGCCCCCACTGTTTCCCTCAGTAGGCTGTTCCAGAATTTCACTCCCCTGATGGTTAGAAACCTTCGTCTAATTTCAAGCCTAAACTTCCCGACTGCCAATTTATATCCATTTGTTCTCATGTCCACATTAGTACTGAGCTGAAATAATTCCTCTCCCTCCCTGGTATTTATCCCTCTGATATATTTAAAGAGAGCAATCATATCTCCTCTCAACCTTCTTTTGGTTAAGGAAAACAAACCGAGCTCCTCAAGTCTCCTTTCATACGACAGGCTTTCCATTCCTCGGATCATTCTAGTGGCCCTTCTTTGTACCCGTTCCAGTTTGAACTCATCCTTCTTAAACATGGGAGACCAAAACTGCACACAGTACTCCAAATGAGGTCTCACCAACGCCTTGTATAACGGGACTAGCACCTCCTTATCTCTACTAGAAATACCTCGCCTAATGCATCCCAAGACCACATTAGCTTTTTTAACGGCCACATCACATTGCCGACTCATAGTCATCCTGCGATCAACCAGGACTCCGAGGTCCTTCTCCTCTTCCGTTACTTCCAACCGGTGCGTCCCCAGCTTATAACTAAAATTCCTGTTAGTCATCCCTAAATGCATAACCTTACACTTCTCACCATTGAATTTCATCCTATTACTAATACTCCAGTTTACAAGGTTATCCAAATCTCCCTGGGGGATATCCCGATCCTTCTCCAAATTGGCAATACCTCCCAACTTCGTGTCATCCGCAAACTTTATCAGCCCACTCCTACTTTTGGTTCCGAGGTCAGTGATAAATAGATTGAATAAGATCGGACCCAAAACCGAACCTTGAGGAACTCCACTGGTAACCTCCCTCCAACCCGACAGATCACCTTTCAATACGACCCGCTGCAGTCTCCCCTTTAACCAGTTCCTTATCCACTTCTGGATTTTCATTTCGATCCCCATCTTTTCCAATTTAACCAGTAATTCTTCATGCGGTACCGTATCAAACGCCTTACTGAAATCAAGATATATTAGATCCACCGCATTTCCCTTGTCTAAAAAAATCTGTTACTTTCTCAAAGAAGGAGATCAGGTTGGTTTGGCACGATCTACCTTTCGTAAAACCATGTTGTAATTTGTCCCAATTGCCATTGACCTCAAGGTCCGTAACTACTCTCTCCTTTAATATTTTTTCCATGACTTTACATACTACAGATGTTAAACTAACAGGCCTGTAGTTACCCGGGTCACTTTTTTTCCCCTTCTTGAAAATAGGAACTATATTAGCTAATCTCCAGTCAAACGATACAACCCCCGAGTTTAGAGATTCGTTAAAAATTATCGCTAATGGGCTTGCAATTTCACTCGCCAATTCCTTTAATATTCTAGGATGAAGATTATCCGGGACGCCTGATTTACTACTGTTAAGCTGTTCAAGTTTGGCTTCTACCTCGGATACTGTAATTTCCAACCCCGCACCTTCATTCCCATCAGTCACTCTGCCACTATTCCTAAGCCCTTCATTAGCCTCATTAAAGACCGAGGCAAAATATTCGTTTAGATATTGTGCCATGCCTAGCTTATCCTTAATCTCCACTCCGTTTACAGTTTTAAGCGGTCCCACCTCTTTCTTGGTTTTCTTCCTATTTATATGGCTAAAAAACCTTTTACTATTGGTTTTAATTCCCTTCGCAAGGTCCATCTCTACCCGGCTTTTGGCCTTTCTCACTGCATTCCTACACCCTCTGACCTCAATAAGGTAGGTTTCTTTGCTGATCCCTCCCATCTTCCACTCCTTGTACGCTTTCTGTTTTTTCTTAATCACCCCTCTGAGATGCTTGCTCATCCAGCTCGGTCTAAAACTGCTACCTAAGGACCGTTTTCCCTTTCTCGGGATACAGGCCTCTGACAGCTCCTGCAACTTCAACCTGAAATAATCCCAGGCGTCTTCCGCCTTTAGATCCCTAAATATGTTAGTCCAATCCACTTCCCTAACTAGTTGCCTTAATTTAGTAAAGTTAGCCCTTTTGAAATCGTAAACCTTAGTCTCAGATGCGATTTTGTTTATCCTTCCATTTATTTTGAACCGAATTAGCTCATGATCCCTCGAGCCAAGGTTGTCCCCTACAACCATTTCCTCAACAAGGTCCTCACTACTCACCAAAACCAAATCTAAAATGGCATCCCCCCCTCGTCGGTTCAGCTACTATTTGATGAAGGAATTCATCAGCTATCACGTCTAGGAAAAGCTGAGCCCTATTATTATTACTAGCATTTGTTCCCCAATCTATATCCGGGAAGTTAAAGTCTCCCATGATCATACAGTTCCTATTAGTATTTACCTCCTTAAGAACATTAAAGAGTTCTCTATCCATATCCAGGCTAGATCCCGGCGGTCTATAGCACACCCCAATCACTATCCCAGGGGAGGCTCTAGTAGTTTTCTTCCCTAATGTGACCATTGCCCAAACAGACTCCGTATTATCCATTCCATTACTAGTTATTTCATTACAGTTTACCTCATTGTATTGACACACAATGCTACTCCCCCACCTTTACCTTTGTTTCGGTCTTTCCTAAACAGCACATACCCTTCCATACCTGTACTCCAGTCATGACTACCGTTCCACCATGTTTCGGTTATTCCTACGATATCCGGTTTCAATTCTCGGACCAGGAGCTCCAATTCCTCCATTTTGTTACCTAGGCTTCTCGCATTGGTGAACAAACATCCTAATTTTTGCTGTTTGGCTTCTCTCACCTTTGTTACCCAATTTGGTAGGGACCCAGTACCACCAGTATGACCTATTGGTCTAGTATCCATCCCCCCCCTCTTCCTTATGTCCAAACCCCTTCTTCTGGCTATATCCGTTCTTATCCTGTTGTCCTCCCTCTCAATGTTTAAATTTGGCGTGGAGAGTGCCTGGACATCTCCCAACCGTCTCCCCCCAATACCTAGTTTAAAGCTCTTTTGATCAGATGAGCCAGCCTCCCTCCTAGAAGTCTATTTCCCTCCCTACTCAGGTGGAGCCCATCCCGTGAGAACAGTTCTCTGTCCCCGAAAGCCTCCCAGTGCCCATACATCCCAAAGCCCTTCTTATAGCACCACTCCCTGAGCCAACTATTTATCATCACAATCCTGTCACCCCTTTGTCGCCCTTCCCTAGGGACAGGTAGAATCCCACTGAAGATCACCTGAGCCTCAATTTCCTTGAGCGTCTTACCCAGCCTGGCATAGTCTCCCTTGATTCTCTCCAGCGAGAATCTAGCCGTGTCATTCGTTCCTACATGAAGGATGATCAACGGGTTCTTACCTGCTCCTTTTAGGATCCTTTTCAACTGCAGGTCCATATCCTGTATTTTGGCGCCCGGTAGACAGCACACCCTTCTGTTCTCCGGATCGGCCCTGGTCACAGGCCTGTCCAACCTTCTCAGTATGGAATCCCCAATCACGTAGACCTGCCTTTGCCTGGGGACAGTGCGGTCTGCTAACCTATCCCCCGTTCCCCCTGGTTGCAAGCTCCTTCCATTCCTATCCTCCCTTGTAGTCCCCCTTAAGCCATCCTGCATCCTCCTGGGGCCCAAGGTTGGCGCTGTCTCCATCGACTCCTCCCCTCTATCTATTGGACTAGCCGCTATTCTCTTCTTCCTTGCCCTCCCACCGTCAGCTACCACCTGCTGTACACCTTCCTCATTCTCCAAACCTTCAAACCTGTTCCTTAGCTCTATTTCTCCTTCACTGGCTCTCCTTTTCCCCTGCCTGCTTCTCACGGTCACATGCTTCCACTGCCCATGTTCCCCATCCAGCATTCCCCCCTCACAGGCCTTAGCCCCTGCTTCCCCCTGTACCCCTGAGCATTCCCCTTCAGCCACAGCTTGCCTTTGCTCCATCAGCTGCTCGAACCCCCTTCTATGCTCTACCAGGGTTTCTACCTGCATCTCTAGACCTCGGATCTTTTCTTCCATCAGCTCTATTAGGCGGCACTTCATGCATACATACCTCTGTTCCGGTGCCCCCACTAGGGCCATGTACATATCGCAGCTGCTGCATGCAATCATCCTCATTGTATCCTCTGCTGCTTGGCTCATGGCTGCTGTTGTCTCTGTCTCTATCAGCCTTCTTTCCACAGATATGTTTGTGATTGATATAGTAAATGGCTGCTTTTGGCAGCCATGGCCTCACTCTGCCCTCTTCTTTCTCTTCTTCCCTTCTTTCTCGTCTTCAGAGTAAGAGGGTCCCATAGATTTACGAAGCAGAGGCATGCTGGGATCCTGGCTGAGGCCCCTGTGCATGTGTGTCACTAATACAGCATCACTTCAGGAGTACCTCCTCTTCCCAGTGCACAGCTCTCCGCGTGGCAGGCTCCAGCAAGGCTCACTGGGCCCGCCACCTTGTGCTGCAGGGGAGTTCGGGGCTAGTGTGCTCCCTGGGTATTCAGACGCTGACAGTCTCAGTAGAGGGAAAAGCTGTTTTTGAAGGGAGCTCCAGACTGCTGAAAGGTGCTGGGTTGCCAGTGCAGAAGACTGGAAATGTCTGCACCAAATGGGTCCTGTACAGGGAGCCTGTGGGCCTGAGCCCCGGCTCCAGGAGCTATTTACTGTCAAGGGTGTGAAGGAATCCTGTCTCCAGGGCCTAGTTCATCCTTGGCTTTTCTGCTGAGTCTGACGGCAAAGGGGCCAACTAGTGCCAGCTGTGGTGGTAGTTTTGTGAGAGGTCACATATCCAATGAGGGGGGAGGGATAGCTCAGTGGTTTGAGCATTGGCCTGCTAATCCCAGCATTGTGAGCTCAATCCTTGAGGGGGCCATTTAGGGAACTGGGGTAAAAATCTGGGGATTGGTCCTACTTTGAGCAGGGGGTTGGACTAGATACCTCCTGAGGTCCCTTCCAACCCTGAGATTCTATGGACTGACATCCCAGGGGCCTCTAACTCTGGGGCACCCACATTTTCATTTCCTGTCAATGTTACCTTGCTCTCAACTGCAGGTCATAGCATCATAGACTATCAGGGTTGGAAGGGACCTCAGGAGGTCATCTAGTCCCACCCCCTGCTCAATGCAGGACCAATTCCCAACTAAAGCATCCCAGCCAGGCTTTGTCAAGCCTGACCTTAAAAACCTCTAAGGAAGGAGATTCCACCACCTCCCTAGGTAACCCATTCCAGTTCTTCACCACCCTACTAGTGAAAAAGTTTTTCCTAATATACAACCTAAACCACCCCCACTGCAACTTGAGACCATTACTCCTTGTTCTTCTTCGAGTGATTGCTCCTATGCATTCCAGTTAGGTGTGCGCGCCGCGCATGCACGGCTCTTCAGAACATTTTTACCCTAGCAACTCCGGCGGGCCGGCTGGGCGCCCCCTGGAGTGGCGCCGCCATGGCGCTGAATATATACCCCAGCCGGCCCGTCCGCTCCTCAGTTCCTTCTTACCACCCGTGACGGCCAGTTGGAACAGTGGAGTGCTCCTTTACCTCCACAGCCCTAGCATTTCTCCATTTCTTCAGTTTACATAGTTGGTTAACTCAGTTTAGTTGTTAGATTAGTTGAATAAGTTTAGTTAGATATAGTATAGTAAGGGAATTAGGGGGGTTTAGCCCCTCTTCTTCCACAACCGGTGCGGGCTCATGCCCAAGGCACCGGGGTTTAAGCCCTGTGCGGCTTGCCAGCGGCACATGCCTGTCGGGGACCCGCACGGCTCCTGCCTGCGCTGCCTCGGGGAGACCCATCGGCCAGATAAGTGTCCCATCTGCACGGCGTTTAAGCCGAGAACTAGAAAGGAGCGGGACTCTCGCCTAAAGCAGCTCCTTATGGAGGCGACACTTCAACCTCCCGCGCCGACCCCAGCGGCACCGAAATCGTCATTGGCGCGCAGCGCACCGGCGGCCCCGAGCCGCTCCGGTACCGAGACTGCTCGAGCTCCGCAGCCGGCACCGGCGTCCCGGCACCGTTCCCTCTCTCCAACGAGGAAAAGGAAGACGGCGCAGACGGCCTCTAAGCCGCATGCTACGGGACCTCTTGCCCAGCCACCACCGGCGCCTCCGGTACCGGCTGCGTCGGGGCACAAACCGTGCACGGTACTGTCGACTCCGGCGCCGCAAGAGCCGTTGAGTCCGGTACCACCCTGCTCCCCGGTGCCAACCGCGGTTGAGCTGCGGCTCCCATCCACGCCCGAGACATTCTCGACGGCGAGAGAGCTCATAGAGCTCACAGAGGCACCGAGCCTCCGGCCCCCGGCACCGCCGGTGTGGGCCGTTCAGTCAGCGGGCAAGCCGGCGATGCTGCGGCCGCCTCCCCCTGACGGACGAGATAGACGTCGGTCCCGGTCCCGCAGAAGGTCACCGCCACGCCGATCCAGATCTCGGCACCGTTCACCATCGCGGTACCGCTCCCCGTCTCGGCACTGGTCGCAGTCCCGTTACCGCTCAACATCGCTCCCGGTCCCGGTCACCCGACCGTCGGTACCGAGGGAGGTCCAGATCCCGGTATCGTTCCCGGCACCGCGACTCCCGAAGCCGCTCCCGACGCCGTCGGTCGAGGTCACGGTCGAGCTCCCGGCACCGGTCGAGCCCCCGGCACCGTAACAGTAGCTGGTCCCGCTCTCCATCCCGGCACCGCGATGACCGGCACCGATCCTCGGCACCGCCCAGGGACCTACTGCCGGCGTCCACGGCGCAATCTTTCAGCGCCTCTGCCCCGCCTTGGCCTTCTCGCCAGCCCTCGGTCGCCTCTCAGGCGGGCAGCGGGAGAGATCTCCGGGCTGACCCCCAAGGCCAGGACCACGGACCGCAGCAGTGGGGTTTTTGGGTACCTTGGGCCTACCATGAGCCTCAAGGACTCCCCTTCCCCCCGCGGCACGTGGACTCCGAACATAGGGTGCCTGAAGCCACGGTGAGCAGACCTCCCCCATCACCAACGGGTGAGGCCCCATCGCCACTTGGTCCCGCACAGCATCCAGGGTCCGAGGCGGCTTCACACCCCCTGGAGGAACCAGCTCCAGAAGCTGTGGTCCAAGGTCTGTCCTCATCATCCTCGCCGGATGAGGCGGTGGCGGGGGCTTCTACAGCGGACCCCCCTCCTATTGACTTGCGGGCCCACCAAGACCTTCTTCGCCGGGTGGCAAAGGCTATCGACCTCCCCGTGGCAGAGGTCCCAGAGGATGACGACCCGGTGACCAACGTCATTGGAGCTGAGGCCCCGCTGCGGGTGGCCCTGCCCTTCATCCGCACCATACAGCGGAATGCCACTACCATCTGGCAGTCACCGGCGTCCGTCCCTCCTACCGCGCGTGGCGTGGAGCGCAAGTACTCGGTCCCGCCCACTGGATATGAGTACCTCTACACACACCCGACTCCGGACTCCCTCGTGGTACAGTCCGTGAATGACCGGGAGAGGCACGGGCAGCCCGCTCCGGCGCCAAAATCCAAAGACACACGGCGCATGGATCTGTTGGGCCGGAAGGTCTATTCGGCGGGTGGCCTCCAGCTCCGGATTGCCAACCAGATGGCTCTTCTCGCTTGTTACACCTTTGACATCTTGGTGTCCCTGGCGAAATTTTCGGAGCTGATCCCGACAGCCTCACGTCAAGAGTTCTCGGCCCTCTTGGAAGAAGGCAAAAAAGCCTCCCGGTCCTCCATCCAGGCCGCTCTGGACTCGGCGGACTCAGGAGCCAGAACCCTGGCCTCAGGTGTGACCATGAGGCGTATCTCCTGGCTGCAGTCCTCCACCTTGCTGCCTGAGGTGCAGTACACCCTTCAAGACCTCCCGTTCGACACGCAGGGTCTCTTCTCAGAGAAAACAGACTCCAGAATTCAGACCCTCAAAGATGGTCGAATTGCCATCCGCACCTTGGGGATGCACACACCGGCTACCCAGAGGAGGTCATTCCGACAGCAGCCCTACCGGCCCTTTACCCAGGCCAGGTCAAGGCCATATAATAGTCGGCGTGCTAACTTAAACCGCCGTAGACCATCGGGCAACAGACGCAACCAGGCCCAGGCCCCTTCCAAGGCCCCTCAAGGGCCCAAACAGGCCTTTTGATGGGACGCCCGAGGACGGCCCATCAGTCTCTTTCACGGATCCTACCCCGTTATTTTACAACCGCCTTTCCCACTTCCTTCCGGCGTGGTCCCAAATAACATCCGACAACTGGGTCCTTCGTACTATCCAGTATGGTTACCGCCTTCAGTTTGTTTCGCCCCCTTCTTCCCACCCGCCTTCCCCGTCCCTCTTCAGGGACCCCTCTCACGAGCAATTCCTTCTACAAGAGGTCAAGACTCTGTTGAGCTTGGGGGCCATAGAGGAGGTGCCGCACGACATGCGGGGCAGGGGATTTTATTCCCGATATTTTCTCATCCCCAAGGTGAAAGGAGGTCTCCGACCCATACTGGACCTCCGGGAGCTCAACAGGTACCTGCTCAAGCTCAAGTTTCGCATGGTCACCCTGGGGACCATCATTCCCTCCCTGGATCCGGGAGACTGGTTTGCCGCCCTCGATATGAAGGACGCGTACTTCCATGTCATGATCTACCCTCCCCATCGACGCTACCTGCGCTTCGTGGTCAACAGCGCGCACTACCAGTTTGCGGTCCTACCCTTCGGCCTGTCCACCGCGCCGAGGGTCTTTACCAAGTGCATGGCAGTGGTTGCCGCAGCCCTCCGCCGTCGTCGCATACACGTCTACCCGTATCTCGACGACTGGCTGGTTCGCGGGACATCCCGACAGCTGGTAGTGGACCAGATGACAGCAATACTATACCGGTTTCGGTTCCTGGGCCTTCTCATCAATGCCGAGAAGTCCACCTTAACTCCATCGCAACGAGTGGAGTTCATCGGAGCGGTCCTCGACTCCAGTTTAGCCAGAGCCTGCCTCCCTCGATCTTGGCACCAGACAATGGTCTCCATCATCCGGGACCTACACACCTTTCCCACGATGACGGTGCAGTCCTGCCTACGCCTCCTGGGCCACATGGCGTCCTGCACATTCGTGACAGCGCACGCCAGGCTGCGCCTTCGCCCATTTCAATCTTGGCTGGCGTCGGTGTACCGCCCGCATCGCGACCCCATAGACATGGTAGTCACGGTCACGAAGCCTACCCTCGATTCGCTCAGCTGGTGGCTGGACCCAGAGGTCATGTGTGCAGGAGTCCTGTTCCGCCCTCCTCGCCCATCCGTCATACTGACCACGGATGCCTCGGCGTTGGGATGGGGGGCTCACTTGGGCGACCTTCACACACAGGGTCTCTGGTCGCCCCAAGAGCTCTCCCTCCACATCAACGTCCGGGAGCTGCGAGCGATCCGCTTGGCGTGTCTCGCCTTCCGCGCCCGTCTGCAAGACCGCTGCGTAGCGGTGTTCACGGACAACACGACGGCGATGTTCTACGTGAACAAGAGGGCGGACCCCACTCCTCCCTGCTCTGCAAAGAAGCCATGCTCCTGTGGGACTTCTGCGTGACCCACTCGATTCGCCTGGAAGCGTCCTTTCTTCCAGGAGTGCAGAACACGCTGGCCGACCATCTCAGCAGGTCGTTCCTTTCCCACGAGTGGTCTCTTCGTCCGGATGTGGTGCACACAATTTTCCGGAGGTGGGGGTTTCCCCAGATAGACCTGTTTGCCTCCAAGGAGAACAGGAAGTGCCATCTGTTTTGTTCATACCAGGGTCGCTCCCCAGGCTCCCTGTCGGACGCATTCCTCTGCTCCTGGATGGATCACCTCCTCTACGCCTTCCCTCCGTTCCCGCTCGTACACCAAGTGCTACTGAAGCTTCGGAGGGACAGGGCCCATGTCATACTCGTCGCTCCGGCCTGGCCGAGGCAACACTGGTACACCCTGCTGCTCGAGCTCTCCGTTCGGGATCCCATTCCCCTTCCGTTATGGCCGGACCTCATCACGCAGGACTTCGGCAGACTCCGCCACCCGAACCTTCAGTCCCTCCATCTTACAGCTTGGTACCTGCGTGGTTGACCCACGCAGAGAGGGACTGTTCAGCGGCAGTACAGCAATTCCTACTTGAAAGCAGAAAGCCTTCCACTCGCTCCACCTACCTCGCGAAATGGAAGCGTTTCGCGCTCTGGTGTGATCAGCGCGGCCTTAATCCCTTCCTAGTCCCTATCCCTACAATCCTGGACTACCTCTGGTACCTTAAAGAACAAGGACTCGCGGTCTCCTCCTTGAAGGTGCACCTGGCAGCCGTGTCCGCCTTTCGTCCATCCATGGGAGGTCGGTCCATCTTCTCCAACCAGATGGTTTCCCGCTTCCTTAAAGGCCTGGACCGCTTGTACCCGCCGGTGCGGCGTCCTACCCCGACCTGGGATTTGAATCTCGTTCTGGCCAAGCTTATGGGACCGCCCTTCGAGCCCCTGGCCACGTGCTCTCTACTCTATCTCTCCTGGAAGACAGCCTTCCTCGTCGCAATTACATCAGCAAGACGAGTTTCTGAGCTCCGTGCCCTAACGGTTAGTCCACCATACACCGACTTCCACGGAGACAAGGTGCAGCTTCGACCACACCCAGCCTTCCTCCCTAAGGTAGTGTCGGCTTTTCACCTCAATCAGGAGATCTTCCTTCCGGTCTTCTTCCCGAAGCCGCACGCCTCCCCTCGTGAGCAACAGCTTCACACCCTGGACGTCCGCAGGGCCCTCGCTTTTTATATCGAACGGACGAAGCCCTTCCGGCGTTCGACCCAGCTGTTTGTAGCGGTTGCCGATCGCATGAAAGGCGAGCCGGTCTCCTCGCAGCGGATTTCCTCCTGGGTGACGGCATGTATCCGGACATGCTACGAGCTTGCTCGCGTGCCACCATGTCACCTGACCGCTCACTCGACGAGAGCGCACGCCTCGTCGGCCGCCTTCCTAGCCCATGTCCCCATCCAGGACATCTGTAGAGCGGCCACCTGGTCTTCTGTTCACACCTTCGCTTCCCACTACGCGTTGGTGCAGCAATCCAGAGACGATGCAGCCTTCGGCTCCGCAGTCTTACACTCTGCCACGTCTCACTCCGACCCCACCGCCTAGGTAAGGCTTGGGAATCACCTAATTGGAATACATAGGAGCAATTACTCGAAGAAGAAAAGACGGTTACTCACCGTAGTAACTGTTGTTCTTCGAGATATGTTGCTCCTATCCATTCCAGACCCGCCCTCCTTCCCCACTGTCGGAGTAGCCGGCAAGAAGGAACTGAGGAGCGGACGGGCCGGCTGGGGTATATATTCAGCGCCATGGCGGCGCCACTCCAGGGGGCGCCCAGCCGGCCCGCCGGAGTTGCTAGGGTAAAAATGTTCCGAAGAGCCGTGCACGCGCGGCGTGCACACCTAACTGGAATGGATAGGAGCAACACATCTCGAAGAACAACAGTTACTACGGTGAGTAACCGTCTTTTCTGTCATCTGGTACCACTGAGAACGGTCTAGATCCATCCTTTTTGGAACCCCCTTTCAGGTAGTTGAAAGCAGCTATCAAATCCCCCCTCATTCTTCTCTTCTGCAGACTAAATAATCCAAGTTCCCTCAGCCTCTCCTCATAAGTCATTAGCTCCCTAATCATTTTTGTTGCCCTCCGCTGGACTCTTTCCAATTTTTTCACAACCTTCTTGTAGTGTGGGGCCCAAAACTGGACACAGTACTCCAGATGAGGCCTCACCAATGCTGAATAGAGGGGAACGATCACGTCCCTCGATCTGCTGGCAATGCTCCTACTTATACAGCCCAAAATGCCGTTAGCCTTCTTGGCAACAAGGGCACACTGCTGACTCATATCCAGCTTCTCGTCCACTGTAACCCCTAGGTCCTTTTCTGCAGAACTGCTGCCTAGCCATTTGGTGAATGGGATTCTTCCATCCTAAATGCAGGACTCTGCACTTGTCCTTGTTGAACGTCATCAGGTTTCTTTTGGCCCAATCCTCTAATTTGTCTAGGTCCCTCTGTATCCTATCCAGACCCTCCAGCATATCTACCACTCCTCCCAGTTTAGTGTCATCTGGAAACTTGCTGAGAGTGCAGTCCACGCCATCCTCCAGATCGTTAATGAAGATATTGAACAAAACCGGCCCCAGGACCGATCCTTGGGGCACTCCACTTGAAACCGGCTGCCAACTAGACACGGAGCCATTGATCACTATCCGTTGAGCCCGATGATCTAGCCAGCTTTCTAGCCACCTTATAGTCCAATCATCCAGCCCATACTTCTTTAACTTGCCAGCAAGAATACTGTGGGTGACTGTATCAAAAGCTTTGCTAAAGTCAAGGAATAACACATCCACTGCTTTCCCCTCAGCCACAGAGCCAGTTATCTTGTCGTAGAAGGCAATTAGGTTAGTCAGGCATGACTTTCCCTTGGTGAATCCATGCTGACTGTTCCTGATCACTTTCCTCTTCTCTAAGTGCTTCAAAATTGATTCCTTGAGGACCTGCTCCATGATTTTTCCAGGGACTGAGATGAGGCTGACTGGCCTGTAGTTCCTCGGAACCTCCTTCTTCCCTTTTTTAAAGATAGGCACTACAGTAGCCTTTTTCCAGTCATCTGGGACCTCCCCCATTCGCCATGAGTTTTCAGAGATAATGGCCAATGGCTCTGCAATCACATCTGCCAACTCCTTTAGCACCCTCGGATGCAGCGCATCCGGCCCCATGGAATTGTGCTCGTCCAGCTTTTCTAAATAGTCCTGAACCACTTCTTTCTCCACAGAGGGCTGGTCACCTCCTCCCCATACTGTGCTGTCCAGTGCAGCAGTCTGGGAGCTGACCTTGTTTGTGAAGACAGGGGCAAAAAAAGCATTGAGTACTTCAGCTTTTTCCACATCCTCTGTCACTAGGTTGCCTCCCTCATTCAGTAAGGGGCCCACACTTTCTTGTTGCTAACATACCTGTAGAAACCCTTCTTGTTACTCTTAACATCCCTTGCTAGCTGCAACTCCAAGTGTGATTTGGCCTTCCTGATTTCACTCCTGCATGCCTGAGCAATATTTTTAGACTCCTCCCTATGTTCTCCCAGCATGTCCCCTCCACTGCACCCCAGCTTTATGTGGTGGCATCTGTATTCTCCGATGTTCACCCACTGATCACTTATGTTGGATTTGGCATGGAGACCTAGAGAAGAGAGTCTCTGTGTCCAATTGCCAACCCCAGCCCGCCCCACCCCACCGGACTAGGCACTCTTCTCCCCTGGATTTGGATACAGAGTGTTTGGGCGTTTTTCTGTGTTTTGTCAATGAAGGAGAGCTGCCGATTGCTTTCAGATGGAGCAGGCTAAGGGATAAAAGAGCCTGTGAAATCTAGGCCTGTTGTGTGTGTGTGTGCGGGGGGGACCCTGTGTTCAGCTGTGCGTTCACCACACTCTTCCCTGCCCCGCCACACAGGAGTTTACTGTCCAGTCAGCAGACCCAGTCTGGGGAGTCGCTGTGTGGCGGCCCCTAGCAGCTGGAATTACAGGAAATAAGGAAATGTCACTTCAGTGTGGCCAGGGAGATGGTGAAGCACATGGAGGGGGAATAAAGCTGTTTCCTGGCTCAGCCCCTCGACTCTCCTCCACCCCTTTGGCAGCACTTTTCCTGCACACGGCGAACACTGGGATGTGCCTTTATTTTGTGATGCTAGCTGGAAAGCTGCCCCAGTGTTACTCTCCTTTTCAAGTGTGGGGGTGTGCTGCCTGGCACACCCTGTAATTGCTTCCATGTTGGCAGTCAAGAATGTTTGAGAGAGGTGTGCAAAGGTTTCAATTAATAGCTGCTAAATTAGCGAGGAGGGAGCCCTTTTCAGCACAGAGACTGGGTTATTGTTTAATTAGTGCCCTGTTTTTAGAAAGCCAAGTTGTTGGGTCTTGCTGAGGCTTCTCAGTTGTGTCTAGCCAATGTCCTTATCGAGCTGGCATCCTCACCAAAACTTCCTGTACTGTTCCTCACATCTCCTCTCTTTACGCTTGGAAGGATTAGATTTTTATTGGGAAATGTCAGTAAACGACGATTTCTCCACTCACACACAAAGCCACCAAGAAATAGTTTCAGCAATAATAATAAAAATGTATAGATAGACAACGCAAGAAAAATGCTGCTTGAGAATTGACTAGCATCCCCCCTCAGTGTGTTTAAAGTGTGATGCAATGAATGCTGCATGACCCACGGCTTGACAGTTCTGCTAAATCAGCCGACTCGGGCATTAGCGCAGCTGGAGCTGCAGGTAACTGTGCTCCACTCACAAAGCTGTTACTTCCCCTCAACGTTACTGTCATTCAATAATTAGTGTCTGACACCCCCCCAATAATATCCCACAACAGTGAACATTTAAATAGCAAACAATCTAAGAAAAGTTGAAAGATAAACTCGAATCGAATCGAGACAAATACAGTTTGAATTCTGCCAAGCCTCTGTAGCCAGGAACTAGCAGCCATTCATCATTGGCAAGGAGGTTGGACCAGCTGCCTCTGCCTAACCCCGGCTGCACCCCTGCAGCCCCAGTACCTGTTTTACCTTGCACAAGGCCTGCAGCCTGGGGATTTACCAAGCTGGAGCTCCCCAGCTCCTCCTGCCTTTCCCCAGGCCTGCTCTGTTCCCTGTACCCTGAACTCCCAGGCAGCCAGGCTCTTCTCTCCCAAGAGCTAGAGAGAGATGCCCCAGCTCCTGGCTCACAACCCTTTATAGGGCCAGCTGTCTCCTACGTGGGCGTGGCCCCAGCTGTGGCTGCCTTCCCAATCAGCCTATTCTTATTGGCTCTCAGGCCCAGCCCTCCCCAAGGGCTGGCTTTTAACCCTTTCAGGGCCGGAGCAGGGTGACTGCCCCGCCACAGGCCTTGCGACCCTCTGACCGCACTCCTGTCCCTGTTCTTTTAGTAGTTGGCCCCCGAACTCAGTTGGGTTTTGAGGTCCTGTGGATCCTCCCCTTAGGCTGGAGCGGGGGGATCCTTAAGCCCGCCCACTTCCCAGAACCCAATAGGTAGAGGGCCCTGCGGGCTGGCGTGATTGGCCAGCGCAGTCAGTCCCGGATTCATCACCCCGTTAGGGCCGGCCCTGGCCCTGAGGCCAGACATTGCTGCCAGCGGGCCTGCTCCTCCACTCGGGGGCAGGGGGAACCCTCCAGGAACAGACACTTAACAACGCTCCAGGCCCATTCAGTTCAGTGTGAGAAGCGCTGCCTGGAACAGCGGAGCTGAAGGGTAGGCTCCAGTTTCCTCTGGGCTGTAACAGTCAGGGGCTACAGCATGTGCCGCTCGCTCGTCTGGAGGGTCCTTTAAACCTGGCCCTTTCTGCTGGGCTGTGGAGGGAGCAGAAAGCTGAGTCAATTCCTGACCTTCCATTTTTCAGCTGCCGGATCCCCAGGTAGGAAGCGCTGAGGGTGAGTTTGTAAATGGCTCATGTTTTAGAACATAAGGGGAATTACTTCTCGGCCTTTCCAAAAACACTGGTTGAGCTTCCTTCCAGGAAAGCGAGTGAGTTTCATAGTGACTGCAGCTTCTTCCTGCACTGGAAACTGGGGCAGATAGTTAAAGCTTCTCCTCTCTGCTTTTGATTTCTGGGACAGATGCCTTTTCTGTCAGCGCCAGCCTGTTTCTCACACCACCCCTCACTCTTCTCAGGGAAGATGGTTGGTGGACAGATACAGAAATAGCTCTCAGCCACAATGAGGATGGAACTTCAGTCCCATGGGCAGATTTTCCCTTCTGGCAATGTAGATCTGTCGTGGTAAATGGCAGGGAAGCGCAGGGCGGGGCGCTGGTGGGAACATCACAAGCCAGGAAAATCCTGGCAAATACCTGAAAATCACAGACTACCCTAATTATGAAAGACTGCAGCATTCCCATTGTAAATTGGGAGATTATGGCTCATAGTGTGGTACTGTTTTCAGTAAGGAGTGCTTTATAAGGATCAAACTACCTTTGCAGAACCACGCTTCTAAAGAGAAGCACAGCAGAACCACTGGACTCCTGCCTCCTTATATAGTCCTGGTATTTTTATGTCCCACAACACTGACTTAATGACTTTAGTGGACACCTTTTTCTTGTTGCTCTCCTGTGTCCTGTATATTGTGACGGTCTAGTCTAGTGCTTGGTCATTTCAGACTCCTTCAATCTGATCCTTCAGCCCCTGCAGCATGGAGACTGATCCCCCACTATCCAATCACTTCCAGAGCAGTTTTCTGGGCCATTCGCATTAGACACTGTTTAAACAACTTCACCTGCTCTTTTTCCACACGCCAATCCACCCACTCACTCACTCTGCCCCCGAAATCGCCAAGACACCAGATGTCATGGAGATTTTTTAGATGCATGGACATCCTGGAATTCATGACAGCCAGACAAATTCCTCCGGAGCCATTCTCCTGCCTCAGTTGGGTTCTATTGAAATTGCCCTGGGAGGATCTAAGTCAGCCTTGGTTAGGAGCTTTCCTTAAGTTAATATGTTGTGAAGTCTGAGCGTTACATGCTACTTGTGACAGGGGATGACATGCTCTTATTTCCTCTTCAGCTTTGCCGGGTAGGAGCAATGACGTTTGAAATCTAATTTGATTTCTGCTCCCTGAGAACGGGAAATGAGGGCTGGATAAAGGGCTCGACTTCTGTGTTTCATCCGCACTTCACAATGGCTTACACCGAGGGGGCCTTGGAGCCCTGCCCTCTGGGACCTGAGTGACCAGCGTTTGGATAAAAGGAAAAGAGTAGGAGGGAACAACGCTCTGGCTGCGAAACAGAGCATGCCCAGTGCACGTGTACCCATGTAACAGGGGGCCGTCCCAGAGCGCCCCCTTGTGGCATGGCGTGGCCCTGCAGGCGTACACACACACACACACACACAGAGCTCCCTGGTGGTTCTTGCAATAACTTGCTCCCAGGGCAGAATATTTAAAGTAACCTCCCGCTGGAGCGATCTTATTAAGTCTTTGCAGAGTGCAGACTCCTCGGCCCCTCCATCACAAATCTCTTCGCTGAAGAGCCCTGCAAGTGTTTTCCCTTGGGGGGGCTGGCTGGCATTCTCCTTTACAGGCTCTCTGCCCTGTCCCCTTTGCTTCATAGGAGGCCTCTCTTTTGTCTCCAGGCCTGCACTGATTTAGCCGGGACCCTCCTGTCATGTGGTGACTGATTTTCCGCACCTTGGGAGGAGAGCTGACTGAGTCACAGTGCCTCTGACTGGGCCACTCACCCCCTGACATCCCAGTAACATCCTGCATTAATTCTGCCTCACAAAATGGCAGCTGCAGACAGACGCCTTAGACATGTAAAGAGGCAGTATGCTGAAAACGAAGCCTTGAGTGGTCAATGCGCTGCCCTGCTGGGAAGGTCTGAAGAGGTATTGTGACCCAAGCCTGTGTCTGGCGTGGAGAACAGACAGTGCAAATGAAGGCTCCCTTAACCACTGGGCACTCGCAGCAGTGTAGACTTCTGGCAGCAGGGAGGGGGTTCTCCTCTGCTGGGGTAAAATTCTGTCTCCCCCACCACTATACAATACTTTTAAAGAAGCCCATTAGCCACCGGGGGCCCTGGGGAGCTCTGGAACTGCAGAGCAGAGGGCAGTCATGCCTGAGACGTCACTCTCACAGACGTTCCCAGCTCCACTGGCAGGTTTGGGGAACCCTCACACTGTTGCACCAATGGCAGCACAAGTGTAGACAAACCCAGGGCCGGCTCCAGACCCCAGCACGCCAAGCGTGTGCTTGGGGCGGCATGCCACTGGGGGCACTCTGCCGGTCGCCGGGAGGGTGGCAGGCGGCTCTGGTGGACCTCCCGCAGGCATGTCTGCGGAGGGTCTGCTGGTCCCGTGGCTCTGGTGGACCCTCCGCAGGCACGCCTGCAGGAGGTCCACCGGAACCACGGGACCGGCGACCGGCAGAGCGCCTCCCGTGGCATGCTGCCCTGCTTGGGGCAGCGAAATGTCTAGAGCCGCCACTGGACAAACCACCCACATTTTTAACACTGTGTTAGCCCTGCACCGATGATAACAGTGTACAAACGCCTGAGCCCTGATTCGCTCCACCACCAGTGGAGCTCCCCAGGTGGGAGATCTCCCCTTTCCAGTTCTGCTGCACTAACACTGGCTGTATGTTTGGGTTGCAAACATTGAGGGGATGTTGACATCTGAACCAAAAGCTATTTGCATTTGAATTACAAATACACCGTGGAAAGATTTGTATTGCTCACAGGCTTAGTAAAACGTGGATTATACACAACCTAAATGCAGGGCCCAAATCTCCCTGGTGCCCCCACTAACAGACAGACTGGGCAATGTGTGACGCACAGGCCTGGGGGCATAGGAGAGATTTGTGTCTTTCTAAACTGAGGATACTGTCCCCAAAAGATTGTGACTAACTTCAGGTTGCCTTGCATGGATGAGTACTGAATCAGCCTGTATCCAGGTCAGGGATTCTTGGTGATGGGGGATTTTGATCTCTCCATATTTTCCTCTGTTTCTTGTATTTATAAATTATTGTTTTGTGTGTTAGATTGAAGGTCCAAAAGTCATAGACTCCTCCAACTCCAGCAAAACCAAGACATCAAGGGAATCAAGCTGACTTTGTGTCCAGCAACCTAGATGGCTGTTTGAGATGCAGAAGTACAGGGTATTCTTAGGGCTTTCCCCAAAACGTGAATCCTAGGCTGAGTATTGGAACAAACTCACTGAGGGCTTTCACAGCAGATCAAGCAATTCAGGCGCAGTCAGCGCCTGGGCTAATAATGTAGCATATTAAGGAGAGAAATAGCACAGCTACAAGACGCACTGTAGGGCTAGCTCAGGTGCCTCCCTTTCTGTCTGCACCGATGAATCGGCCTCCCTCTGAGCAGAAGGGAGGGAAGGAGGCACTTCTGTGTGAGGTCCCGGTTAGTAGTGTGCGGCATGCAAAGGTTTCCAGACAGGTCATGACTGGCAGAACACACCAGCGAAATCAGCGTTATCCCGCATTGCTCTGAAAGATCCAGGAAGCAACCACAGTCGTTATACCAAGCACTTCTCCTACAAATGAAGGAATCCTTTCAATAATCACAGATCATAAATAACAAACATGTTAAAGCTAGAAAGTGCCTGGAGCTGGGTCTGGCCTGCATTACCAGGGTCAAAGCTGGAACTTCATCCAGAGGCCATCACATCATCCAGAAGCAGGTTCTTCATCTCAGAACTAGGAAGACTTCCCATTGCATGGCATGATGCCTTCACTCTGCTGGGCGAGGCGCATCAGTGATCTTCTCATGACACTGTCCTGGAGAAAAGAGCTTTTATCCTGCTCTGCAGAGCAGGGCAAGATAACTGGGGTTAGTGTGTCCAGATCCCATAGGTCCCATTCCCTCTGCACCCCAAGTGCCCATTCATTGCCTCCCCAATTGCCTTGTTAATTGTATTTATATAGTTTCATGTCCCCCTTTCACTGCTCAGTATTGTCTAGTTAATATTCTTTAGGGAGCCAGTGGAATAATATTCACAGATGGTCCATTCGCTGATTTTTTCCATCAGTTGTTAAATTAATCACAAATATACTCAGCTAGTTCTGTAGATGCCCAGATACCATTAGTCACATACACTATTTGTGAGTCCTTGTCACTCGACAGATCATTAATTTGCAAATAATGTCAACCAGCTCTGGGGATTGACAGTGCAGAGGGCTCCTGCCACAGTGCAGGGGGCTGGAGTCAATTTATCAAGGTCCCTGCCAGCCCCATATTTCTATGATTTCCTTAAGAAGTCGATTTCCTTCTGGCTCTCTCTTTTCCAGTCACTTTCTCTCTCTCTTTCTCGCTCATTCTTTTGTTTCGCTTTATCTACATTTTGTAGGCTTTTCTTTTCTTGTTTTGATGTTTGCATAACACCCTATTAAATGGTTCCTTCACCATTATCAGAGGGGCAGAACTATTGTGTGGCAGATTTGATTTCCATGACATCTTTCTTTCAGAATTAAACACCCACCAATCCTTCAATTTCAAAGCTGTTCCATTTAGCAATAACTGTTCTGTGCAGTTCTTCTCCCTGGTTTGATTACAGATATTGCATAAAAGTTACAAAACTCCAGGCACTTAGACCCTAAATCCCAGGGAAAATCACTAGGACTTAGCTTACTAGCAGCCAGATTTTTCAAGACATAGAGTCTCTTAAAGGTGCAGACAGATGTGTAGTTGGATTTTTGAAAGCCTGTGGGTGCCTTATATGGTTTTGTAAATCTTACCAAGTGCCCATCTGCATCTTTAGGCACGTCCAAGCCTTTACAAATCTGGCCCTCCGTGAAATGAGATGTAGGAACTTGTGAAAATTTTAGCCATTTGGATTTGTTCTGACCTTAATGAGCTCCTCCTCCTGGACACTTACCAGGCTGCTGTACTGATCCAAACCTTGGGTCCCACATGCACTTGGCTGGCTGGGGCAGGGCAGAGCTTGAGCACTAGCTCTCTGGTTCTGGGCCCCTAGGCACACACTCCAGGAGCAGATTCTGTGTCTGCAACCCCACAGTCCAATTGCCTAGACCCTGAAATTAGTGCAGGCTTTCCAGAGGCTGCTCCCCTCCTCCCCAGTAGCTTCTGCATGCTCCAAGAGTTCTACCACAAGTGGGGACCCTCTGGCTTTCTGTTTCTCTCTTCGCGGGTACATGACAGTGTAACACCCACTTTGGAAAGGAATTCCTGAACCCATGCACACTTCACTCAGGGTACGTCTACACTACGGGATTATTCCGAATGTGCATAAACCGGTTTTGTAAAACAGAATTTATAAAATCGGGTGGAGCGCGGCCATACTAAGCACATTAAATCGGTGGTGTGCGTCCATGGTCCGTGGCTAGCGTCGATTTCTGGAGCATTGCACTGTGGGTAGCTATTCCGTAGCTATCCCATAGTTCCCGCAGCCTCCCCCGCCCCTTGGAACTTCCGGGTTGAGATCCCAGTGCCTGATGGGGCAAAAATCATTGTCGCGGGTGGTTCTGGGTAAATGTCGTCAGTCACTCCTTCGTCTGGGAAAGCAACGGCAGACAAGCATTTCGCGCCTTTTTCCCCTGGATTGCCCTGGCAGATGCCATATCATGGCAATCATGGAGCTTGTTTTGCCGTTTGTGACTCTCACCGTATGTGTACTAGATGCCGCTCACAGAGGCGATTCAGCAGCGCTACACAGAAACATGCTTTTGCTTTTGCATGACAGCAGAGATGGTTACTAGCCATATTGCACCATCCAAATCCTTCCATAAATTGGAACTGAGGATGATCATGGCTACCAGTCCTTTTGTACCATTTGCTGCTAGTGCCCCTGGCCAATCAGCCAGGGGCGCAAAAGCCAAGATTGGTTACTAGCCATATTGCACCTTCCATCGTTTTGTACCATTAGCTGCTGTCATAAGTGCCCCTGGCCGATCAGCCAGGGGCGCAAAAGCAAAAATTGGGAATGACTCCCTGAGTCAATCCCTCCTTTTTGGTATCTAAAAATAGAATCAGTGCTGCCTAATATAGGCAAGTGTGCTAGAGAACCACCGTATCATAGAACCAGAGAGCACAGCTGCTCTGTGTCAGAGCCTGCAGAAATTATTATCTGTATGCTATTCACAGGGGGTGCTCCTGTAACAACCCCACCTGTTGATTCCGTTCTTCCCCCAGCCTTTCTTGGCTACCGTAGCATTGTCCCCCCACTTGTGTGATGAATTAATAAAGAATGCAGGAATAAGACACACTGACTTGTTAGTGAGAAATGAGTGGAAGGCAGCCTCCAGCTGCTATGATAGTCCAGACAGGACATTAAGCAGTGTGTAGGAGAGAAGCCCAGCATCCCACTGCTAGTCCAGGGGCAACTGAATCTTTTCTTTACACATGAAGGGTGGGGGCTGATGGAGCTCAGCCCCCTGTTGCTATGATGAGGATGGTTACCAGCCATATTGCACCATCCATCCACCAGAAAAAATTAGGGCCAATAGGCTGATGACAAGGACGGTTACCAGTCCTTTTGTACCATCAGCTGAGGCTGATGATGAGGATGGATTTCCATCTTTTTGTACGATCAGCTTATGCTGATGATGAGGATGGATTTCCATCGTATTGTACCATCAGCCGCCCATGGCGGGGGTGGGGAGCAAGGATGTTGGTGTTGAGTGCTGCACTATCGCGTCTATCTGCAGCATTCAGTAAAGATAGGGTGACATGTAAAAGAGTCAGAGGATTGTTTTACCTTTCGCTTCTGGGGGTGGGTGGGGGGTGGGTGAGTAGATTGCCAAGCTATGCCCTGACCCGCGGACACTGTGTTTGACCCTAGAAGCATTTGGAGCTCAGCCAAGAATGCAAATAATTTTCGGAGGCTGCAGGAACTGTGGGATAGCTTCAGTCCTCCAGTCCATGCGCATCCATTTGATTCTTTGGCTTTCCGTTACGCTTGTCACGCTGCAGTGCGCTGAGTCCCTGCTATGGCGTCTGTCTGGAGATTTTTAAAAAAGGACTCTGAATTTCATCTTCTGTAACGGAGCGCTGATAGAACGGATTTGCCTGCCCTTACAGCGATCACATCCGCATGGTCCATGCGGGAGCTCTTTTTTTATTTTGATTTCGGACTGCATCGCCACCCGTGCTGATCGGAGCTCCACGCTGGGCAAACAGGAAATATTCAAAAGTTCGCGGGGCTTTTCCTGTTTACCTGACCACTGCATCCGAGTTCAGATTGCGGTCCAGAGCGGTCACTGGTGCACTGTGGGATAGCTCCCGGAGGCCAATACCGTCGATCAGCGTCCACACTAACCCTAATCCGATATGTTAATACCGATACTAGCGTTACTCCTCTCGTTAGGGAGGAGTACAGAAACCGGTTTAAAGAGCCATTAAAATCGATATAAGGTGCCTCCTAGTGTGGACGGTTTTGGCGTTAAATCGGTTTTACGCTCCTAAAACCGATTTAAACGCCTAGTGTAGACCAGGCTTCAGAGAGAAAGCCCAAGAGAGAGACAGATTTCCAGAAAAATAAGCTCCTGCCTCAGTTTCCTCACCACTCCTGAAAGTCCTTTGAGTCTAAGTGTCTTCCAGGGAGTCCTGGATTCTTCTGCACCCCATCTCGTCCTGCCCAGTCTTGTCTTTTGGTGATGGTCTCTGCTCAAGCATGCACAGGTCCCTCCTGCTTACCAGCATAGTTTTGAATCCCATGCGAGTGAGAGAAGAGCACATGCCCAGCACCTTTTTGTCTCAGAGTGGGGGTGGGACCATAAGAGGCATTAGCAAATCAATAGTCCTTCCAGGGAGTCTCTATTGTCCTGCTAGAGCAAGGTTGTTCAGTTGTTGATGGGGCATTCAGGGGCAGACACCAAGGTGCCAATCACCCTACCCTTAACACCAGATAGGAGATCTCCATAAGGGGATGTGCAAACGGAGAGTACATAACTTCTAACTGGAATTCGTAAATTCCCACTGGCAGATTCCCAAACTGTCACAGCATTACAATAAAATCTTTGTTAGCCTGGGGTTAATCTGCTTCTGAGTCCCCAGCTGAAGTCATAAAAGTGTCTGTGACATCATCATCCTCTCCAGAGCAACAAGTTAAGATGTCACAAACACGGGATTATGGCTTGAAATGGGGAATAAGGAGCAGAAAGAGAGGCGCTCCAAAGCGCCGGGGCTGCTCTTTTCATTACAGCGTCTCTAGGGCAAGAGAGAAATAAAGGAGGCAATGAAAAATGAACTTTTCGGAGACAGTCTTCAGTGCGGACTCAGCCGCCTGTCAGGGATTCATGACTCTCACAAGGGGATTTGCTGTGGAGCTGCAGACAGACCTGATTTATTCTTCTAGCAGGAAGCCCCAGCTGGTGGAGCCAGACAGAACCCAGTACAGATATCAAGGCCAAATACCACATGAGAAGGCCGGGAGGAAAACAGCAACGTTCAGGACTGGTGCAGTGAAACTTCTGCTTCCATCCAAACCTGTGACTGCTTATACACAAAAGGCATTCTGCCCTTAGCCCTCCCGTTGCCTCGTCCATCCTTGTGTAGGCTTGGGATCCCGGCTCCACGCCGGAGCAGCCTGTTGCACTGCAAGAGTCTCTGTTCAGCCCTGCATGCCACTGTAGCGCTGTGCTCAGCTGAGCTGGTATTGTGCATGGACAGTCCAGGCAGCTCAGTGCCACCCTCCCAAAGGTTAATGCAGTGTCGCTCCCGTTGAGTCCATTTCTGGACCCTGTTACTTCTCAGCGGCAGGTTCCGTTTGTTGATTTCTGGCCCCATTTCACAAAAGCTGTTTCAGGAACAATTTGGATTTGTCGGGTTCTTCGTGCTTGCGAGCAGATTGGGGTAGTGCCTAGAATCATAGACGCTCAGGGTTGGAAGGGACCTCAGGAGGTATCTAGTCCCACCCCCTGCTCAAAGCAGGACCAAACCCAACTAAATCATCCCAGCCAGGGCTTTGTCAAGCCTGACCTTAAAACCTCTAAGGAAGGAGATTCCACCACCTCCCTAGGTAACCCATTCCAGTGCTTCACCACCCTACTAGTGAAACAGTTTTTCCTAATGTCCAACCTAGACCTCCCCCACTGCAACTTGAGACCATTACTCCTTGTTCTGTCATCTTCTACCACTGAGAACAGTCTAGATCCATCCTCTTTGGAACCCCCTTTCAGGTAGTTGAAAGCAGCTATCAAATCCCCCCTCATTCTTCTCTTCTGCAGGCTAAACAATCCCAGTTCCCTCAGCCTCTCCTCGTAAGTCATGTGCTCCAGCTCCCTAATCATTTTTGTTGCCCTCCGCTGGACTCTCTCCAATTTATCCACATCCTTCTTGTAGTGTGGGGCCCAAAACTGGACACAGTACTCCAAATGAGGCCTCACCAGTGCTGAATAGAGGGGAATGATCACATCCCTCGATCTGCTGGAAATGCTCCTACTTATACAGCCCAAAATACCATTGGCCTTCTTGGCAACAAGGGCACACTGCTGACTCTAAACTGCAGATGACACTAAACTGGGAGGAGTGGTTGATACGCTGGAGGGTAGGGCTAGGATACAGAGGGACCTAGACAAATTAGAGGATTGGGCCAAAAGAAATATGATGAGGTTCAACAAGGACAAGTGCAGAGTCCTGCACTTAGGACGGAAGAATCCCATGCACTGCTACAGACTAGGGACCGAATGGCTGGGCAGCAGTTCTGCAGAAAAGGACCTAGGGGTTACGGTGGACGAAAAGCTGAATATGAGTCAACAGTGTGCCCTTGTTGCCAAGAAGGCTAATGGCATTTTGGGTTGTAATGTTCCCCCAGTATTCAGAGGGAACATTAAAACCAGTCCCACTTCGTCACACCTGTGTCAGCTGCCAGCAGCCCCAGTCGATTGCCAGGGCTGAGGACAGCGACAGCCCCACCCCGCAGCAGCCAGGAAGATCCCGCTTTCCTCTGACACTGGGAATCGGGTGGTCCCCCTATGGTGTAGCTCAAAGCAGCAGCCCTGGGCCTATGAACCCACTGCTCAGGACACTTGCCGGGCCAGGAGCTGGCCCTGACAGTCCATGAGCGTAATCCCCCTTTGGGCAGTGTCACCAGAGCCCTCCCAGGAGCCAGAAGAGGGGGCAGTTACAGTGGGGTGACCATGGGGGCAGGAGACCCCAGTGAGGACCAGAAGCTTGGAGCCACTCTGCCTCAGAGATGACCTTTAAGCTGAGGGGATGTGGTGGATTTGCTCTTTTTATCTGGATGTGTGACTGGCCCCCGCCTGTGCCATAATATCATGGTGATTGGGGCATCATAGAGACACACAGCATCCAGCAAACCCTGGCTAGGCTCAGCCTCTGGACGGTGCCAGTGGGCATGGCTGGGTCAGGACTTCCCCTTCCTCTGGCTGATGTTGCCCAGGGCGAGGGAGAGCTGCTGTGCTCTGATCTATCCACACGAGCGTGGACACCAGCGGACTAGCACGGTGTGGCAGATCCCAGCTCCCACGGCCACTGGGAGAGCGTTGGCCTCTGGCCAAGGGGGTGACTCATGTAATGGGCGGAGTCCAATGGGTAAGGGGTCTTGGCCGCCAGGCCAGGCAGTGGTCGGGGAACTGTTCTCAAGAGCTCATTGGAGGCCTTGGCTTGCTTTGCCTTCCAGCAGGCCCTGTGCTTCGCTGGCTGGAGCGCGTCCTGTCTGCTCTGCCAACGCAAGGCAGATCTGGCCTGTAGCGTTTGGATCTATACCCCACAACTATGTGGAGCTGGACAGGGGCTTCTGGGAGATCACGAGCTACTTTCTGCCCTCCCCTGATTATTGCCATCTCTGTGCATTGCAGCTGGCAGGACCACAACCAGTGAGGAGCTGGAAGACATGCTGGAGAGCGGGAATCCAGCCATCTTCTCCTCTGGGGTAAGAGCACGGTGATTTCTCCCTCTCAAGCCCACGCTTAAACCTCAGCCCGCAGCTTCGCTAAGAGGATGGTTCTGACAACAGCACCTGTGTGCAGCGACCCCCAGCCCCAGCCTGACCTGAGTGTGTGCTGCAGGCCCTGCCTACGCTGTGCAGCCATCTGGACCCATTCAGTGACCCAGGTTGCTGGTCGGATTGTGCCCACAGCAGCTTTCTTCACAGCATGAGCATGTTGCAAGGGAGCTGCTGAGTCTGCACCAAGCGCACTGCCTAACTCTCTGGGTGTTGTCAGAGCATGCTGGGAAAGTCCGGGCATCTCTTCCATAGTACTGCAGCAGGGACAAGGCACCAGAGAACACACCCACACAGCGGCCCCAGCAGCATGTGGGGCAATGCACCTACTCCAGACTGGGAGGAAGGGGCACCGGCTAGCTCAGGCATGGTCCTCTCTGTCCTGTAGCACCAGCGTTACAACCAGGGAGACAGCCCTCTGTTAGCCCAGGCTTCTAGCAGTGATGAAATGGCCACCAAGTATTAACCTGCCTGCAGCAGGTGTGCAGTGCACGTCATGCCTCCCATCTGCCCCTCCACGCTCAGACACCACTCCAAGCCTCATTGCAGCAGCATCTCTCTAGGCTTGAACTCATGGACACATCCACGCAGGCCCTACGTGCTGCTCTGCTTGTTACGGCAGGCCAGTGCCGCCCCAGCTGGCGTGCTTTCCTTAGGCATACGCTCCAGCGCCACCTGGCTTGTGCACCCTTCACAAACCAGCCCCTCTGGGCGCAGCGGAGGTGAGATGAGCAGAAGTCTGATTTTTCCTTTGTCCCTCCCTGCTGCTGGGGTATTTCTCTGGCACCACAGGGCCTGGGCGAAGGCAGCTAGCAAAGCCTACCTGCAAGCAGCTGGGATCCCGGAAGCAATCACTGACCAAGTAAATAGCATGAGCCGCCCCTTGATCTGTGACAACGAGCCTTTGCTGCCAGTCCCCTGGGAGTCACTTGATGCCTACCAAGAAGTCAGGGTTTAAGATACTGTTGTGGATTTTCTCTGCAGCTCCCACATGGATCACTGGCGAGAGCCCTGGATTTACACTCTTCACATGCATGCGACTAATGCCAGCACTGACTGTTCTGGTCACTGGCATAGGATCAGCACCGGGAAGCTGCTCCCTCCACAGTCTCTCCAGCTCTGCTGGGTCACTAGATAGCAACTTACCGTCCCGTCATTGTTACTGCTGCCCCACTTCAGTCTCTCGAGTAGCCAGCATCCTCTGAGCTGCTAGAGCTGCAGCTCCTTGCTCTGCATGGTCTGGGAGCCGGGATTCTGGGGGTAGGAAATCGAAGCAGCCTCTTGCCAGGCCACAAGCGCAGTGAGGGAAAAGGCAAGTGTTGGGTCAGAAGGACATGCTTTCAGGGTTCTCCGTCTCACCCCTGCTCAGACTAGAGACCGAGACAATTCACCACCGGACGCTCCCCGGCTGGATCAGGCAGGGGCTTCATGAGACCATAGACCTTCCACTCTCCCTGTTTCTATGGTCCAGCCAGCCCTTTGAAGGCTAATCCCAGGCTGAGCCTGCGAAATCCAGCTTAACTGCCAGTGCTGCCTAGGGTGAGCCAGCAGCCCAGACCCCATCCAGGAAAGCAACGGCAGTGAAGAGAGGCAGGACAAAGCACCCTGGGGAGCAGAGCCCCTTGCACATGAAATGCCACCCAAGGTTAGGTTCACCCTGCTCCAGACAGCTGGGATCAGGGACAAGACCCTGCCCTGGCATAGGCATGAACCATGTGGCTGCGCCGAGTGTGTCTGCGCTATAAGGGGACTGGATGGGCCTCCATTAGCCACAGATGAGATTGAAGCACGGGCAGTGGCAATACTCTTCCCTCCCTCAGTCCTGCCCTGGAGAGACCAGCACTCTCCTGGGCCTCCGTTCCAAGCCGGGCTGGAGCCAGGGCTGTAGAGGGGCACGAGACCCCCCCGTCATTTCACACAGGCACTGAGCAGCTTCCAGCCATTGCTAGGCTGGGCTCTCTTTGGCCTGGAGGGGAAAGGCTCCAGCGATGGATCCCAGAGCCAGGCAGACCCCTGGCTAACCAGAGACAGGGCGGCTGCATGGAAGAACACCCCCATTTCCCAGCTGAGCTGCACCCCTAGAGTGGGCAGGTCCCTGCCCTTCAGCAGGGCACTTCCCTGCTCCGTGTGGCATGCAGAAACGCCCAGACCTCTCACCCAGCCCGTGAGGCAGGCAGGGATACAAGTGGATCTGCTGGCCCCAGCGCTCTGCTAGCTAGTCTCAGACAGGTGCGTTCACACGAACAGGCTGGCAGGGTTCTATGCCCCACATCCCATCCACTAGCACCACAGTGAGGAGGCTCCAAGCCTTCAGCTCCCCGCAGGGAAAGGAGGCAGAAGCCCAGCTCAGTGCAGAGGGGGTCAGCGTCTCTCGTGGGAGCAGCTCGAGAGCGTTCGGGGGAGCGCATCCAGCTTTGTGCTGTGGGACAGCGTCACCAAGCCCTGGCATCACACATGGTCCTGGCCCCAGAACGACACCTGGTTGTGGGAGCCAACTCCAGCCCTGTCTGCCCATGTGCCCTAGGCTACATGTGATGTCTGGGCAGCCTGTGGACACAGTCACTGCAGTAACACCTGCATGCGGCTAGGTACCCGACCCTAGTGTCTCTGCACCTGCCGTTGCACCTCGACATGGCTAAGGAACCTGCCCGGCCTAGTGCCCTGGGAATGGCGCATGGCGCCTGTGCCCAGGAGGGCACTCCCTTCTGGCTGAGCCACCCCCAGGAATGGTCCCTGTCTCTCGTTCTCCTGGCAGATCATCATGGATTCCAACATCACCAAGCAGGCACTGAATGAGATCGAGACGCGGCACAGCGAGATCATCAAGCTGGAGAACAGCATCCGGGAGCTGCATGACATGTTCATGGACATGGCCATGTTGGTGGAGAGCCAGGTCGGTGGGGGCAGGGGCCATGCAGCTTCTGCTGGGCCTTAGGCCCCCTGCCAGGTGCAGCAGCAGAGACAGACCCTGTCTGCTCCAAGGGAGGGCACTTGGGCCTTAGGCGTGACTCTCCTCCCCTCTAGTGCCCTGCCCACTGCTGGGGAGATGGGGGTGGAGGGCTTTGCTCTGACCCATGCACCCTGGCAGGGAATATGTGCCCCACGTCCAGCCCCGCTGCAAGCAGGCACTTGCCACTGACTTCTGCAGAGTCTCAGCTGCTGCCCCAGGGCTGGAATTGGTCCCTTCTCTTCCAGGTGGCCATGTGGGGCAAGGGAGATGATGTGGGGCACCCCCTCCCCCATTGTCCGAATGATCCCTGCGCGCCACCATGGCTTCAGAGCCTGCCGGGTGCTAGCAGGTCCCAGACGGGGCGCTGGGGGCGGCGAGGCAGGGCCCTGGGGGGAGAGGAATGGAAGGACCTTGGGGCACTAGGTGCTGTACGTGGGCAGGGAGGTGGTGACCTCGCAGAGAGGCCTGTCTGCTCCTGGAGTCCCTCTCCAGGAACCTTCTGTAAATGGGTTTCCGACCCCGTGGCTCTGGACCCCAGGCTGGGAGCCCAGAGGGAGGTGCCCGTGGGGATAGGCCCCAGAGCATGTCCTCCTACAGGGGCTCACACTGCGCTCTCTGCAGCAGCAGGCAAACAAGCCCAGCCAGCTTCCTTGCGCAGTGAGCATGTAGCACTAGGCCTGGGCTTCCTGGCAGAGCCTGTGAACCTGGCCTGCTCTCGTAGGCCCCTTCCTGACCCCTCTTCTTGCCTGACATGCTGCCGCCAACCCCTTGGATGAGCGTGTCTCAACCAACAGGTAACGTGCATGCCCTGGTGTGGGCCAGACATCTGCATGCTCTCGTCTGCATGGCCTGTGCTTCCTGCGTGTGTGTGTGATGCCTCCCCAGCCCAGGGACCAGCAGTGAGGAGGGGCAGGATCCCGGGAATGCTGGGCACCAGTCACTCCAGCTCCTCTGGGACGGCAGCGCACGGGTACCTTGAGGTGGTGGAGAGTGAGGCCAGTCCACCTGCCTGAGCCTTTGCAGCCGGGCTGCAGAGGGGTGGGGCCATGGGGGGCAGGTGCCATTGCAGCCAGGCAGCTCCCGGAGAAAGAATCCCCCCCAGAGAAGGAGCCTGGCGCCAGAGCCGTGGAGCTGCAGGACACTGGCCCCTTGGCAGCCTGCTCAGCCCTCCCTAGCTGTGCGGAACGTCTCAGAACTAGCAACCCAGGGCAGACTTCAAGCCGGTGCCCCAGTGCGCCAGAAGCCTGCCTCTGCCTCTGGAGATGTTCCAGCAATTCCCTTCTCCACTCGTCACCTGGCTGGCTCAGGGCTCTGACAGCGCGGGGGGGATTTGGGGCTGGGCGGGTAGTTCCGTTTGTCTCCTGCTGGCCCCCAGGGAGCCCCCTGCAGAGTGTGGGCTGTGCCTAGGGGGACCAGATGTCCCGATTTTATAGGGAAAGTCCCAATATTTGGGGCTTTTTTTCACATGGGCTCCCCCACCCCCGTCCCGCTATTTCACACTTGCTGTCTGGTCACCCTAGCTGTGCCCAGCCTGGGATGGCGTGTGAGGGGACACTGCTCCATGCAGAGGATCCAGGCTGACCCACCCCCTCACCTGGTGCTGAGCTCTCACTGCTTTGATTGGGAGTCAGAGCTGAGGGCAAAGCTGCCCCAAGCCATGTCCCCTACCCAGCGGGACCCCGCGCAGCTGGCACTGCCTCGGGAGTGTTTCACACGCCCAGGAGAGCAGCCAGGACTCCAGCTGCCTGCCGCTAACCCCAGCACCACTGCCGCCCACAGCCAGGCACTTCTGGTGACACCAAAGCAAGGCTGGGGGTGTCTCAGTGGGAGGTTCCAGCCCCCCCCCCCCCCATTGTGGGACTGTCCTGGATCTCCCACACGCTGGGGGCCTGGCCTGCTGGCCCTGTGACACCAGTCGTCCGCGCAGGAGGGTGCTGCATTGCCACACAAGCCCATTGCTGAGGCCACCTGCAGCATGCGCCATACATTGTTACTGCCCTGGGGGAATGCCCCTCTTCCCAGCTGGGGAAAGCGAGGCAAGGAGGAGCCGAGTGGCTTGCCCAAGGGGTCATGAGTGGATTGCAGGGCTCTTGCTGGAACCACTTTGCTGCCTGCCTTTGCTCGCTGATCGCCCTGCGGGGCAGCTGGGGCACGGGGCGCTGCTGGGATGAGGAGCAGGGAGCGTTCCCAGCTCTTGGGATGTAGGACACGTCAGGCACTTGACTGGGACCAGTCCTGCCCCACGTCTCATTGTGGGATGCCCCCATTCCCTCGCTCCCTGACCTCAGGCAGAGGGGTAGCTGTTAGCCCATTGGGATGGGGTGTTCCAGTGTGTGATGGGGGGCTGAAGGGCTGGGATGGGGCGGGTGTGGGCAGGGAGGGGGGGTATCCAGTGCTGGGGGGGGGGTTGAGGAGCTGGGGGGACTGGGAGGGGAGTATCCAGTGCTGGGGGGGTGAGGAGCTGGGGGGGCAGGGAGGGGGGGTATCCAGTGCTGGGGGGGTGAGGAGCTGGAGGAGTAGGGAGGGGGGGTATCCAGTGCTGGGGGGGTGAGGAGCTGGAGGGGTAGGGAGGGGGGTATCCAGTCCTGGGGGGGTGACGAGCTGGGGGGGCAGGGAGGGGGGGTATCCAGTGCTGGGGGGGTGAGGAGCTGTCGGGGAAGGGAGGGGGGTATCCAGTGCTGGGAGGGTGAGGAGCTGGGGGGGCAGGGAGGGGGGGTATCCAGTGCTGGGGGGGGTTGAGGACCTGGGGTGGGGCAGGGAGAGGAGTATCCAGTGCTGGGGGGGTGAGGAGCTGGGGGTGCAGTGAGGGGGGTATCCAGTGCTGGGGGGGCAGTGAGGGGGGTATCCAGTGATGGTGTGGTGAGGAGCGGGGGGGGCGGGGTGGGGGGTATCCAGTGGTGGGGGGGGTGAGGAGCTGGGGGGCAGGGAGGGGGGATCCAGTTCTGGGGGGGTGAGGAGCTGGGGGGGCAGTGAGGGGGGGTATCCAGTGCTGGGCGGGTGAGGAGCTGGGGGGGCAGTGAGGGGGGTATCCAGTGCTGGGGGGGTGAGGAGCTGGAGGGGATATCCAGTGCTGCGGGGGGGGGGGTGAGGAGCGGGAGGGGATATCCAGAGCTGGGGGGGGTGGGGAGCAGGAGGGGCCGTGAGGGGGATATCCAGTGCTGGGGGGGTGGAGGAGCTGGGGGGGCAGTGAGGGGGGTATCCAGTGCTGGGGGGGTGAGGAGCTGGAGGGGCAGGGAGGGGGGATCCAGTTCTGGGGGGGTGAGGAGCTGGGGGGGCAGTGAGGGGGGGTATCCAGTGCTGGGGGGGTGAGGAGCTGGGGTGGCAGTGAGGGGGGCATCCAGTGCTGGGGGGGGTGAGGAGCTGGGGGGCAGGGAGGGGGGTATCCAGTTCTGGGGGGGGTGAGGAGCTGGAGGGGATATCCAGTGCTGGGGGGGTGAGGAGCTGGGGGGGGCAGTGAGGGTGGTATCCAGAGCTGGGGTGTTCAGGAGAGTGGGGGAAGGTAGGGGGGTATCCAGTTATATGGGGGATAGGAGCGGGAGGGGATATCCAGAGCTGGGGGTGGTGAGGAGCTGGGGGGGCAGTGAGGGGGGATACAGTGCTGGGGGGGTGAGGAGCTGGGGGGGCAGGGAGGGGGGTATCCAGTGCTGGGGGGGTGAGGAGCTGGGGGGGATATCCAGTGCTGGGGGTGGGTGAGGAGCTGGAGGGGATAACCAGTGCTGGGGGGGTGAGGAGCTGGGGGGGCAGGGAGGGGGTATCCAGTGCTGGGGGGGTGAGGAGCTGGGGGGGGCAGGGAGGGGAGTATCCAGTGCTGGGGGGGGGGGGGTTGGGGAGCGGGGGGGCCGGGGAGGGGGGTATCCAGTGCTGGGGGGGTGAGGAGCTGGGGGGCAGGGAGGGGGGTATCCAGTGCTGGGAGGTGTGAGGAGCTGGAGGGGATATCCAGTGCTGGGGGGGTGAGGAGCTGGGGGGCAGGGAGGGGGGTATCCAATGCTGGGGGGGCAGTGAGGGGGGTATCCAGTGCTGGGGGGGTGAGGAGCTGGGGGGCAGTGAGGGGGGGTATCCAGTGCTGGGGGGGCAGTGAGGGGGGTATCCAGTGCTGGGGGGGTGAGGAGCTGGGGGGCAGGGAGGGGGGTATCCAGTGCTGGGAGGGGTGAGGAGCTGGGGGGGATATCCAGTGCTGCGGGGGTTGAAGAGCTGGGGGGGGCAGAGAGGGGGGTATCCAGTGCTGGGGGGGTGAGGAGCTGGGGGGGCAGGGAGGGGGGTATCCAGTGCTGGGGGGGTGAGGAGCTGGGGGGGCAGGGAGGGGGGTATCCAGTGCTGGGGGGGGTGAGGAGCTGGGGGGGGTATCCAGTGCTGGGGGGGTTGAAGAGCTGGGGGGGCAGAGAGGGGAGTATCTGGAGTGTGAACGGTTCAGTGGAAGTGGCTCAGGAGCGTATCGAACCCGCGCCCTGCGGCCAGGCACCGACCCTGCTGCCCTCATTCTCCCTGGTCCTTTCAGCCTGAGCCGTTAAATAGCTGCCGAGAGCCTTCACGCGGGCGTGGAGCAGGGACTTTTCTGCTCGCCCTGACTTGGGGCTGCGTCGGGGCCAGGCCAGCCTCCGGTTCCACGGGCAGGGCCCTGGCTCCGGGGCAGGCTGAGCAATAGCAAGGCCCCTCTGTGCCCTGAGGGAGTAGCTTGGGCGGGCGCTCGGTCTCTTGGCTCCGTGGGGGGCGGGGGCTGGGATGCCCTGCTCCAGCCCCATGCACAGCAGGGACAGCAGAGGTGCCCCGTCCTGAGCGAGTCTCTGGCGCCTTCCTCCCTCGTGCACGGGTCACTTCTAATAGGCCAAGCACCAATAGCAGGGTAGGAGCCATCCTCCCTATCCAATTTGCTGAGGTTGGCACTACAAGCCGTATGCAAGGCCCTTGGGCAGGGTGATGGGGCTCTGCGGATGTAGGGGGGCTCCCTCTCCCATATAAAACACCATAGACCCAAATGAATCCTGGCCAGCCGGTTCAGAGGCAAGGAACAGGAGACCAGACAGCCTGGGCTAACACAGGACACTGCAGTATCGCCCCACTGCACACGCCCCGTCCTTCCCCCAGACCACATTGCACCCCCATTGCAGTCCCCCACCCTGCACCTCCTGCTGTAACTGCTGACGCTCTGACGGAGGGCACAGGATTCCCGGCCGGGATCAGCCTGCCCCAGGCTGGTTCCATTGTTACAGACAGGAATGGACCTCGGCCATGTCTCTCTTCTGCCCTGTCCCACAACCCCCCAGACCTGGCCTTTGCAGCCAGCAGAACCTCTCACCATCAGGGCAGGCCTCGCTCTGCTCTTGGCAACTTGGCAGACTCATAGACTCATAGACTTTAAGGTCAGAAGGGACATTATGATCATCTAGTCTCACCTCCTGCACAACGCAGGCCACAGAATCTCACCCACCCACTCCTGTAACAAACCCCTGACCTATGTCTGAGTTACTAAAGTCCTCAAATTGTGGTTTGAAGACCTCAAGCTGCAGAGAATCCTCCAGCAAGTGACCCGTGCCCCATGCTGCAGAGGAAGGCGAAAAACCTCCAGGGCCTCTGCCAATCTGCCCTGGAGGAAAATTCCTTCCCGACCCCAAATATGGCGATCAGTTAAACCCTGAGCATGTGGGCGACTCACCCGCCAGCACCCAGGAAAGAATTCTCTGTAGTAACTCAGACCCCATCCCATCTAACATCCCATCACAGACCACTGGGCATATTTACCTGCTGATAATCAAAGATCAATTAATAGCCAAAATTAATCTATCCCATCATTCCATCCCCTCCATAAACTTCTCAAGCTTAGTCTTGAAGCCAGATATGTCTTTTGCCTCCACTGCTCCCCTTGGAAGGCTGTTCCAGAACTTCACTCCTCTGATGGTTAGAAACCTTTGTCTAATTTCATGGCTGAATGGTGCCCAGAGCACCAATCCCAGGGACCAGGCTGTGGGTTTGCACGGTCCCAGCTTATGGTGCAGAGCACCGCCAGCAGGGGGGCTGGCTCCTTGTGGCCGTGGGGGGGGGGGGTGCAGAGTAGTGCAGTGGGGATTGTCCATGCATGGCTGTAGCTTTTGTGCCTGTCTCTGTGCGATGTCCGCTCTACGGTGGCTGCGGCTGCTGGGGCCTGCTTTCTTGGTAGAGTTGTGAGTCCTTGGTGACAATTGCCAAAAGTTTCTCTAGTAAGTTACCCTGACGTCCCAAAGTCCTACGCCGACGGGCCAGTCCCGGACGGGGAAAACAACCCTGCCAGCCCATTCATCCGGGTCGCTTAGACCAAAGCAGGCGGATCTGCCTGTCCTGCTGAGCCGCGCAGCCAGGAACTGATCAGTCTTTGCGCTGGCACCTTGCACAGCATGGCCACTTGTCTGCCAAGGGACTGCCTCAGAGCACATCACTTGGGTACCAAACCACCTGGACATCCCATCCTGTGGCCTTGCCACTGTAGGGTTCTGCAGCTCCCTGGCCACTGGTGGGAGCTGGAGTGTCCAGTGGGGCAAGGAGCTGGGGGGTCCAAGGAAGCCGGCAGCTGCAGTGCAGACAGCTCCACGCAGCAGCTGGGTCTGGGGACTAGCAAACAGCCTGGGCACTGAATTTCTTCATCCCCCAGCCCGGCTCCAGGCCCCTGAGTGCAGGGCAGGGCTCAGCAGGAGGCAGGTTGAGAGACTCACACACACTCGCTCTCTCTTTCCTGTGCAGGGGGAGCAGTGACCATGGTGGAGTGGGAAGCCCCTGTGTTCACACTATAGAGTGTAAAGGGCCAGGAAGGACCCTGGTGTGCACTGCAGATGGTGCAGCATGAGAGCAGGCAAGTAAGGGGAGCAGGTGGGGGACGGGTGCCTGGAATTCATGTGTGTCACTGTCTGTGTGTCCTCGCTGTGTGGCTCTGGCTTGGCTGTCTGTGTGTCTCCCGTGCTGCGCAGGGCGAGATGATTGACCGCATTGAGTACAACGTTGAGCACTCGGTGGACTACGTGGAGCGGGCTGTGTCTGACACCAAAAAGGCTGTTAAGTACCAGAGCAAAGCCAGGCGGGTGAGTAGCGTGTGCGGCGAAAGCCAGTCCTGGGCCTGCAGCCCAGCACACAGCAGGGCTCCTGCTGTGGGGAGCGACCCATCAGCCCTAGGGCCCTGCTCCCCATCGTCTGGCACAGGGTGCTCCAGCCGCCATGTGGCTGGGCCTGCCTGAATGTGAGCAGGGGAGTGGGCAGGCAGGGGGAGCAGATGGTGTGGGCTGGAGAGCAGACCCCAGCAGGGCGTCACCCAAATCACGGGCAGTGCTGAGAGCGGAGAAGGCGTTAGGGCCGTGCCTGCACACTGGGCTGGGCCCAGGAGCTGGGCTCCAGGGCTCAGCTCTGGAGAAGGCCTGGCCGTGCCATGCCAGCTCCTGGGGAGGGACAATTTCCTTCCCTTCAGAATGGGCCGGAGCAGACCTGGGTCTAGCCTGTCCAACCGGTCGGGGACTCAATGTGGAGAACAGCATGTGGGTCCCGGGCAGAGAGCACAGCAGGGGGGTGGGGGGGGCGTGGCAGCTCCCACCCACGGCGCAGCCAGCTCGGTGTGGAGCTGTGGGGGATGTGGCAGCTCACAGGGTGCAGCTGGCCAGGTGTGGAGATGGGGGGACGTGGCAGCTCACAGGGTGCAGCCGGCCAGGCGTGGAGGGGCGGACGTGGCAGCTGGGCGGGGAGATGGGGGAGTGGCAGCTGGGCGGGGAGATGGGGGGGACGTGGCAGCTCACAGGGTGCAGCCGGCCAGGCGTGGAGGGGTGGACGTAGCAGCTGGGAGGGGAGATGGGGGGGACGTGGCAGCTCACAGGGTGCAGCCGGCCAGGCGTGGAGGGGCGGACGTGGCAGCTGGGCGGGGAGATGGGGGGACGTGGCAGCTGGCCGTGGAGATGGGGGGGACGTGGCAGCTGGCCGTGGAGATGGGGGGGACGTGGCAGCTCACAGGGTGCAGCCGGCCAGGTGTGGAGATGGGGGGACGTGGCAGCTCACAGGGTGCAGCCGGCCAGGAGAGGAGGGGCGGACGGGGCAGCTGAGCGGGGAGATGGGGGGAGTGGCAGCTGGGCGGGGAGATGGGGGGGACGTGGCAGCTCACAGGGTGCAGCCGGCCAGGCGTGGAGAGGTGGACGTAGCAGCAGCGCGGGGAGATGGGGGGGACGTGGCAGCTCACAGGGTGCAGCCGGCCAGGCGTGGAGGGGCGGACGTGGCAGCTGGGCGGGGAGATGGGGGGGACGAGGCAGCTCACAGGGTGCAGCCAGCCAGGTGTGGAGATGGGGGGACGTGGCAGCTCACAGGGTGCAGCCGGCCAGGTGTGGAGATGGGGGGGACGTGGCAGCTCACAGGGTGCAGCTGGCCAGGTGTGGAGCTGGGGGGACGTGGCAGCTCACAGGGTGCAGCCGGCCAGGCGTGGAGGGGCGGACGTGGCAGCTGGGCAGGGAGATGGGGGAGTGGCAGCTGGGCGGGGAGATGGGGGGGACGTGGCAGCTCACAGGGTGCAGCCGGCCAGGCGTGGAGGGGTGGACGTAGCAGCTAGGTGGGGAGATGGGGGGGACGTGGCAGCTCACAGGGTGCAGCCGGCCAGGCGTGGAGGGGCGGACGTGGCAGCTGGGCGGGGAGATGGGGGGGACGTGGCAGCTCACAGGGTGCAGCCGGCCAGGTGTGGAGATGGGGGACGTGGCAGCTCACAGGGTGCAGCTGGCCAGGAGTGGAGATGGGGGGACGTGGCAGCTCACAGGGTGCATCACGCCAGGCGTGGAGATGGGGGGACGTGGCAGCAAACAGGGTGCAGCCGGCCAGGCGCGGTAATGGGGGGACGTGGCAGCTCACAGGGTGCATCCGGCCAGGTGTGGAGATGGGGGGACGTGGCAGCTCACAGGGTGCAGCCGGCCAGGCGTGGAGATGGGGGACGTGGCAGCTCACAGGGTGCAGCCGGCCAGGTGTGCAGATGGGGGGACGTGGCAGCTTACAGGGTACAGCCGGCCAGGCGTGGAGGGGCGGACATGGCAGCTGGGCAGGGAGATGGGGGGGACGTGGCAGCTCACAGGGTGCAGCCAGCCAGGTGTGGAGATGGGGGAACGTGGCAGCTCACAGGGTGCAGCCGGCCAGGCGTGGAGATGGGGGGGACGTGGCAGCTCACAGGGTGCAGCCGGCCAGGTGTGGAGGGGCGGACGTGGCAGCTGGGCGGGGAGATGGGGGGGACGTGGCAGCTCACAGGGTGCGGCCGGCCAGGTGTGGAGATGGGGGAACGTGGCAGCTCACAGGGTGCAGCCGGCCAGGCGTGGAGATGGTGGGGACGTGGCAGCTCACAGGGTGCCGCCGGCCAGGTGTGGAGATGGGGGGACGTGGCAGCTCACAGGGTGCAGCCGGCCAGGTGTGGAGATGGGGGGACGTGGCAGCTCACAGGGTGCAGCTGGCCAGGCGTGGAGATGGGGGGGATGTGGCAGCTCACAGGGTGCAGCCGGCCAGGTGTGGAGGGGCGGACGTGGCAGCTGGGCGGGGAGATGGGGGGAACGTGGCAGCTCACAGGGTGCAGCCGGCCAGGCGTGGAGGGGCGGATGTGGCAGCTGGGCGGGGAGATGGGGGGAACGTGGCAGCTCACAGGGTGCAGCCGGCCAGGCGTGGAGGGGCGGACATGGCAGCTGGGCGGGGAGATGGGGGGAACGTGGCAGCTCACAGGGTGCAGCCGGCCAGGCATGGAGGGGCGGACGTGGCAGCTGGGCGGGGAGATGGGAGGGACGTGGCAGCTCACAGGGTGCAGCCGGCCAGGCGTGGAGGGGCGGACGTGGCAGCTCTCTTAGGCAGAAGCGGCTCTGTCCTGCTCCCCGCTTGGCTGCCAGGAAGGGCGGCCAAATGTGCGGGAGAGGTGCAGGGAGCCCCCTGCAAGTACCCTGGGATGGAGAGGGGGTCACCGGGCAGAGGAGACACGTGGGGTGGTCATGTGCCCCCCCCCCCCCCGGGATGGAGAGGCACGAGTGGTCTATGCCGGCGGGGAGCCGGGACTCGCAGCCGAACAGGCAGGCCCCAGTTACACCCCAGCCCTCCGGTACCACTGCCACCAGGGCTGTGGGCTTCGCCCCAGACCAGCTGGGATCTGTCACACAGCATCAGAGCATCCGGTGACTAGGCCGGGGTCCCCACTCAGGTGGTGGCCACAGGCTGCTGCTCCAGAGCCTGGCTGGTTCCCTAGTGCTGTGTGGCGGGTGGGCTTTGGTGACTGCCAAGGACCCTCCAGCCCGGAAGCATGAGCACAAGGAACACCCCGGTTTCTAGCCCCTGGGACAATGGGTCCGTCCCTCGCGGGGCAGCTCGGTCCAGGCCTCATGGCACTGGGCTCTCTGTGACCACGCCTGGCCCCGAGCCCTCAGGCATGAGCAGCCGCAGACGGGCCAGGTCCCCAGCAGCCTAATGAGCAGGGACCGACTCCCACGCTGACAGAATGGGCTGGCTGAGGCTAGGCCTGGCCAAGCCTGGGGGCCACAGGGTGCAGCCCCCTCTCCCCCAGCCCTCTGGCTTTGAGGCCGTGGGGCGAGCAAGGCCCTCCTGAGAGCTACCAAGTGAACATGGCGCTGCCCTGCAGGCATTTGCCCAGAGCAATGTAGGTGCAAACAGAGCCCGTCTGTGCCACCCCGTGCGCCCGGCTTCGCACTGAGGGAGCCCCTGGCCCAGGGATCCCAGTTGGCCTGGCACTGACATGCTCTCCAGGCAGGAGAGAACTCGCAGTGGTTCTGGCCTGGTGGCTGCGTGGGCGGAGGGGGTCTGAGCCCTGCCTCAGTCCAGCTGGTGAGACAGAGGTGCTGGAGGAGCCTGGATCTGGCTGAGCCGGGGTTCCAGGCGGGCACAGCCCTGCAGGGGGCGCTGGGCGGCTAAGGGGCTCGGACTGTAACCTCTCCCCCTCTCTCCCCTGTCGGTGCTGTGGGGCGGCTGAGCAGAAGAAGATCATGATCATTATCTGCTGCGTGGTCCTGGGCATCGTCATCGCCTCCACCTTCGGCGGCATTTTCGGCTAGAGCTTGCCAAGGCGAAACGTTCTCTGTAGACAATGCGATGGAGCTGCCGGGCTGCCAGGGCCCAGCCGCGCCCGAGGGGGGCCAAGCCCTGCAGCCGCCAGGGAGGGGCCTTCCCAGCAGAATTTCAGTTTCTAATGCATGATCGTTTTGTAACACTGTGTGTCCGGTGCGGTGCGTCTGTGTGGCGAGGCGGGGGCTGGGCCATGGGGGAGCTGGGCCCGATGGAGGGCAGAGCACGCATGCAGCACTGAGCCTAAAGCAAGGCAGCCCGCTGGCGCAGTGGGGGGAGGAGGGAGGCAGGATGCCCTCATGCCAGGCACAGGACAGCAGGGCGTGCCAACAGCACTGGGCGAGGGAGAGCAAGGGGCAGTGCTGTGTCCCCCACAGAGCAGAGAGCTAACCAGCCAGTGCCCACCCAGCTTTGTAGCCTGGCACTGCCAGTGGGTGTTCACTGGCAGTCATAGCGCCTTCTGCATCTGCTCTGCCAGGGCAATACTGACAACGTGCCACATCCCTCTGCCTGCTTCCCGCAGTGCCGCTCTCCCCAGGGCCCGCCTGGCACTGCACCTGCCCCTCTGCTGCTTCCCGCAGTGCCCCTCTCCCCAGGGCCCGCCTGGCCTGCATCTACCCCTCTGCTGCTTCCCGCAGTGCCCCACTCCCCAGGGCCCGCCTGGCACTGCACCTGCCCCTCTGCTGCTTCCCGCAGTGCCGCTCTCCCCAGGGCCGGCCTGGCCTGCATCTACCCCTCTGCTGCTTCCCGCAGTGCCACTCTCCCCAGGGCCCGCCTGGCACTGCACCTGCCCCTCTGCTGCTTCCCGCAGTGCCGCTCTCCCCAGGGCCCGCCTGGCCTGCATCTACCCCTCTGCTGCTTCCCGCAGTGCCCCTCTCCCCAGGGCCCGCCTGGCACTGCACCTGCCTCTCTGCTGCTTCCCGCAGTGCCGCTCTCCCCAGGGCCCGCCTGGCACTGCACCTGCCCCTCTCCTGCTCCCTGCAGTGTTTCCCTCCCCCAGCCATATGTGGCACTGCACCCACCCCGCTGCTTCCCACAGTGCCCCTCGCCCTGAGCACTGCAGACAAAGCGCCACACGCACCTCTACTTGCTCCCCACAGTGCTCCCTCCCCCGGCCATACCTGCCACTGCACCCACCTCCGCTGGCTGGCCCTGACCGCCCCTCTCTGGCTGTTTGGTGCAAGACCCAGTCCCTGGTGCTGCCCCTTTCCCTCCCCTCTGGCTGGCTGCAGGGGGCTCATTTCCCTTTGCGGCTGCCCTGCTGTGGCTGGAGGGTTTTCCACAAGGCTGGGCCTACGTGGCAGCCGTTCCTGTGTGGTTGGCTGGGCACGGTTCTGGGGAGAGAGGGTCGGGGTAGGCTGGCATGTGCTCTGCTGCACTGCCCCCCGCCTCCAGTGAGCACGACGACCCTCTTGTGCTGATGCTTCCCAAGTGCTGGTGCAGGTTCCCTGGGGGGGGCTGCACCCTTTAGAATCGGCCCACGGCATCAGCGCTCCCTGGGCTGCTCCATGCCCGCTTGGCCGAGGGGAGATGGGCAGCGCCAATCAGGTAGATGGCAAGGAGCTTGGTGGCCACTGCATGGGCCTGGAGCCACCTGGGGCTGGGCAGGAAGCGTCTGACTTGCCTGTGCCACCCAGCCAGGAAAGGCGATGAGGCCAGAGCAGAGGCTCAGGCTGTCCTGGGTGTGGGTCACTGGGCAGCCCTTCCAGTGCTGGGGCTCCTGCAGGCCCCCAGCCCCCACACCCACAGTGGTCAGGGGCACCAGGGCCCTGCACTGCCTCGGAGGCTGGCCCATGGGGGTGGAGAGGTGACCGAGTGCTTGGCGCTGCCCTGGGGAGGGATCCCACGGGCTGCTCTTTCCTGGGCATGGCCCTCTGGGCACCTGGGGCAGAGCTCGGTGGGATTTCCCAGCCCCCATCACCCCTCCCTTGCGACAGACCTGGGCTCCTGGGTCCCCCAACCCTGCTGCGTCTGGCCAGTTGGGGAAGGGCGCCGGCTGCACATGGGCGCTCTGCAGCTGCCCGCCCCCCCGCAGCCTGAGGGCCCCACGGAGCAGCAGGCTCCTGCGCTGCCCGTGGGCAGCTGGGGTTCAGTGTTGTAAGCTCCGTCTCTTCCAGCTCCCTACGGGAGTGTTGCAGGGCTGGCTCTGGCCCTCCCCTAGCCAGGGCACCTCCCTCCCCTCGGCTGTAATGCAAGAGCCATGCCAGCCCCTGGCCGTCCTCTGGGGGTGCCCCGCCCTCGCTCAAGGGACCATTTTACCAAGCCACCCCTGGCTGCAGGGCACCACATTCCCTCCCCCCAAGGGCTGCAGCGAATGTGTGAGTGGGGGCAGCCTGCACACCTGCTGGAGGGAGCCTGGCCCCGTGACCCTTCCCAGCCCATGGCCCTGCAGCTCCGTGTGCCCGGAGACACCTGGGAGCTAGAGCCCAGCCTGGCTCGCCTGCCTGGGGTGGGGCTGCACCAAGGCCCTGCCTGCTCTGCCTGGATCCCCGCAGCGAGTGGGGAGGGGCTTGCCCTGTGCATGGCAGGCGAGGGCTTTCCCTGGAGTTGGTCAGGCAAGTCCACGTGCCTATGCTAGTGCCAGAGGGTCCGTCCCTGGGCTGGGGGAACAGCCAGGCCCCACAGACACCAATCAGCATCCAGCAACGGCGTCACCGCCATGGCTGTAGGGCTCCGAGGGTCCATCCCTCCCTGCCCCACCTTTGGCGTCAGTTCTGCAGTGCCATCACCAGAGCACCTGATCCCTGGGAGACGGCCAGGCAGGGGCTATGCTGGCACCTCCTGGCCCCAAGGGCAGAGGGGAGCAAAGGGAGCCCATCCCATTGAACTAGCAGCACACCCCTTGAAAGCCAAAGCCCCAGTGACTGCCTGAGGCTGCGCTGCGACTAGTGGCAGGGGGAAGGCTGCACAGGGGGGTTCTGCCATGCCAGTGGCTGTCCTGCCCAGCTGTGCAGCTGGGGCTGTGCTGCACAGGGGCTGTGCCCATACCCCCACACCCACCACTGCTGGGTGGGGCTGGCCCTTAGCACCCTGGGGAGGGGAGCCGAGGGGCAGTACCTGGAGGGTGACCAGCCCTAGCAAGCAGGGCTCACATGATGCCAAGATTTGAGGTCGGCAGGTGGCTTTCAGGAGGTGGCCAGCTGAGCTGCATCCCAGCAGGCTGAATGGAGACTGGGCTGACCCAGGCCTGCTGGGCACCATGTGCTGGGGTGCAGTGGGACACTGGCCACCCAGCCTCTGCCTTGGTGTGATAGCACCTGTACTGCAGGATTTAGTCCCCATCGGCCCCAACCTGCTGAGTTGGCCTAAATGAGCGTCCCCACCTTGCACCACCAGTACTGAAGGCCCTGCAAAGCACCTGCCATCCCCAGGTGCCAGGCACAGCCTGGGTATCGGGGTAGATCTGGCTGCTGCCACATGAGGCGTAAACTCCAGCCCCCTCCCCCAGCAGCCTGGGGGCCACTGGGAGAGAAAAGCAGCATGTGTTCGCTTTTGGCTGGTGCTTGGCCAAGCTGCTGCTCCCTGCCTGCTGCTGGTGCCTCCAGGCGTGGCAGGGCAGGGCAGGGCTCCCTCTAGGCGTGGCAGGGCTGGGCTCAGCTCCCTCCAGGCGTGGCAGGGCAGGGCAGGGCTCGGCTCCCTCCAGACGTGGCAGGGCAGGGCAGGGCTCGGCTCCCTCCAGGCGTGGCAGGGCAGGCCGAAGGCGCTAGAACAGGGCTGGTCTCGGCTCCCTCCAGGCGTGGCAGGGCAGGGCAGGGCTGGGCTCCCTCTAGGCGTGGCAGGGCTGGGCTCAGCTCCCTCCAGGCGTGGCAGGGCAGGCCGAAGGCACTAGAACAGGGCTGGGCTGGGCTCCCTCCAGGCGTGGCAGGGCAGGCCGAAGGCGCTAGAACAGGGCTGGTCTCGGCTCCCTCCAGGCGTGGCAGGGCAGGGCTCCCTCTAGGCGTGGCAGGGCTGGGCTCAGCTCCCTCCAGGCGTGGCAGGGCAGGGCTCGGCTCCCTCCAGGCGTGGCAGGGCAGGGCAGGGCTCGGCTCCCTCCAGGCGTGGCAGGGCAGGGCTCGGCTCCCTCCAGGCGTGGCAGGGCAGGGCAGGGCTCGGCTCCCTCCAGGCGTGGCAGGGCAGGCCGAAGGCGCTAGAACAGGGCTGGTCTCGGCTCCCTCCAGGCGTGGCAGGGCAGGGCAGGGCTGGGCTGGGCTCCCTCTAGGCGTGGCAGGGCTGGGCTCAGCTCCCTCCAGGCGTGGCAGGGCAGGCCGAAGGCACTAGAACAGGGCTGGGCTGGGCTCCCTCTAGGCGTGGCAGGGCTGGGCTCAGCTCCCTCCAGGCGTGGCAGGGCAGGGCTCGGCTCCCTCCAGGCGTGGCAGGGCCGGCCGAAGATGGCGCTAGAACAGGGCTGGGCTCAGCTCCCTCCAGGCGTGGCAGGGCCGGCCGAAGATGGCGCTAGAACAGGGCTGGGCTCAGCTCCCTCCAGGCGTGGCAGGGCAGGGCTGGGCTCCGCTCCCTCCAGGCGTGGCAGGGCAGGGCTCGGCTCCCTCCAGGCGTGGCAGGGCCGGCCAAAGATGGCGCTAGAACAGGGCAGGGCTCAGCTCCCTCCAGGCGTGGCAGGGCAGGGCTGGGCTCCCCTCCCTCCAGGCGTGGCAGGGCCGGCCGAAGATGGCGCTAGAACAGGGCTGGGCTCAGCTCCCTCCAGGCGCGGCAGGGCAGGGCTGGGCTCCCCTCCCTCCAGGCGTGGCAGGGCCGGCCGAAGATGGCGCTAGAACAGGGCAGGGCTCCGCTCCCTCCAGGCGTGGCAGGGCAGGGCAGGGCTGGGCTCCGCTCCCTCCAGGCGTGGCCGGGCAGGGCAGGGCTGGGCTCCGCTCCCTCCAGGCGTGGCAGGGCCGGCCGAAGATGGCGCTAGAACAGGGCAGGGCTCCGCTCCCTCCAGGCGTGGCAGGGCCGGCCGAAGGCGCTAGAACAGGGCAGGGCTCCGCTCCCTCCAGGCGTGGCAGGGCAGGCCGAAGGCGCTAGAACAGGGCTGGGCTCGGCTCCCTCCAGGCGTGGCAGGGCAGGGCAGGGCAGGGCTGGGCTCCCTCCAGGCGTGGCAGGGCAGGGCTGGGCTCCGCTCCCTCCAGGCGTGGCAGGGCCGGCCGAAGGCGCTAGAACAGGGCTGGGCTCGGCTCCCTCCAGGCGTGGCAGGGCAGGGCAGGGCAGGGCTGGGCTCCCTCCAGGCGTGGCAGGGCTGGGCTGGGCTCCGCTCCCTCCAGGCGTGGCAGGGCAGGGCAGGGCTCGGCTCCCTCCAGGCGTGGCAGGGCAGGGCTGGGCTCCGCTCCCTCCAGGCGTGGCAGGGCAGGGCAGGGCTCGGCTCCCTCCAGGCGTGGCAGGGCCGGCCGAAGATGGCGCTAGAACAGGGCAGGGCTCGGCTCCCTCCAGGTAACCAGCCTCTGGCCTTGCGCAGCTTGAGTCCCACCTGGGTTCAGGACCTAACCCTGCTGTAGTCCTGAGCTGCGAGCAGCTACTTCACAGCAAGCTTGAGAAACGGGCAGAGTCAAGGGGCATCTTCCCCTGGCGCTGGCAGCCCTGCTGGGGGAGACGGGCTGCGTATGGTCACACGCTGCCTTTGGGGGCATTCAGCTCCTGGGCTAGGCTGGGGCCCGGATTCTAGACCCCAGCGCCAGCAGAGATTTAATACTACGCTGCTCTGCTCTGCCTCATGCAAAGCCTGGCCCACGCGACCGCCAGGGGAGGGCTTCTGCCGCAGGCAAGGGCTGGACAGCTCCTGGTGAGCCAGGACTGGTGGTCGCCCCTTCAAAATGCAGCTGCGGTGGAGGCTGACCAGCTATTTCTTCCTAAACACCCCTTGCGGGGGCCAAGGCACTGCAGCACCATTGCAGCCTAGACCACCGGCCGGGGTGAGCCAGACAGCCCTGCCCCCATCCTCAGGTGCAGGGGCTGCAATAGACCCCGCTGCAGGGACCCCCTGCACTCAGCACAGAGTCCTGCAGCCAGAACAGCTGAGCATGCAGGGGCCCAGGGACGGGGGCAGCGAGGAAACCAGCAATACAAAGCGGGCAGGTGCAACTGGGGACACAGCAAGTGGGATTCTGCCCAGCTAGGGCTCTCCTCCCAGCAGCTGCTCCCACCGCTGCCATAACCACCAAGCAGTGGGGCTGAGAAGCCTGCAGCAGGCCAGGCTTAGGGGAGGGAAGGGGGGTTGGTGCAATAGTGCAATCCCTGCACCTTGGGGAGCCTACTGCACGAGGGGATGCGATTAGCCAGGCTGTGCTGGGCGTGGGGAAGATGTTTTACTTTTCCTTTGGAAACACGTCTTTTCTCAAGAAGCACCTGTGCTACGTGCCCCCAGGACTCCCAGCGCCAGGGCCTTGACACAGTATTGCAGGGGAGGGGCAGGGGGGCACAGGCAGCTTTCACTCATACTGGGATTTGTTTTTTAATTAATGTACTTGAAAGAGTTCAGAGCAAGCCCTTGGTTGTAACGTTGCTGTACCGTGAGCTAAGTGTCCTTGTTTTCTATGTGGATCTTGAACCTGACTTGCTCTGTCCCCATGGCTAGAACAACATTGTACGTTGCCTCCTGTCTACACCCAGCTCCCGGTCCCACCCTCAGTTCACTCGCCGCCCCCAGCTTTGGGTGCAAAACAGCTTCCCATTGGGTGGAATTTTTATGCAGAATAAACATTTGTAGCCGTAAAGCCAGCAGTGGGCTCCTCGCTCTGTTGCGGCTGAGGGGAGGGACGAAGCGAGGGCACCTCCATTGGCTGGCTGGGCAGGGCCGTGCTGCAGCCAGGAACAGAAGTGTTCCTCCAAGGGCCCGTTGAAGCCCTCAGCTAAAGGAGGAATGGGCCCCTGCAGGGTGGGTAGCATACAGCAGCCCCCCACCTCCAGCTGCCAGCCCATGAGTGCTGCGGAAGTGCTTAGTCTGGTCGACTGGTGGGTTTTCTCAGTGCTCACTGAGCATACGCCACACGACCGGAGTATGTAACCCTGCAGCAGCCAAGCAGAGGGCACAGCACTGTGCAAATACTCCTGTGAACCAGGGAGGAGCAGCGGAGACCAGCACTAGGTCCATCAGCCCTTGCTGTGCACAGAACCACCCCCGGAAAGACGACAGCTCTGCAGTACTCGTAACCAAGGGCCTATTTACTGAGTAGGCTGGAAGCTCATCAGGAAAGGTCCCATCACCCAGGGCCCTTTGCACCCAGTACGGGGCAGGCTGCCCACCAGTGTTTCTGACCCCTCCAGTTGGCTCTCATAACAGATGGCCAAAGAAAGGGGGTCTGCCAGCTCAGTGTCAGCGCCCAGCACATAAAAATAGATGCAGAGTCTGTTCGTGACCGGCATCATCCCATGAAATACAACCAGAAGCGTCAAATGGGACCCTGGACAGCAGCAGAGATGGCCCAGCCTTCCGCTGCAAGGGCCACAGAGACCCGCTCCATACAAGCAGCTTTCAGACCAGGGGGGCCCATCCAGGGAGGCACAAGAGCTGCAGGGAAGTTCCACAGGGGCTGTTGCATAGCGACCATCGAGCTGGAATATGCGGGGCAGTCAGAAGCGAGGCCGCCGCTTTCGGCCAGTGTATCTCGTATCCACCCTCACTTCCCTGCAGAGCAAGGCACAGAACAGATCACGCTGTAGGGAGGGATGTGGGCTAGAAGCGAATCAGGCCACAGAGCCAGAAGGGCTGGAGCCTCCACTGATAGCCAGGAGAGGGGTCAGCAGAAGCATTAGAACAGGCTTGCAGCAGGACAAAAGGGTTGCGGCTATGCTGCCCAAAGGCAGGCAATGGCTACAGTGAAAGTGAATTGCGATGTCCTTGTTACCATGCCCTGAAACAAGGGTGGTAGCCACTGTCTGCATGGGAGACACAGGCAGCCGGGTTACAACCCATACAATGCCCGCTACTCGCTCCCTCCCACCCACGGGAATCTGGGCAAAGGGAGGCACCACGGAACGTACTTGCCCTGCCGCCGTCTGCGTTCCTTCTTCTCCAAGACCCAGTCCCGGCTTTTCTTTACAGACTTGCCCTTGGCATTTCTGAACCGTGTTCTACAGAGAAACAGAAATGATGGCGCTGATGGGGGTCCACGCAAGGAAGATCAGTCTGGAGGGCTCTGGGCTGCCTCTGGAGGGTTCTGGGATTCGGTTCCTAGCACAGGACAGCTCTTGTTCCCTTGTGTAATTGGCCAGTTATCCCCAGCCCCTCAGGCCAGCCAGGACAATGACAGCCCAGGTGTGGGGGAGGCTGGAAGCTAAGGCAGCGAGCAGTGGCATGGGCAAGCAGCACTGGCCAAAGCAGGACAAAGATGCAGGCAAGGAAAATGGTGACAAGTCCTCAGTCAAGGCAACCCCTGCCTCCAGCAGTGGGGCAGGGCTGCGTGCTTTCCCCATGTGCTCTGCAAGAGCACAGACCAGCAGGCCATCAGCACCACAGGCGGGTAGAATACTCCACAAAAAAGCAGTTAGCTGTCACCTCAGCTCAGAGAGGAATGCACCTGGGTGGGGACTGCACATCCCAGCATGCAGGGCACCAACTTTACTGGTGCAGACTCTAGTCTGACAGCCAATTGCATGCGGGAACCATGGGTCTCCATGGGACATAACCCCAGATTACAGAGGAAGGCAGCTGCAATCTGGTCTTTTTTAAGCAAGCTGCCAGAATGCTGCCTTGGTAATTAGGAGCCATAAGCTGGGTACTGTTAAGGAGTGGAACAGTGTCAGAGGCAGGAAAACATGGCAGCCAACAGCTCCTGGCAACCACGACGACTATCCTCTGGCTGGTGCTCTCAGTCTCTCCTACTGGCTGCAAGGGGAGCTTTGCCCTGCACCACCACCTAGGGAGGAGACATGCCAACAGCAGAGAAATGCACCAGGTACCCAGAAAGCCTGGCATCACAAGAGACACGGCCAAACAGCTGAGAAGGGAGGGAATTTAGGGCTACACAGGGTAACTTACTGGCACAATTATACCAGTATGACTGCCCATGTGGACAGTCTTATGCCAGTGAATGTCCCCATGCAGACAAGCCCTGGGCCAGCCTGCCTGAACAATTACCACACACTGAACTCCACTCAACTGGGGAGAAAGGACATCTTAAAAATCCAACAGCCCCACTGCACTTCATGCCCAAACACTCACAACTCAGCCCCACCCCAGAATTCTCCCAGCCGAGATCAGGCTGGATGATCTAAGGTATAAACAAGCAGAACAGACCCCTCTGGGCCATTTTATATGCCATGAAGCAGCTACATCTTCTGCTACTCCACAGTGGCCTAAACCATGACTGGAAACGTCTGGGTCAGGAAAGGCCAAGGCCAAGGCAATCCTGAAACTGAGCACTGAGCTAGAGCCCTCCCACCGCAGGGTCCTGGCCCTCCAGCTCCCTGGCTCCACCGTCCAGTGTCAGTGACACCCCCCTCCCCACTAGCCAGGCCCCCAGAGGTGGCCTCTCTCCCGGGGAGGACCTTGGTGAACATGGTACCTTTCATTGGTGAACTTGGCCTGCTGGGACTCCTCTCCATCAGCGCACTCAGCACCAAGGGCCTGGAAGCACAAAGCGACGGGCCTCAGTGCCACAAAGTGCAGCCCCAGCCACCGCCCCTGGACAGAAGGGGAGGGGGGCTCTGCAAGAGCGAGGCCTGGAATGAGGCCCGACTCAGCAAGCCTCGGGGACAGGCTGCGCCGGAGGGAAGGCGCAAACTGATCTCCCAGTGCTTGAGGCAAACCCAGGCCAGCCCCGAGCTGGCTCAATGGAAGGTCTGGGACAGGATGAGCCAAGGCTGGCAATCCTGGTACTAAGGACACAGGGTTAGGTCCCCTCTCCCATAGTGCTGCTGGGAAGGGACCAGTGCACGACAGGTGGCCACATCCGACTTCAGACACAAAGGCGGCTGGAGCTGCACCATCAGGGATGGCAATCAGCCCCTCTGTGCACATCCCTTTCCCAAAGGTTTGAGTCTGAAGCCCAGGTTGGCCCCCTGGCGGGACGATGTCACACAGCCCACTGGAGCCTCTGGCCAGGCTCCCTCTGTTCAGGTTACCTAGCAACCACACCTACCAAAAGAGCATCCCTCAGCAGGAGATCCTGAGCACTCCGCCCCCTGTTCCCTCCCACTTTGCCAGCTGCACCATCATCTCTGAGCCGCAGCTCATTACCTTTGGTAACGCACCAGCCGTCCCAACAAAGAGACAGAGGAAGAACCTGAAAGAGAGAGAGAGAGAGAGAGAGAGAGAGAGATGAGATTCCTGGGCCTCAGATTGAGAGTCTGGGACTCAGAGGCCTAGTCAAGAGCTTCCCACACAGTTTCCAGAAGCTGACTTGAGGCTAGGTGTCCTTCACAGGCCATCTACCTCACAGATCAGTAGCAGGGTCTGTAACAGGAACTCCTGCCTCTGTCATGGGGCAGTATTTCCATACGGGGGAGACACAGCCATGTCAGAGAGTCCAGTAAAGTAACACACTACAAGGATGGGCTCACCCCAGCTCAGGTCACACTCAGTGGCCCCAGCCTAGTGGGAGACAGAACTCACTTCTTGGCTTTGGCGCTGTTGGGATAATCCACCACCATTCCTCCCGTGAACCCTGCCTTCATGGCCTGCGCAGTGATGAGCTCCAGCTGGCAGAGAGAGAACATGCTGTCAGGAACTGTTCAGCCGTCACCATGCCAGCAATGTACAGCACAGCACCCGAGGCTCAGCCAGCAGCTAACGGTGCAGCTTACTGCAGGGTCTAGCCGGGCTAGGGCTCCCCAATGGTGAGATCACCCCCCCTTTCATAGCAACCCCTAAATCCAACCCCCAGCAATCCCTCCAGAAACCACTCTTTGGTTGTATTTATTTTAACTCCTCTCTCCTTTCCCCACCCCCGCTTGTCTGTTGTCTTCATGCTCTAGCTCAGTCTAACTGACAGTGAGTCTTCAGGAAAAGGCCAGTGGGTTGACACTGCAAAGCTCTGGTGCTACATAACACTGAATAGCATTCAGCCCAGCGGCCTGCCCATGGCTCCTCGAGGCCCCGGCTTTTCACCAGTACCAGTGAACAGACCTCTGGGAAATCTTGCAAACCAAATGCTCAACCCCAAATGCTGGGTCCTTAAAGCAGCCCATCTTCACACACCCACCTCAGCTCCCAGTACCCCCTGGAAAAACAGCCAAACTTTGAGCAGGGCTTCTCTGCCTCCTCCTTCCTTGCATCCCCTCTCCCCATCAGCCAAAGTCACCTGTTCTGAGTTTTCAGGGTACAACTGCAGGATGGCTCGGGACCCTCGGGCCTACAGGAAACAAAGGTGATTACAAGTTCAGAACTATCTCACATTCAGAACCAGAACTGAGACTGGGCAGTTCAGCTGCTTCTTCACTCAACCCAGGCCTTCCTGAGTAATCAGCAGACCATGACCCACTCCTCAGGGCATAGCTTCAGAAGGCTGGGGGTTTGCATAACTGACGGTGGGAAACTTGCATGAACCTTTTCCTGAGGATTCCCGAGGAAATCCACTTCACCCTTATTGTTCTAAACATCCACTCGTGTCTGGCACATTTTCATTACAATCCCTGAGCTCCCAGGCCCCACATCACATCTCCCCCCAGAGATGTTACATACAATCCCACCCACAATATACTTAATACAATAAGGTTTTTCAAGGACATTGCAGGAAATGGCCATATCTGTCACTCACCACTTACCAAGGCAGAATAAAGGGTTGAGAAGAATCGATACAGGCGTTTTGGGGGACTGTGTGTCTTCTTATCAGCGTTACAGAGCCATTGCACTGCAGAAATACTGAAAGAGAATGCATGACCTAAGTGACACTGAGCCACCAAGCCTCCCACGTGGGCAACCAAAGCCACATTCTTTAACAAAGACTCCAGTCCCCTAACGTCCTCCTCCTACCAGTGTCCCTCACACCTATTCTGTAGTCCAAGATAGCATGTGACATACTGTTGGGCCCAAGACAACTACTGCATTTGCTTCATCAGTGCATTGCCTCTTACTTTTTAGGAGCAAAGGTGTTGTATAAGCCCATTCTAAAGAGATGCTGTCTAGCACAGGAGGTCACATATCTGATTTGCAAGTCATGTCTGACCCATTTGGTGTACTTATCTGTCAGATCTAGATTCTGCAGAACGCAAGCTTTCATTACAACAGAGTTTCTAGTCCTTATGGATACAAAATAGTCCAGATTTGAATGGATGTAGTGCAACTGTAGACCAGGAGTGCTAAGAGAGAGATTTATAGAAATGGTGGACGTCACTCTGGAGCCCAGCAATGACACCTCAAGGGCATTCGACAATAACCAGAGTCCATAATTGTGGGTGATGCTGTGAGAGGAAGTTGGAATTTCCTGTAGTATTATGGATCCTATCTGTGCCTCAGTTTCCTCCCATACCCTCAACTGCTGTCCAGCAAGGGCTAAAAGGCTAAATCTGCTCTTGGAGCTGCAGGAGACATGGGATGGGTGGGGGGTTATCTCGCTGCCTGGGCACAATGAATTTTAAGGAACTGTCTGGAACCTGCTGAAACCAACCCATACCAATCGAGCATCATAGAATATCAGGGTTGGAAGGGACCTCAGGAGGTATCTAGTCCAACCCCCTGCTCAAAGCAAGACCAGTCCCCAGCTAAATCATCCCAGCCAGGGCTTTGTCAAGCCTCACCTTAAAAACCTCTAAGGAAGGAGATTCCACCACCTCCCTAGGTAACCCATTCCAGTGCTTCACCACCCTCCTAGTGAAAAAGTTTTTCCTATATCCAACCTAAACCTCCCCCACTGCAACTTGAGACCATTACTCCTTGTTCTGTTATCTGCTACCACTGAGAACAGTCTAGAATAGATCTATCCTCTTTGGAACCCCCTTTCAGGTAGTTGAAAGCAGCTATCAAATCCCCCCTCATTCTTCTCTTCTGCAGACTAAACAATCCCAGTTCCCTCAGCCTCTCCTCATAAGTCATGTGCTCCAGCCCCCTAATCACTTTTGTTGCCCTCCGCTGGATTCTTTCCAATTTTTCCACATCCTTCTTGTAGTGTGGCGCCCAAAACTGGACACAGTACTCCAGATGAGGCCTCACCAGTGTCGAATAGAGGGGAATGATCACATCTCTTGATCTGCTGGCAATGCTCCTATTAATGCAGTCCAATATGCCGCTAGCCTTCTTGGCAACAAGGGCACACTGTTGACTCATATCCAGCTTCTCATCCACTGTAACCTCTAGGTCCTTTTCTGCAGAACTGCTGCCTAGCCACTCGGTCCCTAGTCTGTAGCAGTGCATGGGATTCTTTCATCTTAAGTGCAGGACTCTGCACTTGTCCTTGTTGAACCTCATCAGATTTCTTTTGGCCCAATCCTCTAATTTGTCTAAGTCCCTCTACCCTTCAGCATATCTACCACTCCCCTCCCAGTTTAGTGTCAGCTGCAAACTTGCTGAGGGTGCAGTCCATGCTATCCTCCAGATCGTTAATGAAAATATTGACCAAAACCTGACCCAGGACTGATCCTTGATACCGGCTGCCAACTAGACATGGAGCCACTGATCACTATCCATTGAGCCCGATGATCTAGCCAGCTTTCTAGCCACCTTATAGTCCATTCATCCAGCCCATACTTCTTTAACTTGCCAGCAAGAATACTGTGGGACTCCGTATCAAAAGCTTTGCTAAAGTCAAGGAATAACACATCCACAGAGCCAGTTATCTCCTCGTAGAAGGCAATTAGGTTAGTCAGGCATGACTTGCCCTTGGTGAATCCATGCTGACAGTTCCTGATCACTTTCCTCTCCTTGAAGTGCTTCACAATTGATTCCTTGAGGACCTGCTCCATGATTTTTCCAGGGACTGAGGTGAGGCTGACTGGCCTGTAGTTTCCCGGATCCTCCTCCTTCCCTTTTCTAAAGATGGGCACTACATTAGTCTTTTTCCAGTCATCTGGGACCTCCCCAATCGCCATGAGTTTTCAAAGATAATGGCCAATCGCTCTGCAATCACACCTGCCAACTTCTTTAGCACCCTAGGATGCAGCGCATCCAGCTCCATGGACTTGTGTTCATCCAGCTTTTCTAAATAGTCCTGAACCACTTCGTTCTCCACAGAGGGCTGGTCACTCCTCCCCATGCTGTGCTGCCCAGTGCAGCAGTCTGGGAGCTGACCCCTAAGAGGTAATGGGAAGCCCCAGTGACCAGACAATTCACACTTAGCAAACAATCATCAAGAGGAAGATTTCTCCCCACCTCTCAGCAGGGAAACTGAGCAGCGGCCAGCTCCAGAACAAGGGACTAAGAGGGACCAGGCAGGGAATAAACAGTAGCTTTTGGGAGAGGCTGGGCTGCTCTCCCTGTGGAGGGACAAAGGGACCGAGAGCCTGAAATGGAACCTGGAGCAGCTTGGCTGGCGGCTTGCTCTGGCCTGGCCAGATGGACTATATCTTAACCTTGATTTCTCTGTGCTAACCTAAGGACTCCCGATGCTGCGTTCCAGATTAATAAACCCTATTCTGCTTTGAAAAGGCTGCCTGGTGTCCCTGCAAATACCTGCTGAGGTGCAGTAGCCCCTGAACAGTGTAAAAGTGTGACTAGGAGTCCAGCGCAGTCGGACTCACTGGGCAGAGCCTATGGTGTGAATCACAAGTGCTGGACCCAGGGACACATCAGAGGCAGTGAGGCTGCGGGCCTACACTGAAGGAAGATTGGGGCCATTTGGGGATCTGGCACACCAAAGGGGTTCCTCCAACAGACCGTTTAAAAGCTGGGGCACAGCTCAGATCGTACGGATCTGTGACACGCTGAATATAACAGCAGGATTAACTAGTGAACAGGTTATATGCTTGGGCAACCGATCCGTTAGTGTCAGGGGTTCTGACTCTTCCCATCCCTCCCCAAATGAGCAGCATGACCATGATCTAGTTTCTTATGCCATGTTCAGCACAGGAAGCCAGCACCATCTGCTAGCCTTAGTTAACAGTGATTCTTAGCCATTCCTCGATTTTTGGATATGCCGTTCCCTGTTTTCACAGTTCAGTATTACGAGAGTCAAAGGTAATTTTCCAGCAGCTGCTCCCAAATACGAGAAGAAGCATCCCTAATTCAAAGCCTGTCCAAATTTCAACTACCTGCTATGGAGTGCAAGCTGGGAAGGCCAGCTAATAAGGCCAGGCTTGTGTTGTGTCTTCCTGCTAGGCAGAGCTCTGAGAACTAAGAGAAAAAACAAAGAGCAATGTCTTACCTGACACAGCCATCAAACATGCCTGGCCTGAAGGGAATCCCCTGCCCCATGTCTGCAAGGATGAGGTCTCCTTCCACCTCTCTCTCCATAGCAACATCTGCACAGCACAAAAGACAAGTCAGGCAGATGGCCACAAGTCTTCAGATCAGTACCCAGGGCAGCATTTTATACATTTCTAACCCTCCCACTGCACATATGTATTGTCTGCCCACTAGGGCATGCAGTGGAAGAGAATCTGCTTACCCAGCATGGCAGAACTGATGTCCATCCCAACCCAGTGATGTCCCTCTTCAGAGATATAATCTCCACTCAAACCAGAGCCACAGCTAAAAGCAAAAGAACAGATCTTAGAAATGCAGATCTATCCCAATATCCAGCCCTTTTACTGATTATGACGGCTTGGATCACAGAAACCCCCGGGAGCTGCCACCTGATGTGCCAAGACTACTTCTGCCCCTGCTTTCCTGACCTGGTAGCTTGGGACTTCAGTGCCCTGCCTGGTTTGAGCCAGACCCGCTAGCCTGCTGCAAACCCAGGTCTGGGGTCTGAACCACATCCCCTAACAGCTGCAGACTTACCTGGAAGCAGCTTACAGACGTGTTCCTGTCTTTAACACTCAGATGCCCAACTCCCAGTGGGATCCAAACCCCAAATAAATCCATTTTATACACGGTAAACTCATAAATTGTTTGCCCTCTATAACACTGATAGAGAGATATGCACAGCTGTTTGCCCCCGCCCCCCAGGTATTATTAATTAACCCAGAGTATGTATTAAGTAAAAAGTGATTTTATTAAATACCGAAAGCAGGATTTAAGTGGTTCCAAGTAGTAACAGACAGAACAAAGTGAATCACCAAGCAAAATAAAATAGAATATGCAAGTCTATGTTTAAGAAACTGAATACAGATAAAAACCTCACCCAGTAAGCTTCCTTTTACAGACTAGTCTCCTTCTAGTCTGGGTCCAGCAATCACTCACACCCCCTGTAGTTACTGTCCTTTGTTCCAGTTCCTTTCAGGTATCCTTGGGGGGCGGGGGGGTGGAAAGGCTCTCTCTCTTTAGCCAGATGAAGACCAAATGGAGGGGCCTCCTGGGGGTTTATATAGACTCTCTCTTGTGGGTGAAGACCCCCTCCTCAATCCTATGCAAAGTCTAGCTCCAAGATGGAGTTTTGGAGTCACATGGGCAAATCACATGTCCATGCATGACTCAGAACTACAGGTAGCAGCCATGGTTCACATGCTACCTTGAATATCCTCAAGTAGACTTCTTATGTGTATTGGAGCATTCCAAGATCCATTTTTCCTTAAGTGCTTCTTGATTGGGCATTTAACTTTGCAAATTCCTTTCTAAAGAAGCTGACCAAATGCCTTACAAAGCTAACTTAGAAATCAAGCAAGTATACAGCCAATATTCATAACTTCAAGTACAAAAATGGTATATGTGTACAAATGGGATGAATAGATTCAGTAGACCATAACCTTTACAGAGAAGTTACATGGCACATGTAGCATAAAACATACTCCAGTTATGTCATATTCCCATAAAACATTATGGGATACGTCGTCAAACTGACATGTCTGCAAACCTTTCAGGACAATGATCTTCTTTCTCCTCTCTCTAAGCAGCAACTGCGGAAATTAAGTACTGAGACACTCACGTTCTTTCTAGAAATTTGAGCCATGGTCGTCATCATCATAGTATCCACTGTAATTTGTAGTACAAACCTAAAACCCTTACACTGACAATTCAGATTTCTGTCCTTCTCTAACTGCAACATGAAGGCCAGTGAGGTTAGGTGGGAGGAGGAAAGCAGCATCCTTACAGTTCTACATGACTCATATGCAGGGTCTTACCCAACATCCAGAAGGAAACACGGCCGATCTTCTGGCAAGCCCAAAAGTTCCACAGCCCGCTCTGACATCTGCGACTGGATCTCAATCATTCGAGAGCTGAGGAGAAAGAATCCTCCTTAGAATCACAGAATCTCAGGGTTGGAAGGGACCTCAAGAAGTCATCTAGTCCAACCCCCTGCTCAAAGCAGGACTAACCCCAACTAAATCATCCCAGCCAGGGCTTTGTCAAGCCTGACCTTAAAAACCTCTAAGGAAGGAGATTCCACCACCTCCCTAGGTAACCCATTCCAGTACTTCACAATCCTAGTGAAAAAGTTTTTCCTAATATCCAACCTAAACCTCTCACACTGCAACTTGAGACTGTTACCTTTATTCACATGAAAGCAACAATGAAAGATCTAAGTGGCTTCTGCTGCCCAAAATAAAGTCACAGCCAAGGTAACCTCCGGCTCAGACCTTCATTGTCTTCATGAATAACTGAGTACTTGGAAGCACAAGGAAAGGCCTAAGATGGGAATCAGCCTTCTGGTGGAAATTTCCACATTCCGTTGGGGGCCCATGGGCCCTGCATAAACTGGCTTAGGCTTTTTTCAACCATTGGTCAATACAGCTCTCCACACAATTACTAAGACTGAAGTCAGGCACCCAGCTCTGCCATTCCTCAGGAGTTTATAGCTAAGAGCACAACGGCAGATCTTATGCTCACTATGGGGAGAGCTGCGCAGTACAAACGGAGAATGCTTGCTGGGAGCAGATACTACTGCACAGGAGACAGCTCCACATCCATTAATGTCAGCAGAGTAGCTGCACCACAGACCTGCTTGAGGTCTTTCACCATGTAATTTTTTAGTTCAGATTGCATTTCCTGGTGCACACTGACACTTTTTGGGACACACAGCAAACAGCACTCCAGATGCTCTGGACATCAACACAGAGATGGGACAAGACCCATCCTCACCACCTCCACTGGGGACTGGCCATGTGCACCACAACAAGGGAGCAAGCATGCAGGGGAAGCGCCCTTACTTCTGGGAGTATTTCCGGGCCTCGGCCTCATCGTAGAACTGCAAGAAAAACAAACATCATGAAACTCGGAGAAGGACAGGCTGATGCTCCCCTCCCACCATGCCCTCCAGGGCCAACCCCCACGGGCCCAGAGACCTCCACTACTTCCGCAGGTCAAGCCGTGCCCCTGAGCTCCACAGAGCCCACGCCCCGCCCCCCCCCAGGCACCCCCAGGCCCCAGCCCCACCCCCTCGCCCCACAGAGCCCCGCCCCCCCGGGGCACCCCCAGACCCCAGCCCCTCCAAGCCGCGTCCCCTCGCCCCACAGAGCCCCGCCCCCCGGGACACCCCCAGACCCACCCCCTCCAAGCCAGGCCCCAGAGCCCCACAGAGCCCCGCCCCCCGGGGCACCCCCAGACCCCAGCCCCTCCAAGCCGCGCCCCCGAGCCCCGCCCCCCCAGACCCCAGGGCAGCCCCTCCCCAGGCCCAGAGCCCCGCCCACACCCAGGCCTTGCGACGCAGGGGCGCCGGGCCCGGACTCACCAGCTCCGGGGGACCGCGATGCTCAGGCCTCCGGCCGCTCCCCGCCATGCTGACTCTCTGACGTCATCTCCCCGAGCCGCGGCGCACTGTGTGAGGCTGGCGCGCCGGCAGCTCCCATTGGTCGAGGCAGCCGTCCGTCCACGCGACTTTCTTCAGTCCATTGGCCGGGACCTCTTGCTGCCCCGCCCTCACAGGGAGCGTTCCCATTGGCCGCGCGGCGCGGGGCCGACGGCCCCGGAAGTCGGGTTGAGGCGAGCGGTACCGGCCCCGCCCCGCCCCGCATGGCGCCGGCTCGCACCGCTCGGGGCTGGCCCCGCGCCCTCCTGGGCCGCGTCCTGCCCGCCCGGCCCTACAGCGCCGCCGCCGGGGGCCCGGCGCGGCCCGCGGGGCTGTACGAGCTGCTGGGCCTGCCGGCCAGCGCCACGCAGGCGCAGATCAAGGCGGCCTATTACGCGCAGAGCTTCCGCTGGCACCCGGACCGCAACGCGGGCAGCAAGGAGGCGGCCGCGCGCTTCACGGCGCTGCACCAGGCCTACGCCGTGCTGGGCAGCGCCGCCCTGCGCCGCAGGTACGACCGGGGCGTGCTGAGCCGCGCGGAGCTGAGCGCGGCCGCCCGGCCCTCGGCCCGCGCGCCCGCCCAGCGCAGCGCGCCCGCCCGCCGCCCCTCCGCCGCCGCCACCGCCGCCGCGCCCGTCTTCGACTTCGACGCCTTCTACCGCGCGCACTACGGCGAGCAGCTGGAGCGGCGGCAGCAGCTCCTCCGCGCGCTGCGCGAGCAGCGCCAGAGGCAGCAGGAGGCGGCGGCCAGGAGCTGGCAGGGGGGCTGGCTGGCGGAGCTCTCGGTCGCCGCGCTCGTGTTCTCCGCCATGGTGCTGCTGGTCGGCATGAAGTGAAGGCCCGGAGCCCCCCGGCGTGACGTGACGCGCCGCGCCGCGCCCCCGGACTTGGCCCAAGGCCTTGGTTGTGCCGATGGACAGGCCCGCATGGGGAAGGGTCGCTGCGGAGATCTCTACGGTTCGGGCCGTACCGGGCCTTGTGCTTTTGCAAGGACACCTTAGGGGAGCTGAAATGCCATTAAAATATCTTCACAAATCGGTTTGAGATCCCAGTTCCTTCACTGCACGTAGAGACCAATATAATTACCCTTCCAAATCAGAAGTCTCCTCTGACACTTGCCTGCTAAGAGCAGCGTTCAGGGAGCTGCCCTTCACCTGCCAGCGTTGGAGATGTTTCTACCACTCACTGCGGGGGAAAGAATGCAGCTTTCTGCTGGGTTTTACGTGTTAATAGAATTCTCTTCCCTGAACTGTAGTCCTAATGGGTATAAAATGCATTTCAGTTCACCTTTTGAGGCTCAAATCCTGCAGTCTCATCCAAACCTGCCCACTTCAGGTATGTCTACACTTAAAATGCTGAAGTGGCGCAGCTGTGCCATTTTAGCACTTCAGTGTAGATACACTATGTACACTGACAAGAGGGATTCTCCCATTGGTGTAGGTAGACTGCTTCCCTGAGAGACATTAGCTAGGCTGATGAAATAATTCTTGTCAACCTAGCGCTGCCTACGCCGGGGTTAAATTGGTATAACTGTGTCTCAGGGGTGTGGAGTTTTCACAGCCCTGAGAGGTAGCTCTACTGATGTAAATTCCTAGTGGAGAGCAGGCCTAAAGTCAGATTGTAGGGTGAGCCTAACTAGGCAAAGACTGGGTCCTCCCTATTTTTTGCACTTTATGAATGAGTAGATTGTATCCTCACTGGTGCTGAAGAGTAGTTTGCTATGGGTCTTGAGTTATCAAGAACTGAGAGATGCTGTCTCCACAATGTATAGGTAGCTGGGTGCTCTTACCACCTCTCTGATGTACTGTATTTCAGGGCTACCGGTATCTGACTGTCACTCAGCTGGGCTTGCTGCCTTTGTTATTAGCTCCCCTGCGCCTCTTGGAGACCTGCCTGACTTCTAGTACACTTGGTACCAAAGGTTTTTGGGTTCATTAGAACAGCTCAGGATGGTGGTAGCAAATATTCTGTCTTGCGGTGTGAGGCCACCTGCCTGGGTCTACAGGTAGAGAAGGGTTCTTGTCTCCCCACTTTTTAGGGTCTTCCATAAACACTGCTCAATGTTTAAGCTGTGGGGAGCCTGCCCTGTCTAGGGCTGATGTACTTGGCTCCAGCCTATCTTCCCAGAGAGCTTCATAACTTGGAAGTGTAGCATTCTGGGTACTGAACTTCATTGTGTCCTGATCCGTGTGTCCTGTGTGTAAGAGGTGTTCAGACAAATAGGGATATGATATTTATATGTAATGAAATGTTGAGGTGACAGAGAATGTTGCAGTGGAAGCCACCTTCTTTCCTCTGCAGGTGAGAGTTTTACTTGTTTCACTTGGACTTTGCCACGCAGTATGGAGTGAACGAAACCCGTAGCTGATGGAGAGCCAAGGATTTCACTTTCGTACTTTCTCATTTGCATTGGATCCACTGTGCTTGGCTCATAGCCTTGAGCACTGAATCCCAGCACTCTGCCTCTCACTGCAGGAAATTTTTATTTTCCTGTAAATAGGGAAATGCATAGAACAGATCCATGAAACAACCACAGAATCCAGAGATGCCTTCTGTATGATCAGAGGAACACTTGCCCTGTGGGTGAGGGTTCTGCCGCAAGGAGTGTTGTGAGGTAAAAGGACTACTTCGCTTGTCCCTCTCTTATTTGGTATTAGGCACTGAGTCTAATCACCCTGTCTGGCTGGGGGGGGGCGGGGGTTCTAGCTCCCAGCATTGCCATTTTATAAGGAGGTGCTAGGAGTCTGGGAGAGAGGCCTGGATTAGATTCCATGGAGTGAGAGGTTTGGAGTGCTGGGACTTCCAGTCCTACTTCTATTAATGCTCCTTCTCAACTGAGGGTTCTCTAGCTGCATTTGGTCTGCAGTGTGGATTTGACACTGTTGTATTTCAGGCCAAGTCTGATTAGGATTTGGCCTTCGAATTTGACAACTCTCCCAGTCATAGCATCTGGAAGAGGCCAAGTCACGTGGAAATGTGATGGAGAAGTAGGTTGGAGAAACTGCTCCTCCCTCTGATCCCCAGTGCAAAGGTTTATGGGCTCCTCATGCAGTCCTGCTCAGGGCCCTTTGAGTTGGCAATTCTTTTATGTCTCCGGAATGCCCAGTATCTGGAGATCTTGGGTCTTCCCCTGCACACAGACTCCATGCACTGTTCTGAGTTCTGCTGCTGGGCTGTGCCATGGCTTGGTACGGTGCAGTGAGGATCTGCCACACTGGTGCCTGGGAGGATCCTGCAAAGAACATTTTTGTTCCTAATTCATTTAATTTTACCATCTTCAATTGGAGTAGGAATAAACCTGCACAACTATGCCAGACATGTGCACTGCTCCTGGCACACTTAGGGTGGAAGAGGGGCCAGGTTATTCCACCGAAGTAGGCACCTCTGTGAATTGCATATATGCTTGGTGGATGGCTGAGTCTGAGTCAGAGGTGGAATATACTGAGACAAATCACTGTATTAACCCATGTGCTCTAAGAATATGCCTTAGAATGAGGACTTGTAAAAGGAAAATGCAGCTGTTGCCAAGAATATTAAAGTTGGACATATCGTGTGCAGATGAAAGCCTGTCTCTCTTCCTTTGGCACAGTGAGACAGCCCCTGCCCTGAAGAGTTACAGTTCAAGAAAAGGGAAATTGTGGGGACAGGCAAAGCAGATTTGTTATGAACAGACAACGTAAGAGTCATTTAGCCCAGCTGGCCATCATTAACTGGCTGATTGTTTATAGGTGTCCCAGCAGAGAGAGGTCCGCAGGAGGGGTTTGAAGAAGTGTTTTCATGGATTAGATTCCTGAATAAGGGGTAAGATGGAGAAAGGCAGCATGGAGATGATTGTGGGAGAAGCTAGCAAGCTGGTGTTGGTGGAAGGGGGGTGTAATAGCAGAGGACAAGTTGGACAGTGCAGAGTTGTGGAGAGACCTGAAGGCAAGGGTAAATGCTATAAGGAGAGGACCTAGCAAAGCCTGCAGTAAGCATGCTCTGTTACGAGGACAGAGGGACAGAGATTTCCCCTGCTGTATTTGGGGCTTCACTGGGTTCTCCCTGCCATTAAAAGCTTCCACTAGTATGTGTCCTGGTGCTCTCACCAGCTGGTGGAACTGGTAGCAGTGCTGTCAATCTGAGCCCCAGCAAGAAAGTGCTGTGCTCACTAAACTGGTCCTAGCAGCTTTCTGTCCCCATTGCTTCACGTCACTGTCCCCAGGGAAAGGTGCAACCTGTTTGCAGTTCATAGATTTGAAGGCCCCAAAAGACTATTGTGCCAGTCTGACCTCCTGTGCCAGAGAACTTCCCCCAAATCACTCCTAGATCAGAGCTTTTAGAAAAACATCCAGTCACAATTTAAAAATCACCAATGAGGGAGAATCTGCCATGATCCTGGGTAAATTGTTCCAATAGTTAATTACCCTCACTGTTAACAATGTACACCTTGTATCCAGTCTGAATTAGCCATGTTTCCACTTCCAGCCATTGGATATCACTCTAAGGCAGGTTTTCTAATCCTTTAATCATTCTTGTGGCTCTTCTCTGAACCTTCTCCAGTTTACCAACATCTTTGATTTCTGGCTACCAGTACTGGACACAGTTTTCCAGCAGGGGGTTGCACCTGTGCCAAATACAGAAGTAAAATAACCTCCCTACGACTCCTCAAGATTCCCTGTTTACTCATCTTGGGATCCCATTAGCTCCTTTGGGTCAGAGTCATTCCTTCCCAGGATAGAGCCCCCCAGCATGTAAATCTGGCCTATGTTCTTTGTTCCTAGATATGTATGTTTACATTTAGCTGTATTAAAATGCATAGTTTGCTTGCATCTGGCTTACCAAATGATCCAGATGGCTCTGAATCGGTGACCTGTACTCATCATTATTTACCATGCCCCTAATTTGTGTCATCTGATGAGTTTATCGGTGGTAAGTTTGTTTTCTTCTAGGTCATTGATAAAAATGTTAAATAGCACAGCCCAAGAACTAACCATCGTGGGATCCCATTAGAAAAACTGCCCGTTTTACCATTTTGAAACCTATCCATTAGCCAGCTTTTTATCCACTTAATGTGTGTGGTGTTAATTTGCTGTTCTAGTTTTTTAGTCAGAATGTGCAGTAACAAGTCAGATACCTTACAGAAGTCTAAACTGATGTCAACACTATTACATTTCAGTTAAACCTTGTAATCTCATAAAAAAAATCAAGTTTGTGTGGCAGGATCTATTTTCCATAAACCCATGTTGATTGACATTAATTATATTACCCTCCTTTAATTTTTGAGTCCCATATCAGCTGCTCCATTATCTTGCCTGGGATCGATTAGAAACTGACAAGCCTATAATTACCTGAGTTTTCCAATTTACCCTTTTGAAATATTGGCACATTAGCTTTTTTCCAGTCTTCTGGAACTTCCCCAGTGTTCTAAGACTTACTGAAAATCAACAGCAGCACAGCAAGCTGCTCAATCAACTCTTTTAAAACTCTTGGATGGACCTGCTGATGTAAAAATGTCTAACTTTAGTAGTTGCTGTTGAACATCCTCCTGCGATACTAGTGGAATGTCGAGTTTGATCGTATAATGAGACTACATCTGTGTCTTTCTCAAATACTGAACAGAAATATTTAGTTAACACTTTGACCTTTTCTGCATCATTGCCAGGGGTGAGCTGGAGCCGCAGCCCCCCCTGCCTGCAGCCACCCCCTGCCCGCACCTGCCCGCACCCCCTGCCTGCAGTCACTCCCTGCCCGCATCCCCTGCCTGCAGCCACCCCCTGCCCGCACCTGCCCACAGCCCCCCCGCCTGCAGCCACCCCCTGCCCGCAGCCCCCCTGCCCGCACCCCCTGCCCGCACCCCCTGCCTGTAATCATCCCCTGCCCGCACCTGCCTGCAGCCATCCCCTGCCCGCACCTGCCCGCAGCCCCCCCTGCCTGCAGCCACCCCCTGCCCGCCCCCTACCTGCAGCCCCCTGCCCGCAGCCACCCCCTGCTCGCACCTGCCCGCAGCCGCCCCCTGCCCGCAGCCAGCCCCTGCCTGCAGCCACTGCCTGCAGCCACTGCCCGCCGCCGCCTCCTGCCCACCCCCTGCCTGCAGCCACCCCCTGTCTGCATCACCTGCCCACAGCCAGCCCCTGTTACAGCCAGCCCATGTCACACTCTCTGCCTCCAGCTAGCCCTGCCCCACGCCCCTGTCTGCAGCCAGCCCCATGTCCACTGGTGCTCTGCAGTTCTTAGGGCTGTAACCCTGCACACCTGTTTCAATGAGGGGGGGCAGGGAGCAGCTGGGACCCACATGTGCACACGCTAGGGTGACCAGACAGCAAGTGTGAAAAATCAGGATGGGGGTGAGGGATAATAGGAGCCTATATAAGAAAAAGACCCAAAAATTGAGACTGTCCCTATAAAACTGGGACATCTGGTCACCCTTGCACACCCCAAGGGAGTGGCAGGGACTCACATATGTGAAAAGGAGCTCATTTCTAGTTCAGCCCCATCTTTTTAAAAAAGAACTTTAGGTAGGGTTAACATACATCTGTTGCCTATGGTAACCCTATTGGTACAAAAAATACATGCTGTGGCACATCCCTTAAATCAGAACTTTTTATAGGGAACCGGTTGTTAAGATTTTAGCAGCTCATCACTGATCATTGCTGATAATTCTACTATTTCCATGTAGCAATGGATCAATACCATTGTTAGGATTTTTTTTGTTCTTAATATACTTTAAAACCTTCCTCCTCCCAGCTGATTTGGCTTTGTGAAATCGGCCCTTTTAAAGCAGGGCTTTGGAGTGGAGCAGCTCCGGAGCAGTGGCGCTGCAGGTTTTTAGCTGGGGCGGAGCTGGAGTACAGCTCCAAAGCCCTGCTTTAAAGCACCAAGTATATATATTACAGATCTGGACTCTTTTTGTTTGCACATTACAAATGTGATCGTCATGATCACTTGTACTTAAGCTACCATTAATTTTTAGTTCTGTGATCAGTTCTTCTCCATCTGTAAGGACGAGATCTAATATAGAATTCCCTTGTGTTGGATGCAACAGTTTATTAGGAAATTGTCATCTCTAATGTTTAGAAATGCCAGGGATGTGTTCCAAGTATTAGCAGCATGAGCCCTCCGGTACATGGCACTCAATTTGAAATCCCTCAGGATCAAGTGGCTTTTTTTCCCCCGACCTATTACAGATAGGTGTGTAAATCCCGTTCTCGGGTGATTTTAGTGTCTGTAGCAGGCAAACTTTTTGGCCTGATGGCCACATTGCAAAACTGTATGGAAGGCCAGGTAGGGAAGGCTGTGCCTCCCCAAACAGCCTGGCCCCCTGCCCCCTATCCGTCCCCCTTCCACTTCCCGCCACCTGACTGCCCCACTCAGAACCTCTTACCCATCCAACCCCCACTGCTCCTTGTCTCCTGAGCACCCCCTCCCGGGAACCCTCGCCCCTAACAGTCCCCGGGACCCTGCCCCCTATCCAACCCCCCTGCTCCCAGTCCCCTGACTGCTCTGACCCCTATCCACACCCCCGCCCCTTGACAGGCCCCCCAGGACCCCACGCCTATCCAACCCCCACCTGTTCCCCGTCCCCTAAACCCTGTCCACACCCCTGCCCCCTGACAGGCCCCCCTGTGACTCCCACACATATCCAACTCCCCCCATCCCAACCACCCCCCAGAACCTCTGCCCCATCCAACCACCCCCTACTCTCTGTCCCCTGACTGCCCCCTGGAACCCCTCCGGCTGCACTGTGGGAGCCAGACATGCTGCTGCTCAGCTTGGCAGGAACATGCAACCCCATCACCCAGAGCGCTGCCCAGAGCCACGGTGCCGTGGCTGCAGGGGAAGGGGGACAGTGGGGGAGGGCCCAGGGGCTGGCTAGCCTCCCTGGCTGGGAGTTCAAGGGCCTGCAGGATGGTCCCACGGGCCATAGTTTGCCCACCTCTGAGCTAGTACCTCTTCATGTACTTTACAAATCTTGAATCCTAACACATAAGCATTCAAGATCACTTCCTTCTGAGTTATCAGTGGCTCGGAAACAGATAATGCCATTTTGGACAGAGTGCCTCTCCCTACCCACCCACTCTTTTTGCCCACTCAATCCTTCCTACATAAGTTATAATAATTGATTTTAACATTCCCGTCAGGCCATCCCACCAGACTTTAGTAATACCAATTAGATTGAGTTTATGCTCTTAAAGAGCACTTTGTCAAGTATCAGAGGGGTCGCCATGTTAGTCTGGATCTCTAAAAAGCAACAAAGAGACCTATGGCACTTTATAGACTAAGGGTCTGTCTACACTATGAAATTAGGTTGAATTTATAGAAGTCGTTTTTTAGAAATCGTTTCTATACAGTCGATTGTGTGTGTGTCCCCACACAAAATGCTCTAAGTGCATTAAGTCGGTGGACTGCGTCCACAGTACCGAGGCTAGCGTCGACTTCTGGAGTGTTGAATTGTGGGTAGCTATCCCACAGTTCCCGCAGTCTCTGCTGCCCATTGGAATTCTGGGTTGAGATCCCAATGCCTGATGGGGCGAAAACAGTGTCATGGGTAATTCTGGGTACGTGTAGTCAGACCCCCCTCTCCCTCCCTCCCTCCCTTCGTGAAAGCAACGACAGACAATGGTTTTGCGCCTTTTTTCTGGGTTACCTGAGCACATGCCAAACCCCGGCAAGCATGGAGCCCATACAGCTCACCGTCACAGTATGTCTCCTGGGTGCTGGCTGACGTGGGACTGCATTGCTACACAGCAGCAGCTCATTGCCTTTTGGCAGCAGACGGTGCATTAAAATTGGTACTCCTGGGTGCTCTTTTAGCCGACCTCGGTGAGGTCAGTCAGGGGCACCTGGGCACAGATGGGAGTGACTCAGCCAGGTCATTCCCATTTTCTACCGAGCACCCAGGAGGTGACAGTGGCTAGCAGTCGTACTGTACCGTCTGCTGCCAGTCTAAGATGTACAAGATAGATGGAGTGGATAAAAACAAGAAATTGACCCGATTTGTTTTGTGAAATCAACGGCCTGCTAAACCCAGGGTTTTGAGTTTGATCCTTCAGGGGCCATTCTGTGTGACCGTTGTTTGTGTTTCTCCTTGATGCAAAGCCATCCCTTTTGTTGATTTTAATTCCCTGTAAGCCATGTCGTCAGTCGCCCCTCCCTTCATCAGAGCAACAGCAGACAATCATTTCACGCTTTTTTTCAGCGCAGAACCAGAAGCTGCAAAAGCAAAACCAGGCGAGGAGATGACGGCAGTGTGGTAACGAGAGTGATGAGGACATATGGACATGGACACAGACTTCTTACAAAATACAGGCCGGGCAATGTGCACATCATGCTGATGAGCTCTGCATGGTCACCTGTGCTGATCAGCTCACCACGCTGGCCAAATAGGAAATGAAATTCAAAAGTTCGCGGGCCTTTTCCTGTCTACCTGGCCAGTGCATCTGAGTTGAGAGCGCTGTCCAGAGCGGTCACAATGGAGCACTGTGGGATAGCTCCCGGAGGCCAATACCATCAAATTGTGCCCACACTACCCCAAATTCAACCTGGCAAGGCCGATTTCAGCGCTAATCCTCTCGTCGGAGGTGGAGTAAAGAAATCAATTTAAAGAGCCCTTTAGGTCGAAAAAAAGGACTTCCTCGTGTGGACGGGTCCAAGCTTAAATCGAGGTAACGCTGCTAAATTCGACCTAAAATCGTAGTGTAGACCAGGCCTAACAGACATATTGGAGCATAAGCTTTCGTGACGTGTGTCTGATGAAGTGGGTATTCACCCACGAAAGCTTATGCTCCAATACGTCTGTTAGTCTATAAGGTGCCACAGGACTCATAAGAACATAAGAAAGGCCGTACCGGGTCAGACCAAAGGTCCATCTAGCCCAGTATCTGTCTACTGACAGTGGCCAATGCCAGGTGCCCCTGAGGGAGTGAACCTAACAGGCAATGATCAAGTGATCTCTCTCCTGCCATCCATCTCCATCCTCTGACGAACAGAGGCTAGGGACACCATTCTTACCCATCCTGGCTAATAGCCATTTATGGACTTAGCCACCATGAATTTATCCAGTCCCCTTTTAAACATTGTTATAGTCCTAGCCTTCACAACCTCCTCAGGTAAGGAGTTCCACAAGTTGACTGTGCACTGCATGAAGAAGAACTTCCTTTTATTTGTTTTAAACCTGCTGCCTATTAATTTCATTTGGTGACCCCTAGTTCTTGTATTATGGGAATAAGTAAATAACTTTTCCTTATCCACTTTCTCAACATCACTCATGATTTTATATACCTCTATCATGACCCCCCTTAGTCTTCTCTTTTCCAAACTGAAGAGTCCTAGCCTCTTTAATCTTTCCTCATATGGGACCCTCTCTAAACCCCTAATCATTTTAGTTGCTCTTTTCTGAACCTTTTCTAGTGCTAGAATATCTTTTTTGAGGTGAGGAGACCACATCTGTACACAGTATTCGAGATGTGGGCGTACCATGGATTTATATAATGGCAATAATATATTCTCAGTCTTATTCTCTATACCCTTTTTAATGATTCCTAACATCCTGTTTGCTTTTTTGACCGCCTCTGCACACTGCGTGGACATCTTCAGAGAACTATCCACGATAACTCCAAGATCTTTTTCCTGACTCGTTGTAGCTAAATTAGCCCCCATCATGTTGTATGTATAGTTGGGGTTATTTTTTCCAATGTGCATTACTTTACATTTATCCACATTAAATTTCATTTGCCATTTTGTTGCCCAATCACTTAGTTTTGTGAGATCTTTTTGAAGTTCTTCACAATCTGCTTTGGTCTTAACTATCTTGAGTAGTTTAGTATCATCTGCAAACTTTGCCACCTCACTGTTTACCCCTTTCTCCAGATCATTTATGAATAAATTGAATAGGATTGGTCCTAGGACTGACCCTTGGGGAACACCACTAGTTACCCCTCTCCATTCTGAGAATTTACCATTAATTCCTACCCTTTGTTCCCTGTCCATTAACCAGTTCTCAATCCATGAAAGGACCTTTCCTTTTATCCCATGACAGCTTAATTTACGTAAGAGCCTTTGGTGAGGGACCTTGTCAAAGGCTTTCTGGAAATCTAAGTACACTGTGTCCACCGGATCCCCCTTGTCCACATGTTTGTTGACTCTTTGTTGCTTTTTAAAGAACTCTTTGAATTCCCTTTGTTTGTTAGCATTGTCGTATAGGCAATTCATTTTTTCTCTGCATGTTCTTTGGTTCCTTAATTAAGTGTTTTTTTCTCCACATCTCAACTTTGTGCTAAATGATTGCCCATTTCTTACCTCTTTTTGCTCCTAGTTTAATGCCCTCCTGGCTAACCAGCTTGTCCCTAAGGAGATTGGTTCAGCTTCTACTGCAGTGAAGGCCTCCTCTCCTCTTAGAAGGTGGACCAATGTTCCACAAAATCAAAGCCTTCCACGCTACACCACTAACCTAGCCAGCAGTTCACTTCCAAAGTTTTCTGCCTTCTATCCTCGTCCACTTGTAGGAAGGAATGATCTTTGGGAAGGTCACTTTGAACATTCTTCTTCAATATGGTTCCAAGTTCCCTGTTATCTGTCAGATATCCCTGTCATGCCGTGTGGAGTGGCTCACCGAGTGCCAACCTCACTCAGGGCAGACTGTCAGAAAGCAGGGCAGACACCCCAACTGGTGATACATTCTATAATTAGATTTCACCAACCCAGTAACAAGTCTGAACTCCTAAAGCACTATTACAGTCTTACCATGGAGCCACAGACTGTCCCCATGGGCATTCCAGTCTGTCTTGTCACCCAGGCAGGCTGGATTAGGTGATAGACGGTCATTTTACACTAATAATATCAGCAATATTCATGTTACTCCCAGTCCTAAAGGATCAGTCACTTACCCCAGGTCAGCTGTACTCCGACCTCAAACCAAAGACCATGCCTGTAGCCAATCCTGTAATTAACTAAAGATTTATTAACTAAGAAAAGAAATGGCGTTATTTACCAGGTTAAAACAGGAAACACACACACGAGTTACAGTCGTAGATTTAAAAAGGTAATATAAGCTTCTGTAGTAATCATCTCTGTGTTCTTTAGGGCTGACCATGGGGGATCTCTTGCTTATGTGTAGGAATCTTTGCCCCTCAGAGCCCAGAGAGCATAAAAGATACAGTTTCTCCTTGTCAGGGATTTTTATCCCCTTCACCACAGAATCCAAGCTGATGGCATGAGTTCACATGCAGGCCTCCACTTCCTGGAGGGAGAGAGGAATGCAATCAACAAGGTCCATGTCTTTGATGCCTCATTTACAATTTACACAATGCCTCATTTACCTTCAGTGGGCCATCTGGTATGCAGGATGAGCATGCTACCTTAATGCTGCTTCTGTTTGGTGAGTTACACAGTCACAGAGGTTTACAATGCAAACTCTCAATATAATACCATGGGCTACAGAGGTTAGAAGTATGATCAGTACATGCAGCATCCTACAAGAATTCTGTAAAGTCTGAACACATTCTTACATCTGTGTTAACTACACTAACCCACAGGTGAGCTGGACTGGTTTCCAGCTCTGCATTTGTCAGCATTCAGCAAGGCCCTGGGCCTTTGGCAAGAGCTGGCACCGGTCCGCCAGCATCATGATCCCACAACATACTGTGATTAGTGTCTATATGAACCATCACCAATGGCTCTTTTCCCATCAACTTCAGAAGCCTAGCCAGTCTTAGGCCTGGTCTACACTACGATTTTAGGTCAAATTTAGCAGCATTACCTCAATTTAAGCCTGGACCTGTCCATGTGATGAAGCCCTTTTTTTCAATTTAAAGGGCTCTTTAAATCGATTTCTTTACTCCACCTCCGACGAGGGGATTAGCGCTGAAATTGGCTTTGCTGTGTCGAATTTGGAGTAGTGTGGACGCAATCTGATGGTATTGACCACCGGGAGCTATTCCAGAGTGCTCCATTATGACCACTCTGGACAGTGCTCTCAACTCAGATGCACTGGCCAGGTAGACAGGAAAAGGCCCATGAAATTTTGAATTTCATTTCCTATTTGGCCAGCGCGGCAAGGTGCAGGTGAGTGCAGATCTCATCAGCACAGGTAATCATGATGGAGTCCCAGGATCGCAAAAGAGCTCCAGCATGGACTGTACGGGAGGTACGGGATCTGCTCGCCATATGGGGAGATGAATCCGTGCTAGCTGAACTCCGTTCCAGTAAACGAAATGCCAAAACATTGGAAAAAGTCTCCAAGGGCATGTAGGACAGAGGCTATAACAGGGACCCGCAGCAGTGCCACGTGAAACTTAAGGAGCTAAGGCAAGCCTACCACAAAACCAGAGAGGCAAACGGCCACTCCGGATCAGAGCCCCGAACATGCCGCTTCTACGCTGAGCTGCATGCCATGCTAGGGGGTGCAGCCACCACTATCCCAACCCTGTGCTTTGACTCTGTCAATGGAGAATCACGCAACACGGAAGCAGGTTTTGGGGATGAGGAAGATGATGCTGAAGAGATTGAAGACAGCTCACAGCAAGGAAGCGGAGAAACCAGTTTCCCCAACAGCCAAGATATGTTTCTCACCCTGGACCAGGAGCCAGTACCCCCCAAACCCACCCAAGACATGCTCCCGGACCCTGAAGGTGGAGAAGGGACCTCTGGTGAGTGTACCTTTGTAAATATTACACATGGTTTAAAAGCAAGTGTGTTTTAATGATTAATTTGCCCTGGCATTCATGGCCAGTACAGCTACTGGAAAAGTCTGTTAACATGTATGGGGATGGAGCGCAAATCCTCCAGGGACATCTCCGTAAAGTTCTCCTGGATGTACTCCCAAAGCCTTTGCCAAAGGTTTCTGGGAAGGGCGGCCTTATTCCATCCACCATGGTAGGACACTTTACCACGCCAGGCCAGTAGCACGTAGTCTGGAATCATTGCATAACAAAGCCTGGCAGCATATGGTCCCGGTGTTTGCTGGCATTCAAACAACATCTGTTCTTTATCTCGCTGTGTTATCCTCAGGAGAGTGATATCATTCATGGGCACCTGGTTGAAATAGGGTGCTTTTATTAAGGGGACATTCAGCGGTGCCCTTTCCTGTTTGGCTGTGACTGAACAGAAATGTTCCCTGCTGTTAGCCACGTGGAGGGGTGGAGTGTGAGTGATCTCTCACACCAAACTGGCAGGCCCGCAATACAAGAGGCAAAATGCAACCTTGTAAGGAAAGCACATGTGCTGTGTAATGTGAACAGCAAGGTTTAACATGTAAGAGTGTACCCATTGTTCTCTAAAATGTCTTTTTAACTACCACTCTCCCTTTTCCTCCACCAACTGCAAAGGTTTCTCCTTCGCAGAGGATAGTGAACATTAGAAGGCGAAAAAAACGCACGGGATGAAATGTTCTCTGAGTTCCTGCTGTCCTCCCACACTGACAGAGCACAGCAGAATGCGTGGAGGCAGACAATGGCAGAGTGCAGGAAAGCACAATATGAACATGAGCAGAGGTGGTGGGCTGAAGATGATAGGTGGCATCAGCTTGCTGGCAGAAGGCAAGAGTCGATGCTCAGGCTGCTGGAAGATCAAACTCATATGCTCCAGCGTATCATTGAGCTGCAGGAAAGGCAGCAGGAGCACAGACCGCCGCTACAGCCCTTGTGTAACCAACCGCCCTCCTCCCCAAGTTCCAGAGCCTCCTCACCCAGATGCCCAAGAATGCGGTGGGGGGGCCTCTGGCCACCCAGCCACTCCACCCCAGAGGATTGCCCAAGCAATAGAAGGCTGGCCTTAAAAAAAAAAAAAAAAAAAGTATTGAAGTTTTAAAGTGCGGTGTGGCCCTGTCCTTTCCCTCCTCCCCCACCCCACCCGATGCATCCCTCCTTCCCCACCCCTCCCAGACTATCTTGGTAGTTAGCCCCCTATTTGTGTGATGAATTAATAAAGAATGCATGAATGTGAGCAACAATGACTTTACTGCCTCTGCAAGTGGTGATCGAAGGGGGGAGGGGAGGGGAGGGTGGCTAGCTTACAGGGAAGTAGAGTGAACCAAGGGAGGGGTCATCAAGGAGAAACAATCAGAACTCTCACATTGTAGCCTGGCTAGTCATGAAACTGGTTTTGAAAGCTTCTCTGATGCGCACCGTGCCCTCCTGTGCTCTTCTAACCGCCCTGGTGTCTGGCTGTGCGTAATCAGTGGCCAGGCGATTTGCCTCAACCTCCCACCCAGCCATAAACATCTCCCTCTTACTCTCACAGGGATTGTGGAGCACACAGCTAGCAGTAATAACAGTGGGAATATTGGTTTTGCTGAGGTCTATCTGAGTCAGTAAACTGCGCCAGCGCGCTTTCAAACGTCCAAATGCACATTCTACCACCATTCTGCACTTGCTCAGCCTATAGTTGAACAGCTCCTGACTACTGTCCAGGCTGCCTGTGTATGGCTTCATAAGCCATGGCATTAAGGGGTAGGCAGGGTCCCCAAGGATAACTATAGGCATTTCAACATCCCCAATGGTTATTTTCTGATCTGGGAAGAAAGTCCCTTCCTGCAGCTTTTGAAACAGACCAGAGTTTCTGAAGACATGAGTGTCATGTGCCTTTCCTGGCCATCCCATGTTGATGTTGGTGAAACGTCCCTTGTGATCCACCAGTGCTTGCAGCATCATTGAAAAGTACCCCTTGCGGTTTATGTACTCGCTGGCTTGGTGTTCCAGTGTCAAGATAGGGATATGGGTTCCAGCTATCACCCCACTACAGTTAGGGAAACCCATTGCAGCAAAGCCATTGACTACGACCTGCATATTTCCCAGAGTCACTACCCTTGATATCAGCAGCTCTTTGATTGCGTTGGCTACTTGGATCACAGCAGCCCCCACAATAGATTTGCCCACTCCAAATTGATTTCCGACTGACCCGTAGCTGTCTGGCGTTGCAAGCTTCCAGAGGGCTATTGCCACTCGCTTCTCAACTGTGAGAGTTGCTCTTATCTGGTATTCTTGCGCTTCAGGGCAGGGGAAAGCAAGTCACAAAGTTGCATGAAAGTGCCCTTATGCATGCAACAATTTCGCAGCCACTGGGAATCGTCTCAGACTTGCAAAACTATGCGGTCCCACCACTCTGTGCTTGTTTCCTTGGCCCAGAATCAGTGTTTCACAGCATGAACCTGCCCCATTAACACCATGATGTGCACATTGCCGGGGCCCGTACTTTGCGAGAAGTCTCTGTACATGTCTATATGTCCTCATCACTATCACCGCGCTGCCATCACCTCCTCGCCTGATTTTGCTTTGGCAGGTTCTGGTTCTGCATATACTCCAGGATACTGCGCGTGGTATTCACAGTGCTCATAATTTGCCGCAGTGATCTGAGCGGGCTCCATGATCTCAGTGCTGTGGCATCTGGGCTGAAAAAAGGCGGGAAACGATTGTCTGCTCTGACGGAGGGAGGGGCAACTGACGACATGGCTTACAGGGAATTAAAATACACAAAGAGGATGGCTTTGCATCAAGGAGAAACACAAACAACTGTTACACAGAATGGCCCCCTCAAGGATCAAACTCAAAACCCTGGGTTTAGCAGGCCATTGATTTCACAGAGGAAGGAAGCAAATGAATACAAAACAAATCAGGTCTATTTCTTGTTTTGATCCACTTCATCTAGCTTTTACATCTTTAGGCTAGCACCGGATAGTGCATTACCACTGCTAGCCATCATCATTTCCTGGCTGTTTACCAGAAGACAGCATAGTAGGACTGCTAGCCATTGTCATCTCCTGCATGCTTAGCAGAGAGGGGAATGACCAGGCTGAGTCACTCCCATGTCTGCCCAGGTGCCCCTGACTGACCTCACTGAGGTCAGCTAAAAGAGCACCTAAAAATACAATGATGATGGTTACCCATTGTCACACACTATCTGCTACCCAAAGGCAATACGCTGCTGCTGTGTAGCAATGCAGTCCCATGTCTGCTAGCACCTAGGAGACGTACGGTGACGGTCAGCTGTGCGAGCTCCATGCTTGCCCTGGTATGGCGTCTGCACAGGTAACCCAGGAAAAAAGGCGCAAAACCATTGTCTGCTGTTGCTTTCATGGAGGGAGTGAGGGAGACGGGGGCCTGACGACATTTACCCAGAACCACCCGCAACACTGTTTTTGCCCCATCAGACAGTGGGATCTCAACCCAGAATTCCAATGGGCGGCGGAGACTGCGGGAACTGTGGGATAGCTACCCACAGCTACCCACAGTGCAACGCTCCGGAAGTGGACGCTAGCCTCTGTACTGTGGACGCAGTCCGCAGACTTAATGCACTTAGAGCATTTTTTGTGGGGACGCACACAATTGACTGTATAAAAACGATTTCTGAAAAACCGACTTCTATAAATTTGACCTAATTTCCTAGTGTAGACACCCTTAGAGTGATGTCTCAGATCTTGGCTTCAGAAAGGTAGCATGCCACCTGTTGTCTGCCTGTTCCTTGCAGAATCTTCTTTTAATTCTTCTGAGTACTGAATCCCCAACAAGAATCCTTTGTCTTCTCTTCCCTGGATGGTTTGAGAACTCTGTGTGGGCAAGCTTGCTTTTTCCTACAGGGTGGCCAAGCTGCCATCCTCAGGTGTACCCCATGCATCTCTCCACTCCCTTGGACCGGATCTTGAGCGGTATCTTCCACAGTTTCCATGCTGAGAACCTGGTATCAGTTGGAAACTTCTAGGTGTGTGGAATTCCTCTGGGTCGTTTTCTCCCTAGTGGCCACTGCCTGCTCAGCTCCTTGTCTCCAGACAAATAGAATGCTACTGTGACATCTTACCACTGGTGGGTAAATATCTTCATTATACATATGGGGAAACTGAGGCATAGCAAGCTGATAGGACTAACACAGAGATCTTATAGAGCCAGGAATAGAATGTAGATGTCCTGTATTTTGGCTTTAACCACAAGGCCTTCCTCTGAAGGACATAGGAGGTGCCTGTAATAATTTGTGAGTTCTACATGTTCTATGGCATGAACTCCCTCAGGAACTAAGGACCCCCTAACTTCTACTCTAAGTGCAAGGTGCATTTCTTTTGTCTTGTTTTCTCTCACATGAACATATAGCAACATGTATGTTAACCCACCACCACCACCAAACACGACACTTCATGTCTCCACTTGGGGAGGCGATGAGAGACCAGCACGTGACAGATGTTAGTCACATTACTTGATGCAGGACTGGAAGGCGCTCAGGGACGACGGTGCTGAGCACAGGATAAGAACCTGGATAGAAGAGAAGTCTCTCTCTCTCTCTCTCTCTCTCTCTCTCTCTCACACACACACGTTTTGTTTGCACTGTGATTCCAAGGGGTTGATTCCAGCAGGAGCTGACTGCACGTACACAGGAGAGTGGAGAATAGCCTCAGCCAGCCCCATTCACCAATATCTGAAGGACAGTGCGGCTGCACCTCCAGCTGTGCTGAGTTCGTCTGGCCCGCGATTGCAGGAGGGGGGTATCTGGGTGGGGAAAACTGGAACCAAGAACATTGGGGTGAATAAAAGGACAGCCCTGAAAAACAGAGAGTGGGAGGCAGGGATTGCTGGGGAGCAGATGGAACCCCAGCCCTCAGAGGCAGGGATGTCTGGGATAAGCTTAGGCCTGATATGGGTGTAGAACTATTAGTGTGTTGAAACTTTCAGCTCTTGTTCTGCTTTGTTTTGGTGTTGAGATTAAAAACTACGTTGTTCTGGAAGGAGCGGTGTGGAGCTCTGCATTCACCACTGCTTGCAGCTCCTTGAAGGAAAGACAGGCAGGATGCAAACCCCGCGATCAAGGTTGGCACACAGGGAGCTGCGCCCTGAGGCCCCTGTCTGCAGGGGCGGCTCTAGGCACCAGCTAAACAAGGGGCAGTAACCAGCCTGTTGTTCTGCCGCCGAGTGCAGCAGGGCAGGGAGCCGGCTAAGTGGGGAACCTGTCCCCGCCGCTCTCCCGCAGGCAGCGGCCACCCCCCGACCCCCGAGGCGGGAGCCAGGGGCCCTGCTCCGGCTGTAGAGGATGGGGGGAACATGGTGCCTGGGCAGGCCGCTCCTACTCGGCTTGTCCCCGCCTCCTCTCCTCTGCGCTGCTTCCTGCCAGGGGAGGGGAGAGGGGAGCAGAGCGGCAGCCCGGGCTGAGCCCAGCTCGTGCCAGGGCCAAGGCGAAGACGAAGGATGAGCGGGGCTGGGATCCAGCAGCAGCCCCAACCCCTGGCCTTGGGAGCGGCGGTTTTTGGGAGATGAATCCACCTCGGGCCAGATCCGCAGCAAGGTGAGAGTTGGGCCAGGCGGGAGGGTTTTGTTAAAATTAAATGTTAATATTACACTAGTAGGAAAGGTTTCAGAGTAGCAGCCGTGTTAGTCTGTATCCGCAAAAAGAACAGGAGTCCTTGTGGCACCTTAGAGACTAACAAAGTTAGTTCAGCATGAGCTTTCATGGGCTACAGCCCACTTCATCGGATGAGCTGTAGCCCACGAAAGCTTATGCTCAAATAAATGTGTTAGTCTCTAAGGTGCCACAAGGACTCCTGTTCTTTTTACTAGTAGGAAATTGTTTTATTTCACTAACTACAAATTCTCTGTTCATTTTTTTTTAAATTTTAAACAGTCAAATCAAAACTGCAAAGTGCAAACGTGTAAAAGCCAAAAAAAAAAAAAAAAAAAGCTGGGGGGCAGCCAACCTATGTACAGCAAGGGCTGATCCAACGCCGGAGTATAACCACAAATGGTTTCGGAGTTGAACTGCTGTTTCTCAGTTGTCCTGCAGATGGAGCCCTTATCCCTCCTGCTGGAGCCTGCTGTGTGTAAAAGAAGTGGAGATTCGTGCTTCAGTTCCTTCCAGCAGCTGAGCTGTGAGCTGCTGGTGCAGGGAGCAAGCAACCCTGGCATGGGGAGAAGACCCAGCGCGATGCCATTAGACCTGGATTCAGTCCTACTCCGAGTCATGCAGCAGGCTTCCTTGCTCTGCTCCTTTCTCTTGAGTGCTCTGTGGGGGAGCCGTGTTCCCCATGCCCCTCACTTCAGGGGAGCGCGTGTTATGATGCAGCGTTGAGAGGTGGGGCTGCGGCCAGGGGTGGCTCTAGGAATTTCGCCACCCCAAGCAGGGCGGCACGCTACGGGGGGCGCTGTGGCGGTCGCCAGTCCCGCGGCTCCGGTGGACCTCCTGCAGACGTGCCTGCGGAGGGTCCGCTGGTCCCGCGGCTCCGGTGGAGCATCCGCAGGCACGCCTGTGGGAGGTCCCCCGGAGCCGCCTGCCGCCCTCCCGCGGGACGCCGCCCCAAGCACAGGCTTGGCGCGCTGGGGTCTGGAGCCGGCCCTGGCTGCAGCACCCAGCCAGCACTTGGCCGTATCATGGGCAGTTGGGCTTCTCACACATCTGTTGCTACAAGGTGCTGGGAAGGGATTGGAAGAGGGAGAGGAAATGGCCACAAAGCCTCAGAGCTAATCCAGCAAGGGAGTGTCCCACCTCTGCCTCTCCAGCTGGCAGCCTGGGCTTGTCCTTGAGTTCTGGGTTGACTGTGGCAGTTGTCATGCTGCCACTGGCAGGAAAGCCAAGGGGGGGCTGAGCTCCTGGAGGAACTGGGGCCAGCCACTCTGCAAGTTTCTTACTGCAGCCCCAGCCTGTGCTCCACCAGCTGTCTGTCCTGGCCACTCCCCGACTCAGCAGCACCTCCTGGAAGTGCTAAGCAGAGACACCTCCCCACTGATATCAGCGCAAGCTGGTGGGTCAGCAGCTCTGAAAAATCCAGCCCTAAGTGTCTACACCTGGGGTCCCCAACTCAGGGTCTGACAGTGTGACAGCTGGGTCCCTTAGGCTCTGTGCCTCAGTTTCCCCATCTGTAACATGCACCAAGCACTAGCTACCTGCATCCCAAGGGTTGTTCCTGGGAAGGGGCTTTGAGCTCCCAGAGGGTGTGGTAGAGGGGCAGAGGATTATTATGGGATGGTTTGGAGAGCAAAGGGCTGTTCTGGTTCCAACACATTTCCCCTAGCTCAGCCTTTCGCGGAGTGGGCAGTCAGGGTAGGAGCAGAGTGTGGCTTTGCTTTATGCTGACAGCTGCTGTTCCTCATGTGGTGACCTTGCTGTGACCCCAGGGGAACGAGGAAGGGGGTTTCCGTGCCCTCCCCCTCCCATACTGGGTCTGCAGGGGACAGGAGCTGCAGGATGCTGGCTTATCAATACTGCAGGAGTCCCTGGGAACGGCTCCGTGCAAAGGCCGATGCAGGCATCCATGCAGGGGCAGCCCCCAGGACTCAGCCACCGCTGTCGGCTTGTCCTGCCCAGGGAGCAGGACGCTGAATTTAAGGCATCTGCTTACTTGTGGGGGCAAGCTGGATGGAGCTGCTCTACTGTGTGGCAGGGAAAGAGTTAAACCTTTTTGCTGGCGCATAGAGCAGGGGTGCAGGTTGCTGCCCTCGAGGCAGGGCCTGAGTCTGGGGCCAGCTAGGTGGGAGGAGGCTGGAAGGGGCAGGGTTGAGGGAAGCCAGCCTGCTGCTGGGCCGGGCTGTGGGCCTGTGACACCCCCCCCCCCACACACACACACTTTGCAGCAGGCAGGGCACTCACTGCACCTGTGTGCTGGGTTCCAAACAGCCCCAGCTGGGCAACAGGCAGAGCCCAGGGCAACAGCACTCCTGGCAGTGTGACTATATTTCCCAAAGTGAACAGGGGACATTGTATCTGTGGGGCTCCCCCCTCCCCAGGCCGGGCTGGCCTGAGCTGCCTGGGATCGTCACTGCCAAGCCCTGCTGCCTGGGGTTGGGGTTGACACCCCGAGCCAACCCTGGCACCCAGTGCCTGCTGCTGCTCCCTCCTACCCCAAAACGTTCTCTGCATTGGTCAGTTTTGCCAAAACAGTTGGGATGTCCGGGATGGGGCTTAAAAAGGGGCGTCCCCCAGCCAAACCGGGATGGCCGGGCACCTAAGTCCTGGAGATGGGGTCACTAAGCCGGGGCAGCAGGCAGGAGCGCTGAGGAGGGAAGGGCACCTCAGCAGGGAAGGGTGGCAGAGCCTAGTGCCCCAGTCAGGGCTAGTAACGCCAGGAAGGGCTGGACTCAGAGCTCTTGGGCCTCTGGCCACAGACCCTCCCAAGTGCCCCCACCCTGGGAAAATAATACCTAGGCAGGGGGCTGCTCCAGCCCCTGCTCTGCCTCTTCCCCATGGCCCCAGGACTGCCGCGGGGGTCGGGCGCGACCTGCGCTCACCGGCAGTGGTAAGTGGAGCGCCCTGGCCCCAGCCTGCTCTGCTCCCCTGGCCGCTGGTGAGTGCTGGGGCATGGATCCCCCTTCCCTCCCCGAGCCCCAAGGCTGCGAGCCAGGGGAGGAGAGTGGAGCGGGCTGGATCACTCCAATTCCTGCTGCCACGAGTCGGGTCTGCCCTGCAATCACTGGGTGGCAGGAAGTGGAGCGACCTGCCCCAACCCACTCCACTCCGCCGGGTCATGCTGGGGGATGGTTCCCCCCTGCCCCCCACACAGCCCCTCCCCGTCTCCCCATGGGGGGCTGCATAGGGCACCAAAATGGCTTGGGACGGCCCTGTCCGTACGCTTTGCTGCTCTGATGAAACACACGTCAAAGCGCACTCAAGGGAGGGGCAGGGCGTGCTCCACCACAGGCTGACATGGGACCGGTGTGGCCAGCTCTAGCAGCGATGGCCAGAGCGCAGCGCCTTTGGAGGGCCCCGCCACCTAGCCCCTGGCTGGTGAAATACGTACGCTCCCCGGTGAGGAGCCCCAGGCCCATCTGGTGATACAGCCTTGACCCCGGTCCACTTTCTGCATGTGGGCAGTGCTAGGGTCAATGGAGGTGCCAGTGTGGCAGGGCTGGGTGGGTCTAGAGTAAGCGCCTGGGGCCCAGCCCACGCCGGTTAGTCGGCCTAGCGCCAAGGAGTACAGCTGTGCGTGGCCCTTCAGTCACTGCTCACGAGGAGGATCTTGCCCTGCCCCCCGCCCCACATGTGCATCTGACGCTGAGCCCATGCTGCAGCAGGGCTGCCTCTGACCGCGGAGGGCTGGGGCAGGCATCCAGAAGAGACCGGGGGGGGGGCTCTGCCCCAAGGGCACAGGGCACTGATGGGGGAGCACAGAAGTGCCTCAGAAAGTGCTGCTCTGTACAGGGGCCAGGGAGCACATGGAGGGGGGTCACTTGGTGGGGCAGCTAATCCCCCGAGCTGAGGAGGGTCTAGCTAGCAGTCCTATGCCCCCATCCTGCTGTGCCAGGTTCGCCCCGGCCCTTCTCTCAACTCTCTGCCAAGGGGCATTGCCATCCCCACCTGTTCCTAGCAGTCCACCCCCAGGGCAGCTTTGTCATCAGAGAATGCCCCCATGCTGGGCCCTGTGAGGCCCTCGAGCCCACGCGGCTCCTGGCTGAGCCTTGCCCTGACCCCTGGAGGTGCCTGGCCAGAGTCTATGAGCTCCCCAGAGCTGGCCATGCGTGGCTGGACGTGCATGCAGGCTGCAGGGCTGGATCGTCTCACGTAGGCAGGAACCCCCTGGAGCGACACTTCTGTTAATGCCGTTCCCTATTAACCTGCTGCCTGTGATGCCAGCTTCCCGCCCAGCAAGGAGCAGACACTGCCTGTGGTAGACCCCAGCCCCAGCTCTCAACCCCCGTCACCCTAGTGCACCCCACACCTGCAGGTGATCTGCCTGCCTGGCAGCTCAGCCTCTCGGATGTGCGGGGCCTGCTGGCCCCTCCAGGGATGCAGCACACCTCGCCTTCCCTGGCATTGTGGGTTCTCCCACCCCCAGGCCTGGCCCAGCCTGGATCCTTTGGGGGCACCCGTCCTGGCCACCCTGGGTTTGCCTGCCTTGTGCCTGCACGCGGTGGAAGTAGTGGGGCTTGGGGGAAGGGGACACCTGCAGCTTAGTGCAGGATGTTTCTTGGAGCATTGCTGGTGAAGTTGGACCGGGGCTGGATTTGGAACCGAGATCTGCCCAGCCCTCACCGCCAGGACCCCGGCCGCACACCAAGGAGCTGCCCCAGAAAGAGTCACAGGCAGTGGGGAGGGCAAAGACGACTAAGATCCCAGGGCAGGAGTGTTCTCCCTGCCTGCTGTGCTCCCTGGGCTGCCCCTCCCCGTGGTCTTGGCTGCACACCAGCTGGCAGCAGCTGCTCAGCCTGGCCCCCGGGGCGCAGCGTGACAGATGGAGGATGGATGGATGGAGCTCCACTGAAATGAATGCAGGATCACGCCCGACCAGGCTCCACTTTCAGAGCAACCCAAACCCTCCGCACAGAGCTCAGCTTAACTCTAGTCCCCCAGAGAGAAGCAGATGCCCACTGTGCAGAGCACCACAGAGACCAAACTCCCCAGTCCCTGCAGTGCTTGCACCCCCTATACCTTGTTGCCTGTCTCCAACCCCTAGATCTGGCAGCTGGAGAGACCTCAAGCGCATCCCTCTGGCGTGTGGCTGGCTGGGACAGGGCTGGACTCTGAGGAATTGCTCCAGCTCTTGGACTCTGTTCCAGGCTACACACTCTCCTTAACAGATCTACCTGCCTCCCTCCCTCCCATCCAGCTAGGGGCTGACCCTGAACTTTGCCTCTTGCTCCAGCAATGCAAGGATACAGAACTCCGGCTGCGTGCATCCCTCAGAGAGCTGCTGGGACAGCTCCCCTAGAACAGGCAGGGGACGGTCACTGGCACTGAAAGGTGGCAAATTCAGAATGGATACAGGGAAATACCCTTTTCAGATACAGTTGCCCTGAGGAACTCACTGCCACAAGATCTCACTGAGGCCAAGAGCACAGCAGGGTTCAAGAAGAGATTGACGAGTTCTACGGAGAACAAGCCTGTACACTTACAACAGTAAAGACTCAAACCCAGAGACGAGCTAGGAAGGGACCGGAACTCTCTGACTCGGGGCATGAGCCAAGTACTGGGATTGGGAGGAAAATCCCCCCCTCCAGGGGGCTGGTTACCTTATAACCCCCCAACTCTAGTGAACATGCTCACAAGGCGTGTGGCCAGGGATGTCATCCTTGTCTAAGGACCCCTGGTCTCAGCTCACTGGTAGAGTTTATCTGGCCGGTGCAGAAGGGGCTGAACTGGGTAATAAAAGGTTAAAACAACTATTCTAGGCTTGGGCTAGGCCACATTTCTTGCACCAGGTTCTAGTGGATTGACCCAGCCCACATCATCCAGCCAGAGCCAGGAGGAGACCAGGGATTCCTGGAGCACCTGGCATCTAGTCTGCCTGCCCAGAGAGGCCAGCGAACTCTCCCTGAGCAGGGGCGTCTCCAGGCACCAGCGCAGCAAGCGCGTGCCTGGGGCGGCAGGCTGCGGGGGGTGGCCTGCCGGTCGCTGCGAGGGCGGCAGGCAGGTGGCTTTCGGCAGCGCACCTGCGGGAGGTCTGCCGGTCCCGCGGCTTCGGCAGCAATTCAGCGGCGGGGACACCAATGGTGCGGCACCGGTGGACCTCCCGCAGGTGCGCTGCCAAAAGTCACCTGCCTGCCGTGCTTGGGGTGACAAAAAACATAGAGCCACCCCTGTCCCTGAGTCCCTCACAGAGCAGTACAGTGTGGTTGAACTAGAGCAGCTCTTACAGAACGATACCCAGGAGAGGTGAAGAGACTTGGCCAAGGTCACCCAGAGGTCAGTGGCAGAGCCAGGACCAGACCCCAGGTCTCCAGAGTCCCATTCATACTGCCTGCTTTGCACCATTATCTGCTAATGAGCTTAATTAATGTGTGTTTAAATGCAGTTTTTAAAGCAAGTTAAAAAGCAACATCAACTGGATCAAAAAGACAAGGCAATTTTGATTGGGGTTCAAGAGTCAGAGCTTGGCACTCCTGAATCCAGCTGGACAATAACACAGTGAATTGTATTTTTTAAGAGTCAGCGTGTTACTTCCACACCAACCTTGGTCGGTTTCAAGCAGCCAGGAGAGTAGCAGCCAATTACAACACAGAGGAGTTTCAAATTGCCTGGCGCTGCTGGTGTATCTCTGATTTCTGCTCTGCACCTCACAGGAGCGACATCTCTGGTCAGAACCCAGTTTCTGTTGCATTTGCAAAACATCCCCAGAAATGGAACTATTCGGGGTCCCATTCATGAGAGAAAGGGAAACGGGGTCTGTTCAGGCTTGGAAGGGGAAGGTGTAAGGTGCTGAGCCTGCAGAGGTGCAGCCGATTAACTTTACACATATCTGTACCGGCCACCTCATTGCTGTCGGCAGCACCTCATTGCTGTCGGCAGCCACCTATCTCTGCCAGCTGCACGTTTGTGCTCACTACGCCAAGGTGCAGACTCCGCTAGCGTGTGAAAGGCCAGTTCCAAACCCACAGTCTGGGGCAACAAGCCCAGGCAGTGGCCAGCTTGACCCAGCACACTGATGTCCAAGCAGATTGTGGTCACTGAATCTAGCATCACCCTGCCAGGCAGCCAGTGCTGGGGGTGATGTGCTGGACACTCAGTATCAGTGAACTGGCCAGGAGCCACAAGCTTGGGAATAATCAGATCACCCGCTCTGCCCAGAATGAGCTGGATGCTGTTCTCATCACCCGGGCAACAACCAGACCATCCATGTACTTGAGAGCCCTGACCCTTCCTCTGCTGGGAGAGTGAGGCCAGCAGCCGGCTATTCCTCAGTCACCATTGGCTGAGGACATCAGCAATTTTTGCAGGGTTTCCAGTTAGCCTTGTGCAGGGGCAGCTGGCACTGGGCCAGGGGCGTGCCCCAAGCTGGGTTCCGGGCTGGCATGTGTCACTGACAGCAGCGCCAATGGTTACTGAGCAGAGTCACTAGTAACCATTGGCGCTGCTGTCAGTGACACATGCCTGCCTGCGGTGCCTCTTACTGTCGCTGTATGTTCACCGCTGCCAATCCATCACTAGCCTGGCTGGTCCCAAAGCCACACGTAACACCTCTCCCAGCCCTAGAACCCAGCTAATGCAGCCACAGACACAAAATCCTGCTCCCAGCCCCCAGAACGCCACTCCCCACCAATGGTTGTTCTTTGGGGCAAACGACCACAAATGAGGACAGGACCCCACTGGCATTCACAGCCATTATGGCATCCGCAGGGAGCTTACGTGCCCAGCCGTGGGGCCTGGACTCTGAAACATTAATAAGCATGAATGACACATGAACAACTTATTCCACTGAGGGCCTCCTCGGCACACGCAGCCCAGGCACTAGCAATGCGGTGTTACCAGCCCACCCCACTCCCTGGAGGAGCTGCCCAGAGATCTAATGGAGTGGAGAGGTGACCTTTGTCCGATCTGCAGCTCTCACAGCAGCAAATCCCTCAGCCCCGGGCTCTGCATGGAGTTAGGCGGCATGGCTGCCTCTCTTCCTGGTGCTCCTGCTAAGATTAACCAATCCATGCAACTGGGCAAGGACCACCAATGTGAGAACATCACAAGGGAATTTCGCTCCCAGTCCATGCACAGAAGGGTGAAGTTTCACGAGTGAGCTCTCTGGAAAGGACAAGCCATTTCCCCTTTGGGCTTCCTTCCCTGCCATGGGCTTGCCAGGGGTAAAAGCATTAGCCCAGAGCACTCAGTCTACCCACTAAAAGCTGGATAGTTCAAAATAGCCATTGGGAGAATGTAGGACCAGAGTTTTAGAATTTAGCATGAGTGATTTGCTCACACATATTGACAACCATTGTGCCTATGGGCAGATATGTCATTTGCATGTACCAGCTGCTGCGACTGCTCATGCATTTCGTCTGCACAAGTCTAACTATTCGCCCCACCATTCCCAGGCTGGCTGCAATTCTTGTGCTCCCTGGTGTTTGGAGCCTGAATGCAACCTGTGTGTAAAAGTGCTGGATAAAATTCTCCAGGCCACAGGACACTAAGCAATGTGATGTTTCTGTCACAGCCCTGTGATGATACAGGAGTGGTCTGTTACATGGGTGTGTATTAAAGAATGATCCAGCAGTACCTAGGTCAAGGGCCAGTCACTCTTTTTCAATGGGTGTGTCCGTAAATCTAAATCAGTGCACATCCTGGAGGAGCTTTCCAGTAACAGTGGCTTTCTCCTCACACCCACATTGAGAGAGGAAGGAGCAGGAGGATGGGAGAGGGCTCAGGCCCCCTCCTCCTGCAGCTGTCCGCTAGAGAGAGCAGAGCACAACCAGGAGTGCTGCCCTGGTGATCCCAGGTGCAAATGGTCTGAGTCACCAGCAGAGTTAGAGTGAGCTCCCTCTTGCTATGCCCAAGCAAGAGCAGCCTCAAAGAGGCAACCCCGCTCATCAGTTAGGCAGGCCCCAAATGGAGCTGGAACCAGAAGAGACTGGGGATGCAGGGCCAAAAAGGCCTGAATTTCTACTGTAAATAGTGCAAGCAGTTAACACCCACCCAGGCTGGCCTGATCCCCACTGTTACCCTTTGCTGGTAACCTCTGAGGACACAGGTTTTCTATTTGCTACCTAGATCCATAAACCTGGAAATCCTGGACGCCCCATCATCTCAGGCATTGGCACCCTAACGGCAGGACTGTCTGGCTGTGTGGACTCTCTCCTCAGGCCCTACGCTACCAGCACTCCCAGCTATCTTCGAGACACCACTGACTTCCTGAGGAAACTACAATCCATCAGTGATCTTCCATAAAACGCCATACTGGCCACTATGGATGTAGAAGCCCTCTACACCAACATTCCACACAAAGATGGACTACAAGCCATCAGGAACAGTATCCCCGATAATGTCACAGCTAACCTGGTGGCTGAACTTTGTGACTTTGTCCTCACCCACAACTATTTCACATTTGGGGACAATATATACCTTCAAGTCAGCGACACTGCTATGGGCACCCGCATGGCCCCACAGTATGCCAACATTTTTATGGCTGACTTAGAACAACGCTTCCTTAGCTCTCGGCCCCTAATGCCCCTACTCTACTTGCACTACATTGATGACATCTTCATCATCTGGACCCATGGAAAAGAAGGCCTTGAGGAATTCCACCATGATTTCAACAATTTCCATCCCACCATCGACCTCAGCCTAGACCAATCCACACAAGGGGTCCATTTCCTTGACACTACTATGCTAATAAGCGATGGTCACATAAACACCACCCTATACCGGAAACCTACTGACTGCTATACTTACCTACATGCCTCAGCCCACTGCCGCTCAGGGGTTCCATCCGCTGGCTCCTGCCAGCCGGGATCCTGGCTGCCGGACCTGCTCAGCCCGCTGCCGGTCTGGGGTCCCGGCCCTGCCCACATACAGTGGGTACCTACCTTCTCCCTGGTTCTGGCCCATTCTCTTCCTCTCTCTGCACTGAGTTGAGGGTGGGAGTGGATCGAGCACAGGGCTGGGGGTGAAGGGTCTGGCCAGGAGCTAGAATGAGGGAGGGGGCTCAGGGTTGGGGCAGGAAGTTTGGGTGTGGGGCACTTACCTGGGCAGCTCCCATTTGGTGTGAGGGGTGCAGGTGGGAATGTGAGTTGGGGTGCAGGAGCTCCCGTTTGGTGCTCAGGGTGGGGGTGGGGATGTGCAGGGTGCATGGGATGTGGGGGGGCTGAGGATGTGGGGGGTGCAAGAGTCAGGGCAGAGGGCTGGGGGCATGTGAGGGGGTGCAGGGTAGGGGGGCTGGGTATGTGTGGGGGTGCCAGAGTCAAGGCTGGGGTCATGGGGGCGGGGGTGAACGAGTCAACAGAGGGCTGGGTGGTACAGGACTCAGGGCAGGGGCCTGGGGGTGTGTGGGGGTGCAGGGCTCAGGGCTCAGGGCAGAGGGCTGGGTGTGTGGGGGTGCAGGGCTCAGGGCAGAGGGCTGGGTGTGTGGGGGTGCGGGGCTCAGGGCAGAGGACAGACGGCTGGGTGGGTGGGTGTGTGGGGATGCAGGGCTCAGGGCAGACGGCTGGGTGACTGCCCCCCCCAGAACCCCCAACCCCCCCTGCTCCTTGTCCCGACTACCCCCTCCTGGGAGCCCACTCCCTATCTAAGCCTCCCTGCCCCTTGTCCCCTGACTGCCCCCCGAGGACCCTACCCCCTACCTGTCCCCTGACTGCCCCAACCCTTATCCACATCCCCGCACCCAGACAGACCCCCTGGACTCCCATGCCCATCTAACCGCTCCCCGCCCCGACAGGACCCCCAGAACTCTGGACCCCCCCTGCTCCCTGCCTGCCCCAACCCCTCTCCACACCCCTACCTCCTGTCAGCCCCCCCAGAACTCCCAACTCATCCAACCCCTCCAAGCTCCTTGTCTCCTGACCACCCCCTCCAGAGACCCCCCCACCCTAACTGCTCCCCCCAGGACCCTCCTTGCTCCCTGTCCCCTGACTGCCCTGACCCCTATGAACCCCCCCCACCCCCTAACAGACCCCGGGACTCCCATGCCCCATCCACCCCCCCTGCTCCCTGACTGCCCCCTCCAGAGACCCCCGCCCCTAACCACCCCATCCAACCCCCCCTGCTCCCTGTCCCTTGACTGCCCCCACCCCTTACCCAACCACCCCCCCCCAGCCCCGGACCCCTTACCATGAGGCTCCCCGCTCATCCAGAGTTTTGTCGCTGCCGCACACGCACAGCCCCGCCCCGCCCCTCAGAGCGCTGCGCGCGTGGCGGCAGGGCTCTGGATGAGTGGGGAGCGGTTTTCCCTCCCCAAAGAGCCAAACGCTGCCCCACGGGAGCACGCAGCCCCGGCCCCCAGAGCACTGCATGCGCGGCGGCAGGGCTCCAGGGGAAGGAGGGGAGGGGGGAGGGGCCGGCGCTCCGGTCAGGGAGCGCGGACCCTGCCCTTGCCGCGTCAGCAGGATTTTTAATGGCACACTGGTACCTTTAAAAATTGGCTCACGTGCCATAGGCTGCCGACTCCTGCGCTAAGGTGCCACAAGGACTCCTGTTCTTTTTGTGGATACAGACTAACACGGCTGCTACTCTGAAACAGGTTTTGCAAGGGTGCAGGAGGCCCAGTGTCTGGCCTACCACTGACCCCCCCTCCCGGGGCGGGGGGGGTGGGTAGCATTAGTCTTGAAACAAGCCCTGGCAGCCTTCCTCTGAGGCGCTTGCAGTGCAATGCACTGTCCCAGCTGTTCGCCAGCCCTTTCGCAGACGCTGGAACAGATGCATTAGTGCTAGGAGATCAGGGAGCAGCCACACCCAGTTGTGGATGACTGGGGCTGTTTCTGCTCCTTTCAGATGCAGACTTTGCAACTGTCCTTGATGCCTTTGTCCCCTTCAGATTAGAATGTCCGTCCGCAGGGCTCTGTCGTGAATCTCAGCAGAACCTGCAACTGGTGCAGAGTTCGGGGGCTGCTCACCCAGTGGTCGCTCCTTCGAGGAACGCAGGAACCTGTGCTCTGCAATCAGCACTAGCTGCCTGCAGGTTTCCAGGCTGCCTGTTGGTTTTGACCTCCAATGTCCTAAGGGGCCTGTGACCTGCCTATCCAAGAGACCCCTCTCCCTGTGACCCACTAGGCAGCTCCAGCAGCAGAGGGAGCTGAGCTGAAGCCCTGTTGGTATAATAGAGATGGCGGCTGGCAGGGCCTCCTTCCCAATGCACTGCGACCCCAGGCCTAAGCTGCGTTGTCTGTCACCCTTGAGGGCATGGAGCCAGCCTGACCCCTTCCCCCTTCCTTTGCTGCGATGGGCACAGGCTGGAACAGGTGGTGGGGGACGCTAGGGGCGGGAGATCAATGGATTAAGGTTGTATTTCCACGCTTGCTGGCTATTGATCTGATCTGGGGGAGCAGACAGCTGTTTGTGTCTTTACGAGGCTCTGTAGGGCTCCCAGCACAGGGGGTGGGTTGTTTGGGCTAAAGGTGTGTCAGGCCTTCCTCCCCACACACAGCAGCTCTAGCACCGAGACCCGGGGAGCTCCGCTACCTCCCCCAGCGGGCGGCACAGTTGGCCCCTATCTAACGTGAGCGACTGCCAGGGGGCCCGAGGAAATGCCTACTCCCACCGGCCCTCTCTGAACGAGCCCTTTGTGCTGCTAACCTCAGTGTCTGAGTAAAACCCCACAGCCCTTCATCTCCTGCTCACTCCCATTGCACTGAGGTCCCCACTGAGGAGGTCAGGTTTGAAATGCTGCTATGCTTAGCGCTCGCTGCCTCCTTCCCATCTTGGAGCAAACGCTTACAGCTCTGCTGTAGCCGCCCAGTCCTGAGGGGACAGAGCCTCAAACAATGGGAGACATAGGGGCTCAGGACTGGGCCTGTAATGATTGAGAATCCCTGTTAGTTCATCCAGAGATTGGGCTGCTGTCCCCTATGGGCCACCTACGAGGGCACCTTCCCCTCTAGCTTCCATGTCCCAAGCATGGGGTCGTAACCCCTCCCTGGGAGACCATTCCACAGCCTCACAGAGCCCACGGGTGGGAAATTGGTTTGATTCTTGTGCTACCCACACACCCTCAACAACTGCAGCCTTGCCTTGGGGATTACACCCATCACAGAGCTGGAGCATGTTACGATGCACCTCCACAGCCGTGCCAGCTCCAGCTCCAGATATCTGCACATGGAGACAGCTCTTTGCACGGCCTCCAATCTTCCCATATCTTCCTGTGAGCCAGGCCAGAACCCCACACTGAGTGTTACTGATCTGAGCCGTGGAGGGCGGAGCTCTCCCCTCCCTGATCAGTGACATGACAGCTCTGCCCACGCAGCCTAGAAGGGCACTGGCCTTTTTGGGCAGCCATAAGATATCGCAGGCTCCAGGTGAATCCTTCTTGGTTCCCATTATTCCCAGATCTTATTAGTTTAGACTTTCCCACGCTGACTCTCATTGAGCAGTTATCTGTCCGTGTGTTCTCCAGTATCAATTTCCAGCTCCATCTGCCAATTGCATGAATGTCGTGTTTAGTTCCCACATCCAGATCATTAAGAGAGGGGTCAAGTAGGACTGGCATTTATCCTGCCCCCTGCTAGACACTTCCCCATGGCTAATACAGTGCATTGGTCTTTGCCTGTTGCTTAAGATCACTCTACCAGTTTTAACTCCACTTGACCCCGTTCTTATCCAAGCCAAGGTTGTATTATAGACTCATAGACTCATAGACTTTAAGGTCAGAAGGAACCATTATGATCATCTAGTCTGACCTCCTGCACAAAGCAGGCAACAGAATCTCACCCATCCACTTCTATAACAAACCCCTAACCTATGTCTGAGTTATTGAAGTCCTCAAATTGTGGTTTGAAGACCTCAAGCTGCAGAGAATCCTCCAGCAAGTGACCCGTGCCCCATGCTGCAGAGGAAGGTGAAAAACCTCCAGGGCCTCTGCCAATCTGCCCTGGAGGAAAATTCCTTCCCGACCCCAAATATGGCGATCAGCTAAACCCTGAGCATGTGGGCAAGACTCACCCGCCAGCACCCAGGAAAGAATTCTCTGTAGTAACTCAGATCCCACCCCATCTAACAACCCATCACAGACTAAAATTAATTGCCAAAA